>NC_066584.1:189434689-189775939 GCF_024323335.1 Lathyrus oleraceus | reverse complement strand
TTTAACATAATGGCAAATTAGTTTAATTTTTACTGCACAATATGGTTGAAATTAACCCCTAGTAAAATCCTAAGTGGCGTGCATTTTAACTGTTAACTTTAAAATTTGGCCATTTGTACTGTCATGTCACCTTCCGTTACTCAAATCTATCGTCAGGGATCAAAAGTATGGACGACAAATATTAGAAGGTTGATTCTTTAATGGAATTTTTTAGAGGGACAAAAAGTAAAAATAACTAACTTTAGATGAACTAAAAACATATTATATATATTATATTATATATATATATATAATATATATATATATATATATAATATATATATATATATATATATAGATATATATATTATATATTATATATATATATATTATATATATTATATATATATATATATATTATATATATATATATATATATATATATATATATATATATATATATATTATATATATATATATATATATATATATATATATATAAAAGAGTATAAAGAATTTCAAAAGTCAAAAATTGATTACAGAAAGTGATTTTCACACACTTTTAAGATAATATAAAAAACTATTCCACCAATTAATGAATAAAATAAAATATTTTTTTGCGTGTGTTAATACCACTAATTTGAAGGGTGTTCTTCTGGTTAATGAGTTGATGATTATGTCAATAGGTACAACAAAAGTCTTTTTCTTTTCAAAGTTGACTTCAAGAAGGCTATTGATTTGGTACCCTGAAGCTATCTCATTTTTATTTTTAAGAAGATGAATTTCTATAATACTTAGATAAAATGGATTCAGGCTTCTGTTTGTTCCAGTTCCTTTTCCATATTAGTTAACATAAATCCTATGTTAGATTTTCCAGCAAAGCGGGAATTGCGTCAGGGGACCCTTTATCCCCTTTCTTGTTCATCATAATATCAGAAGGTCTTATAGGATTATTGAAACTAGCCATCTCTCAAAACAAATTTCATCCCTTACAACTTTCCAGTGAATTACAGTTTGACATTCTCCAGTTCGCAGGCGATACAATTATATTGGGGGAACTAAATTGGTAAAATATCTAGACAATCAAAACTATTCTTCTTGGTTTTGGATTAGCCCCTGGTTTAAGCGTCGATTTCAACCAGAATAAAATCATACGCATAAACTTGGATACTGGATTTTTGGATGCATCTTCGAAATTCTTATCTTGCTCTGCCGCTCATCTTCCTTTCACTTTTAAGGTATTTCTATTGGTGCAAATCCCCGAAGGAAAGCCACTTGGGAGCCAATTCTCTATAAGCTTCGAAGCAGGATCAATTCTTGGAATGGAAAATTTGATTCCTTTGATGGTTGTGTGGTTTTATTGAATTCAATTATAAATTCTTTGCTGCTTTTTTACTTCTCCTTTTATATAGCTCCAAAGGTAGTTCTCAACTAAATTGTTAAGATTCAGCGAGCTTTTCTTTGGAAGGGAGAAAAAAATAAACGTAGAATTAATTGGGTGGTTTGGTCGCTTTTTTACTTCTCCTTTTAAAATGAGGTTTGGAATCTTACACTGTGATTTGTTTAATAGAGCGCTTCTAAGAAAATGGGCATGGAGGATTCTAAATGATTGAAATTCCTTTTGGTCATCAATTCTTTCATTCAAATACGACGACATCAAATGTCAGATTCTTGATCCTCATTGGTTATCAAATAACAAAAATGCATCAATATGGTGGAGGGATCTCAAGATAGTTATGGACAACATTGGAGAGCTTGAAGGTTGGTTCAATAAAGATATATCTTGCAAACTTGGGTCGGGCTTAGAAATTGATTTTTTTTTATGAATTCATGGCTCAATCCATAACCTTTTCAGCATGTTTTTTCCAAACATATTTGATGAAGCTAATGTGTCTGCATCGAAAGCAATTGTGGGTTTTTTGGGGTATTGGCTCAAAGGAGCTTGGATGTGGAATCTAAATTTTCGATCTGAATTAAATGATATCTCTTGCATTTTAGATAAAGGTTACTCTATTTTTTAGAATCATAACTCTTTTGTTTGGTGCGGCGATACCAAAGGTTTTTCGGTAAAATCAGCATACACAATACTGCATCATCATTCTCTCTATGTGCTTACCATTTTTTCTTCAATTTCTCCTGTGTTAAAGACCAGTTGGAAAACCAATGTTCCTAGAAATGTTGAGATTTTTTATGGAGGCTTCTCTTGAATAGTCTTCATGTTCGTTCTGAGCTTAAAAGGCGTGGAGTCGGTATTGATTCTCATGATATAGTTTCTCCTTTTTGTTTTAATCATGATGAAAAGGCTACTCATCTTTTTTCTTTTTTGTCTGGTTTCTGCTCGTGTTTGGACTAAAGCACTGACTTAGTTGGGAATTGAAGGTTTCTCGTCTTCATCTTCAGTTCTATATCATTTTTCTAACTTTGAAATTTTTCTTTCAGGAAGAATCACTAAGGAGTTTAGAATGCAAATTTGGTTTTCGGTTGTTTGGAATTTATGGTTAGCTAAAAATGCTATTCTTTTTAAAGGTGATCTTCTCAATGAAAATGAACTAATTTATTCAATTAAACTCCATTCTTATGATTGGTTTGGGACTAGTTGTAACTGTTCTATTCATTATATCTTATTAGATTGGTTTAACAATCCTTTATATATTAAATACGTGGTTGTATGTTAATATTATTTTGACTATTTGATACTTTCTCTCTTGAGTTGAGTATCTCTTATACTCTTTTTAATATATTCATTTGCTTATAAAAACCACAAATACATAACCAAATATACTCTTTTTAGTATATTCATTTGCTTATAAAAAACACAAATACATAACTCAAATGATACAACTCAAAAATCGAGGATTAATTATAACAAGATTACAATAAAATTAAACAACATAAATACACATGCTAAATCACACAAGACACTACAAAATATGAACTAGCAAGACCAAATTCGGTAGCTTATTCTAATAAAAGTAAAACAACATAAAAAAAAGACATAAATTAAAATTGACACCTAATTAGAATCAATAACTAAAGTTTGTATGTAGAAACTATTATAACTCCAAAATTTCAACAGTGTTTTTATTATAGAAGTCACAATTACAAGAAATAAGTGGATTTGGACACAAAATTTGAAAGAAAATAAGTGGTTTTTGTATTTTTGATATTCGCCTAATTTTTAGAAAATACTAAGTGGTTTTACTATACTTACATAGATAAATTAAATATGATTTATTATCAAAATTGCTTTGAAAATATGACATAAATATTAAATTGCATGTGCTTTTTGTGGAGTTCATATGCTGATATGCATGTCTACATTAAAGATTGTGCATTTACTCTATAATTTAATCTATGTTATGAGACGGAGCATGTGTAGATTGAATGCATGTCAGATCCCTTGTAGTAATAAATTAAAGTTAGGCAAATAATATGTTTTGTGCATGTTACATCAAACATTGACTAGTTTATGAGAAAGGAAAGTGAAAATATTGTGAGGCTTATTTGTTATTGAATATTTAGAGAAATTCTTGGTATCCTTTCCTTTTTTGTCCAGATTTATAAATCTAACATTCTTTTGGTTAAATGTTGTCATGTGTTGTTTTAACGTTTCGTTGATTATTGCATGTAGCTTCAATCCTTAATTAATAAACTTTTGATGAATTTAATTCAATAACATTTTGGGATATGTCGATAATTTCTTATGAACTTTAAATAGTGACTATTATATACAATATAATAAATATCTAATTCTAACTAATGATAATTAATTTCCTTAAACAATATTAAACAAACTTTAATTAACATGTAACTACAACTAACAGCTCTGTGCATATAATTACATTTTCAATTTGAGATGAAATATACAATACAAGAAGAGGAATATACAATGTAACTGAATAATGAAGATAACAAGAAAATACAAATTGTAATTATAAAAAGAAAGTAGTAGCATCCTGAGTGCATTTGTCAATTTCTAGATCATTTGAACTTCTTCCATTGTTTTTACAACACCCACTTCAATAAAATTAAAAGTCTCAATCTTGAGTGATCATTAAATTCTAAATTTAAAACAACAACAAAAATTCTAAATTTAACTAACAAAGTTTGACACTCTTCTAATAAAATAAAAAATCTCAATCCTAAATGATTAGAAAATATCAAATTTGATTATAAAACAACAACAATTAGATTTTATTCCACTAAATAGAATCAACTGGAAAAATTTTGACCATAATATTTTATCCCTATCATTCTTTTATCCGAGTTGTTAATCTCTAAATTTTTCTTAATAATTTCTCTTATAATTTTTTTAGACCTTCATCTACCTCTAACTATTTGACATCTCTCAATTTGTTCTACTCTTCTTACCACATACTTCCTCCATATAAATAATTTTTAATTTTAAATTCATTGAATAATTGATGTATCTGGTCTAAATACATTATTTATTGAATGAATCTAAAAATTAAAATTTGCTTATAAAAGAGAATGGAGGGAATAATGTACATGTCTTCTCTCTATATGCTCAAACCACTAGAGTCTATTTTTCACTATCTTTTCTATTATAGGTGTTACCCCAACACTTTCTCTAATTTTGTCATTTCTAATTTTATCATGTTTAGTCTTACCATACATCAAACACGATATATTTCTCTATCACCCAGCTTGAATTTGATAGTTTACATCCCCTTATATTTCTCTATCATTTTGTATTACGGACCCAGGATATTTAAATGTGTGACTTGTGGAATGATATGATCACCAACTTTCACCTGTAGGTTTTTGCTAAAATTACATTCCATATAATTTGTGTTACTTATACTTAGGCGAAAGTCATGCATTTCTAAGGCTCGTCCCCAAGTCTCTAACCTCTCATTAAATCCTCATTTGAGTCTCCAAGTAGGACTTCATCTGCAAAAAAGCATGCATATCGGTGTTAGCTCTTAGATATCATTCAAAAGTACATAAAAAATAAAACTAAAAAGGTATTGGCTTAGGGTTGAACCTTGGTGAAAACCTATTGTAATGGGAAACCATCCATCTATCAACCTTGCATTCGTACACTAGTTAATACCCCCTTCATACATATCTTGGACAGCTCAAATATATGCAATCATAATCTCTTTCTTCTCAAGGGCTTTCCACAAAATATTTATAGGCACTCTATCATATGTTTTCTCCAAGTCAATACAAATTAAGTGCATGTCTTATTGGTCTATCGGGTACCGCTCCATCATCCGTCTTAATAGATAGATTGCTTCCATGGTCGACCTTCTGGACATAAATTGACTCTTAGTGACTTTAGCCTCTTTTCTTACTCTACATTCAATCATCCTTTCACATTATTTCATGGTAGGATTCATAAGTTTAATCTTTCTATAATTTGCACAATTTTGTATATCCCTCTTATTCTTATAGATTTGGACTAAAGTGTTTCTCCTCTATTTATTTGGCATTTGTTTTGACCTCATAATCTCGTTAAAGGGTTTGGTGAGACACTTAATACCTCTATCTCCAAGAACATCTCACACTTCAATAGGTATGTTGTCTGGCACAACCTCTCTACTATTACTCATCATTTTCAACGCTTTCCATACCTCTTATTGATGAATCCAACTATAGTAATTATAGTGTCACTCATATGCTCTAATAACGGATTTGCTAGAGTTTAGTGAGATATCATATCATTTATTAAATAAATTTTAGAAGTATGTTTTTCACCTATCATTTATATCATTTTCCTGAACCAAAACTTTGTCATCTTCATCTTTAACACACTTCATTTGATCCAAATGTCTTGTCTTTCTATCTTTTCCCTTTTATATATATATTATATATATATATATATATATATATATATATATATATATATATATATATATATATATATATATATATATATCTTTCTCCCTCCCTGATTCCTAAAAATTGATATAATCAGTCAAAAGCTTAGGTTCTTCCTTCACTTACCTCCTTCTTGGTCCTTTTCTTAACTTTCTCATAATTTCTCAAGTTTCCGCATTTTTACACCTAGACAATTCTTTAAAACAATTCTTTTTAACTATAACTTCACTCTGAACACTTTTATTCCACCACCACGATTCTTTACCCTAGATCCAAAACCTCTTAATTCTCTCAACTTATCTTTAACTATTTTTCTAATCTTTTGGGTCATCTTGTTCCACATATCATTTGCCCTTTCTTGTGGTTTTTCAAACTCTCCATCTAAAGATCTTATGTTGAAAACTTCCTTGTTTTCACCTTTCAAGTGTCACCACTTGATTCGTAGCGCTCCCTTGTGACTTATTCTCTTAGTTCTCCTCTTGATTCTTATATCCATAATCAATACTCTATGTTGGATAGTCAAGCTCTCTTATGGAATAACTTTGTACTCCAAGAAAATCTTCCTATCAGACTTTCTAATAAGAAAGAAATCCATCTGAGAACATGCCACCCCACTCTTATATGTGATAAGATGATAATCTCTTTTTCTAAACTAGGTATTAGATGATGAAATCTCCAAGATGGATTTATCCTCCGCATTTACCTCCCTGAGACCATACCTCTCATGCACGCCTTCAAAACCTTTTGCCACGCTCCTTACATGTCCATTTAGATCTAGTCTTAGAAATAGCTTCTCTCCTTGGGGTATATCTTTAAGTAATCCTTCTAAATCCTCTCAAAATTTTACCTTAAGGTGTACTTCTAACCCAACCTGAAGTGCATAAATACTAATAACATTAAAGGTGTCTTGTTTCACTACAAACTTCAAGACTATGATTCGATCTCATACTCTGTTCACATCCATAATATCCTTCTTCCACTCCTTGTCCACAATAATCCCCACCTCATTTCTCGATCTAACTTTTTTGGTGTGCCAAAGCTTAAATCATGAGTTGTCTAATTTCGTCGTCTTTTCACATGTCCACTTAGTTTCTTGTAGGTACATGAAATTGATATTCCTCCTAGCCATAGTGTCCATTATTGCTATGGATTTTTCAATAAAGGTGCCTATATTCCATGATCCAATACAAATGTTATTCTCATGAACTAACTTCTTTACTCACACCCGTTCATGAAAGTGTGAAAATCCTTGCTTATTTTTCACTGCATCCAAGTGGCGATGTAGTGACTCTTGCTCTTTTGACATTGTACTTGAGTTGTATTGATTACAAACAACGATATAACATTCACATTATTTCGTAGTTGATCCATGTCATAAAGATTCGATAAAAATTTACACTAGTTATTGACTATCTAATACAACCCTCTCATTTGATCTGAACTTGCAATCAACTATGTGTAGCAAAGCTAACATAAGTAAGATTTAATAAAGTAGTTTTTTTTTTATAAATGGCATCATTTGTTTATATTCATATACATTAATATAAACAAGTTATTAAGTTATTGATATCTATAAATTAACAATTAAAAATAATAATAATAACAGTAATAAAAAATTAAAAAATAAATAAAAATACTAAATTTTAAAATTGATAATACGAAGAAGTTGATACAATGAAGTGAGTTTTAAGAACCACCTTATAAAAATTCGTCATATTAAAACGTGTCTACATAATAATTCTTATATGCCTAATATAACTTATTCATTATTTTATTTCAAAATAATTTGACTCATTTGACCAATTCACAATATATTTACATATGTAACCTATTAAATACTAATATATTTATTTTTATTATATATACAAAATAAAAGATATTAAATTAGATGTGATTGAGTAATATGTAATTAGATGGTATAATTAAATAAAATTATTGATAAATTCAAAAAAATTATACAAATAAGTAGTTATTGAGCACCTAACAAACAAAGTATGTGTCCTATTATTTACCAATATGTTACTCCATCAAAGAGATTAAGTGAAGTCACGTTAATCAATCGCGATCGCGAATAGCGCGATCTAGGGCAAAGTCGGGACCGTATCACTATTTGGAAACGTTGACAATTTCGCCGCAATCACAGGTCGCTCCTGGACGAAGCGGGTGATCCATTTTGTTTTTTTTATTCGAAATACGATTTTTCCCTTACTTTTAAAATTGTTAAAGCACTACTTTTTCCTCTTTCTCGTGTTTTCGTTCCATTGTTCCATAACTGTTTTATTCTTATTCACTTTATTTCAAACCATAACCACGTTCTTTCTTCGTCTCTCTCTGTCCGGCAACCGGCACTTCCCCTTCTCTTGCAACCAATGCTCCCCACCCTCCTCTTATGTTTTTCTTCTTCCTCAGGTAAGTTCTGTTATGTACTATTCTTTCTAATTTATTTTATGTTCTTTACTTCTATTCTTTGATCCATTTTCTTTCATCCATTCTCTTTCATTCCTTTGAGTTCTTTCTATGATTATTGATCACATGTGAGACACTTTGTATTGTGTATATCCTAATATAGATGATTTTTACTTACAGCTGAGTGGTGGAAGTTGTATGGAGCTGAAACTCCGGATTTGCAATTGTTGGTTGTTAAAGTGTTGAGTTTGAGTTGCAGTGTTTACGGATGTGAGCGTAACTGAAGCATCCTTGAGCGTGTAAGTATTAATTTTTTTACTAGGATATTAAAGTATCTTACATTCAAGTATTATTAAATTAATACTTCAAATTATTGTATTTTAGATTCATTCCAAAAAGAGAAATAAGTTGCAACATCAAAGGTTACAAGACTTGGTTTTCATCAAGTATAACCAAATTTTGATTGAAAGATTTGAAATTCCGGACAAATTGATCCTATGAAATTTGGTGAAATTAATTATCACACTGAATGGTTGGTGGGAGAGATGAGAGATCTAGGAGAAGATGGTGAACATTTAGAAGAAAACTTGTTCATGAAAATGCTGATTTAATTTGGTCTCAAATTGCCGATGTAAGTGGGGTTAATGAGTCTGTAATCTAGGAGGTCAAGGCTACTTGAAGTTGCAAATACATCTAGGGAAACAATGACACAACAGTGGTGGTAGAAGGTCTTGAAGAAGATGAAGAATTGGAAGAATATTTTGATTATCTATGAAGAATACCTCTTTGATGATGATCTATGATTTCTATGTTTGCTTAAATTTTCATATAATAGTTCTAAGTTTGAATTTTAAGATGTGATGTTTTGAATCTTATACTATGTTTTGAATTTTCTATAATGTTTTAAATCTTGATTAAGCATTGTTCTTTAACATTGAATTTATTAGGAAAAAATAGGTAAAAACTGTTATATTTTATTCGTCAGCCTTAGGCTGGTTTATATAGTGAAGATACAATTATTACAATTGATTTTCCCCTTAATGGAGAATAAAGAAAAATAAAGGTAGTATTAAAGGCAATAATAAAACCGGAAATAATATATTTTCCAACACCCCCCCCCCCCCCCCTCAAGTTGGTGCATAGATATCTATCATGCCCAGCTTGTCTATCAAATACTCAAAAGTAGGTCTTGTCAAACTTTTGGTCAGGATATCCGCAGTTTGTTGACTTTAAGTCACGAAGGGTAGACATATGATTCCCTCATATAACTTCTCCTTTATGAAGTGTCGATCAATCTTGATATGCTTGGATCTGTCATGTTGAACTGGATTATGAGCTATGCTAATAACAACTTTACTATCATAGTACAATTTCAATGGAAGCTCAATTTTAATCTTAAGTTCTTCTAGGACTCTAAGGATCCATAATCCTTCACAAATACATTGAGACATAGCTCTAAACTCGGCCTCTGCACTACTCCTTGCTACAACTCCTTGTTTCTTGCTCCTCCATGTTACAAGATTACCCCAAACATAGGTACAATATCCAACGGTTGATCTTCTATCTGTGACTGAACCTGATCAATCGGCATCGGTGAAGATAGACACATTTCTTTCACTAGTTTGATTAAAAAATAATACTTTTCCAGGATTTCATTCAAATATCTCAGTATCCTATAGACTGCCTCAAGATGTTCCTCGAAAGGAGAATGCATAAACTGACTCACTACACTAACTGAGAAAGAAATATCAGGTCGGGTGTGTGACAAATAAATCAGTTTCTCAACCAATCTCTGATATCTCCCAGTATCAACATAAACATTACCTTCTCCCCAAAGTTTAGCATTAGGATCCATAGGGGTATCTGCAGGACGACATTCACTCATTCCTATTTCTTTCAACAAGTCTATAATATATTTCTGTTGTGAAACCACAATACCATTTTTTTATCGAGCAACCTCCATACCTAGAAAATATCTCATGAATACCAGGTCCTTGATTTCAAAGTCTATTGCCAATTTGTCTTTTACTCTTGCTATTTCCATTGTATCGTCTCCAGTAAGGACAATATCATCAACATAAACAATCAGGACAAAACATTTCCCATCGTGGGAGAATTTTGTGAACAAGGTATGATCAGCCTGTCCTTGGATGTACCCTTGTTTCTTCATGGACTGGGTGAATTTTCAAACGAAACTCTGGGGGACTGCTTTAATTCATACAAAGACTTATTTAGTTTGCACACATTTGAGCCAAATTTTCTTTCAAAGCCAGGAGGAATGTCCATATATAGTTCTTCTTCTAGATCGCCATTAAGAAATGCATTCTTAACATCTAACTGATGCAAAGGCCAATCCATGTTAGCAGCAAGAGACAAAAGAATTTTGACAGTGTTCAATTTTTCAATAGGAGCAAGTGTCTCTGAGTAACCTATACCATAGGTCTGAGTAAAGCCTTTAGCCACCAAGCGAGCCTTGTACCTTTCAATTGACCCATCTAAATTATACTTCACAGTAAACACCCATTTCCATCCAATTGTATTCTTGCCATCTGGTAGTGACGTAACACTCCAAGTTTTTTTCTTTTCAAGAGATTTCATCTCCTCAAGTACAGCTTCCCTCCACTTTGGAATTTCTAGAGCAACCTGTACACTTTTTGGAATTTCTACACTAGACAATTTTGAAGTGAAGGCAGACATAGATGAAGACAAATTTGAATATGATATAAAATTGGACATGGAATGTTTAGTGCAATATATGATAGGTTTACTAATGGCAACATGATCATCTATATCAGGATACGAAATACGACTCTCGGAAACAGAGATAGACTTACCTTTTCTTATGTTAGGAAATTGATCATTCCCCGGTTCAGATTCCTGGCAGTGTTGAGATGTGGACTGGTCCTTTCCGTTATGGTGCTTTTTCACAAAAGCCTTTCATCATTATTTTTTGTCATTTCAATTAGATCATCATTATCATCATTTTTCAGGATTCTCATTGTTTTCTACAAGAGAAAATGTAGGCTCGGATTCACAAGGTTCCTTACTCATAACAGGAGTATGATCAGATAAAGAATCATGGCCATTTTCTGTTGGTGCAGGTGTAAAAATCTCAGAATTTTGTGTTGGGGAGTATCCAACAAAGACACATTTTATAGCACGTGGCTCAAGTTTTCCAACATTTTTATGTTCATGAACAAAGGTTGTGCAACCAAATATTTTTAAAGTCAAATCAGTTAAAACACGAGTACTAGGAAAACATTCTTTGAAGACATTAATAGGAGTTTGAAAATTGAGAATTTTGGAGGGTATTCTGTTAATTAAATACGCAACTGTTAAAACAGCTTCGTCCCACAAATAATTTGGTACTTTATTTGAAAAAAGTAGAGTTCTGGCAACCTCTAGTAAATGTCTATTTTTCCTTTTGGCCATTCTATTTTGTTGAGGAGTATTAGGACATGAACTTTGATGTACAATCCCATTTTTTAGAAAAAAATCACCCAGGATAGTGTTAAAATATTCTTTGGCATTATCACTTCTAAAGACTTGGATATTTGTTTGAAATTGGTTCTACACCATTGAAAAAAAATTCTTTACAACCTGACAAACATCTGATTTCCCCTTTAACAAGTACACCCAACATACTCTTGTATGGTCATCTATAAATGTGATCAACCATTTTTTGAGAGAGAGTGTACTTGTACGGTTAGGGCCTCAAACATCACTGTGAATAATAGAAAAAGGTTTTAATGGTTTATAAGACGGTATTGAAAATTGGGAACGATGATGCTTTGCAAACTCACATGCTTCACATTTAAACGAAGGAAAGTTTTTATTGTGAAATATCTTAGGAAATAAGTGTTTTAAGTAACGAAAACTAGGATGACCTAATCTTAAATGCCATACCATAATGTTGTCATCTTTATTATTCAAAACAGAAAAAGACTCAAAGCAGGAACTTATTGTTTTTTAAGGTAGTTGTGATGCAGATCCAATGTCAAGGTAGTAGAGTCCTTCATTCTCCTTAGCAATGCCAATCATCTTCCCCGAGTTCAAATCCTGAAAGACACAGTGAGATCGGAAAAAATTAGTTTAAGGATTTATATTTGTAGGAGAATAGCCATCCAAGGCGCAGCGGAATTTAAAAATTTCTCCATTTAGTGATCCTTACGAATGGGCATGATCAGTGATAGAATCGTTACCTCTTGTGGCGATTCAAACCTTTGGTGCAGATCTCTGATAATGATCAAAACCTTTGATACAGATCCACGGGGCGATCACGAACGTTGAACGATGACAACGTCTCTACTCAGTCCACACGAACGGATTCCTTCAATCGCAGTGCTAGTTGTTATGAATGAAGGCTTTGAGTGAGAGAAAGAGGGAAACAAAATTCCAAGTCTCTACTTGAATTTCTGTCTGAGTGGATTGGAGTGACAATGCTTCTACCCAAGGGGTTTTATTTATAGAACCACTTGTGTGGGCTTCAAGCTAAAAAGCCCACTTAAGTGTATTTTGGCCCATATCTTATAATATGCCCAAAATCACTTAAGTATTTGGTACCTTACCATATTTCGTCTCCCACTTAAGTGCACCGTACCTTACGGTGTTTCTTAGTTACTCTATCTCTCATCAATCCGTCCTTTGTGTGTGACCCTATAGGTTTTCGCGGCGTTGGCAATTATATTAAATCATGCATTTAACATAATAAACAGTGAGCGGTATCTAGCAACACATCACTGCTACCCAAGTCACGAAAATGTCATGTGATCTGACAAAACCTCCTGTGATAATAATTATGTGTATAAATACCCCTTTGCCCTTATGTCTATATTGAACACAAGGTATAGACCGTGTCACCCTTGTCCAGTTCAATATTGGGCCCATAGACATTTATCCTGTTACGCAGGATTGGCAAATTCCATCTAGGACACTCATGTCCCTCAGCATGCTTCGTGGAGTACCCATCAACTGTCTTTATGGTTATCCAGTTACGGACAACGTTGGATCAGCAATAAAGCACTCGACTCTACATCTAGGATCCATAGTGGTTTCAGGTCGAAGAGTGGTATACACTATTATCACCATGAGAATAACTTATGACACTTTGCATAACTTTCTATATAGTATTCTCATAGCGGGTCAATCCGGTATAAATATTACTCCTAATATTCATACCTATGTTTAAGACTTGATAACTCTTTATCCATGATCCATGAGATGTGATCATCAGTCTACAAACATAATAGTCTTAATGCTTTAATGTTATCCCACTTCACATTAAAGCTCGACTACGGATACTTTAAGAATAGTGTCCTTATGTTTAATGTGTTCTCATGATTAAGTCACACTTAATACATTTAAACGGACTATCTATTTCAGGGACTTTATTAATCAACCATAATAAAGAAAAAGCCTTTTTATTATTAATAAATAATTCGATACAAGTACCAAAAGTATTGGCCTCTAGGGCTTACACCAACAATCTCCCACTAGCACTAGAGCCAATCAGGCATACCCCGTATGCCCATTGATCTAGTATGGCCAGCATGCTTCTGCTGTGCAAGAGGCTTTGTCAGTGGGTCAACTATATTGTCAAGTGTAGGTACTTTACATATTTTCGCACAACGCCTAAGTATGTGTTTGGATCGTTGGTGAGATCTAGGCTTCTTAGCTTGTGCGATAACACCATTGTTATCATAATAGAGACCAATGGGATCCACAATGCTAGGGACTATGCCAAGTTTATTGATCCAAACAGCTTCCTTTGCTGCACTTAAGGCAGCAATATACTCGGCCTCAATTTTAGAATCAGCAACTGCATCTTGCGTTGAACTTTTCAAGCTCACAGTGCCACCATTTAAGCAAAACACATAACCAGATTGGAATCATTCATATTAAAGCGTCTCGGCACTTTGTCTATGTACTCTGACTTAGGCCAAGCATTTCATGATCTATCTCTATAGATTCTGATAGGCTGCTTCACCCAGGTCCTTCATAGAAAAGCATTTCCCCAACCAAGACTTTACTTGTTGCAGGGTAGGGATATCGATTCCAATGAGTAATATGTCATCTACATATAAGACCAGGAATACGATCATGCTCCCACTAACCTTCTTGTAGACATAAGGCTCATCTTTGTTCTTGATGAATCCATACAGTTTTACTGTTTCATCAAGGCGAAGATTCCATGAGTAGGTCACAGGCTCATCTTGATCCATGAGTAATACATCACCTTGATCAGATATCCATATATCTCAGGTAGGTGACGTATCCTGCCTGACCTACGTTGGTCTTGTTCTACTTGAGCAGGTTGCTCTTACACAACTACTTGTGTTTCCTGCTCTAATTCCTCCATAGGTGTATCGATGCTTTGTGATTCTTGAATTTCTTCAAGTTCTACTTTCCTCCCACTGATTCCTTTGGAAATAAAATCCCTTTCTAGGAAAACTCAAGTTCGAGCGACAAACATTTTTCCCTCAGAAGGATTGTAGAAATAATATCCTCTTGTTTCTTTAGGATACCCCACAAATAAGCATTTGTCAGATTTGGGCTCAAGCTTAGTTGAAATTTGTCGTTTCACATAAACTTCGCAACCCCAAATCTTCATGTAAGAAATATGTGGTCTCTTACCACTCCATATCTCATATGGTGTCTTATCAACCTTTTTGGATGGAAGACGGTTAAGTGTGTAAGCTGCGGTCAACAACGCATGTCCCCAAAAGAAGTTTGGAAGATCGGCTTGACTCATCATGGATCGGACCATGTCCAACAGGGTTTGATTTCTTCTCTCAGACACACCATTCCATTGGGGTGTTCTAGGAGGAGTGAGTTGGGATAGGATCCCACACTCTTTCAGATGGTCATCAAACTCTAGGCTTAAATATTCACCACCTCGATCTGATCGAAGAGCTTTAATATTCTTACCTAGTTGGTTTTGTACTTCATTCTTGAATTCTTTGAACTTTTCAAAGGACTCTGATTTGTGTTTCATTAAATACACATAACCATATCTACTGAAATCATCAGTGAATGTGATGAAGTACTGAAAACCTCCTCTGGCTGATATGTTCAGTGGACCACATACATCAGTATGTATGAGGGCCAAAAGATCATTAGCTCTTTCACCTTTTCCTGTGAATGGAGACTTTGTCATCTTTCCAATTAAACAAGATCTGCATGTCTCATATGATTCATAATCAAAAGAGTCCAACAGTCCATCTTTATGGAGTTTGGAAATGTGTTTCTCATTTATGTGGCCTAATCGACAATGCCAAAGGTAAGTTGGATTTAACTCATTAGGTTTCATCCTTTTAGTATTAATGTTATAAATAGGCATTTCAAGATCAATGACATATAGTCCATTGTTCATTTGTGCAGTTGCATAGAATATATCATTCAAATAAATTGAACAACAATTGTTCTTTATTATGAATGAAAAACCGAACTTGTCCAAACAAGAAACGGAAATAATATTCCTGCTAATTGCTGGTACATAATAACAGTTCTCTAACTGAATTATTAAACCACTAGGTAAAGTCAATTCATAAGTTCCTACGGCTAAGGCAGCAACCTTTGCTCCATTACCAACTCGTAGGTCGACTTCACCTTTTGCCAATTTTCTACTCCCTTTTAGTTCTTGCACATTTGTACAAATGTGAGAACCGCATCCAGTATCTAATACCCATGATGCAGAAGTAGATAAATTAATTTCAATAACAAAAATACCTGAAGTTGGAGTCTCTACTGCATTCTTCCTATCTTCCAGGTACTTTGGGCAGTTCCTCTTCCAGTGTGCGGTCTTACCGCAATGGAAGCAGGTGCCTTCCTTTTCTATGCTTCCACTAGGCTTCAAAGCAGCACTAGTGGGTTTGGGTTTGGCAACTTCCTTTCCTTTCCCTTTATCATGTTTGAGGACAATCCTCATGTTTCGGTACCAATCCAGAAAATTTGTCCCAGACAATTTTTCTTTGTCAAGGTTTGATCACAATATGTTGTTAGAGGTGTTTGTTATCATGGTAATCTACACAAGGATTAATGAAAATATAAGTATCATTGACATATTCAATTAGGCCTTTAATTAAATATGCTCCCACTATTTTACTCAAAACAAATGACCCTCATCATTTGATTCGGAAATCCTGTTGGAAGATTTTCTAGTGGGTCGAGATCCATATTTCACTTCGTTCTAAGTCCGCTTAGGCGGATTACACAAAACTAGGTTATTTTAGGTAGGAACTCCTTCCAATTGTATCTCATACAACTCTCGAAAATTTCAGTTGGGTGAATAACTCCTTATTCTAATCCATCATATGGATTATCCCAACTCTTGCTTCTAAACATATATAATCTTATTATAATTTGTTTAGTTAAGTTTGACCCATTGTTTTAACAGTTGGATATTACAATTATCCCATCGCACCTTACTAATATATAGATCATGCACCTCGCGTAGGCGAAACCTACATTATCCATTACTAGTCTTGATGAGTGTTAAAACTTGGAAAGCATAAACTTAATATTTAATTTGAGGGAATTGCAATTTTTCTGATCTCACCGGCTTGTTTATCATATAAACCGTCTCTTGCATGCATCAACATACATACAAACAAAATGAAACAGTTATGTCCCCTAGCGCAATTGTTCTCCCAAGCCAATGAGAGAACCTAAGCTAACCTACAACGATCTAAGCTTCTCCAAGCAAGATCTTCAAGGTTGTCCTCCTTTGGCACTGACTTCGTTGCTTTCTTCATATCATTACATTACATGAAAGAAACTCGTTTTACATACGAGGGAGTGAGATGAGAAAAGAAGTTACATTTGGGAGATTAAGAGAGAGGCACGACACGCAGGTCGTATTTTAAAAACCCAAAACAAAACAAAGGAAAACTAAGGCCATAACCGATCACCACAAGACAATAATAAACACTTTATTATTATTATTATTATTAATTCCTTTAATTAATTAAAATCAAATTAAATTTCGACGACCGATCATCACATTTTAATGAACAATTCATTTAAAATCGATGTCGCTTTTCGTATCAACACTTGACACTTTTAAAGCACTGAGTTAGCCGAATGGGTGAAAATTTCCTTGCGTTAACCGGTTAACCATATGCGTTAACCGGTTAACACTGTTTTGAAATCTGAAAAAATTGTTTTCTGCCTTGCGTTAACCGGTTAACCATATGCGTTAACCGGTTAACACTGTTTGAAAATGTCTTGGAAAACTGTTTTCCGCCTTGCGTTAACCGGTTAACCAAATGCGTTAACCGATTAACACTGTTTGAAAATCTCAAAAGTTTTATTTCGCATTCCATTAACCGGTTAACCATACGCGTTAACCGGTTAACACTGTTCCAAAAAGTGTTTAGGAAGCACAACTCTTGTGCGTTCAAACCCCAATCGCATAACTCTCTGACAACACAACCCTTGTGCCGTCACTAACCCTGATGCACCAATTTCAGATCGTCAAACACATCTCGATTGTTAATTCAGTATGATTGATCAACATGTCATTGCTTCACCATACTAATGTCGGATCAAGAAGCAAACGACCATTGATCGCTCAAAGGAAAACAATCATCGAGGGTTTGAATGAACGAAACGAGAACACTATATCATATATAATGTATTTTGCATCAGGATTACATATATCACATATATGTAACTTGATCGATCTCAATTTAACCTTTGATTCATTCTGTCTTTAATCATATTATTACAGAACAAAAACAAATATCAGATTCATGGTTTCGTAAGTGGCTCTGATACCACTGTAGGAGAATAGCCATCCAAGGCGCAGCGGAATTTAAAAATTTCTCCATTTAGTGATCCTTACGAATGGGCATGATCAGTGATAGAATCGTTACCTCTTGTGGCGATTCAAACCTTTGGTGCAGATCTCTGATAATGATCAAAACCTTTGATACAGATCCACGGGGCGATCACGAACGTTGAACGATGACAATGTCTCTACTCAGTCCACACGAACAGATTCCTTCAATCGCAGTGCTAACTGTTATGAATGAAGGCTTTGAGTGAGAGAAAGAGGGAAACAAAATTCCAAGTCTCTACTTGAATTTCTGTCTGAGTGGATTGGAGTGACAATGCTTCTACCCAAGGGGTTTTATTTATAGAACCACTTGTGTGGGCTTCAAGCTAAAAAGCCCACTTAAGTGTATTTTGGACCATATCTTATAATATTGGAGGACTAGCGGTTGTTTGTCAGAAATTACTGGTAAACAGGGAGGCTGTTAAGGAAACATACTTCGATATTCAAAACTCCTCTCAAATTTTTGGTTTAAAATCAAAGTTATGACATGCGAAACAAGGTGACCGAAGTGTAACTTCTTATTACAACGAGCTGTTGACATTGTGGCAAGAGTTTGTACAGTTTGTCTAGTTGCTCCATAGTGAGTGGAAACTGAGACGGAGGAGGTTGCTGCCCTTGATCAGAATTACTAGCCTGAAATGCACTACCACTTTTCTTCTTCCAGTTATGAGGTTTGCCTTTGAGCTTCCAACAAGTTTCACGTGTATGCCATTCGCGTTTGTAGTGATCACACCAAGGAACTTTGTATGATCTTCTTCCCTCGTCAAGGTTCCTAGTAGCCAGATTCACCTGTCATGTGATCAGAGGAACCTGAATCTACTATCCAAGTATGATTGGGACTGACACTAAGAAATGCAAAATTACCTTTTGTTGCTATAGAGAAAGAAGGGGTTGGAGACTCGAGGAGTTTGTACAGTCTATCTAGTTGCTCCATAGTGAGTGGAAACTGAGACGGAGGAGGTTGCTGCCCTTGATCAGAATTACTAGCCTGAAATGCACTACCACTTTTCTTCTTCCAGTTAGGAGGTTTGCCTTTGAGCTTCCAACAAGTTTCACGTGTATGCCATTCGCGTTTGCAGTGATCACACCAAGGAACTTTGTATGATCTTCTTCCCTCGTCAAGGTTCCTAGTAGCCAGAACTGAGCCTTCAGATTCAAAATTTCGTGGTGTTTTGCCCATCATAATTCCTTGTTGTGCCTCCTCCCTTCTTATTTCTGCAAAAGTTTCACGAAGAGTTGGCAATGGTACTTTTCCTAAAACTCTACCTCTTACCTCATCAAGGTCTTTATTAAGCCTAGCGAGAAGCATTAATACACGATCATTTTCTTGCCTCTTGAGAAACAAAACATTGTCTTTTGCACACCTCCAATTGTCATCATAACAGAGATCTAACTCTTGCCACAATGTCAACAGCTCGTTGTAATAAGAAGTTACACTCCGGTCACCTTGTTTCGCATGTCATAACTTTGATTTTAAACCAAAAATGTGAGAGGAGTTTTGAATATCAAAGTATGTTTCCTTAACAGCCTCCCTGTTTACCAGTAATTTCTTACAAACAACCGCTAGTCCTCCAATATTATAAATCTTGGTAACTTACAAGATTGACTAGATTGATCCTAGAACATGTGTCTCAAGAACTATTATTATGGTGATTTGACTCATGATTAAATTTGTTTCTGGTTTATGAATGGTAAAAGGTGGTTTTGACAATAACTCTAAACTAAATTTATGACTTTATAGACAAAGAGCAAATGGCAGTAACTTTGTAGAAAAAAGTTTTTTAAGATAACAAAAGTACTTGGCAAAGGTAAAGATAAATAACTTGAAGTAAAAGTTTTAAGTTTTGAGAAAGTGCTGGAAATGAAAGTTTGGCGAAATGTAAATGCAAAGGTAAAAGTGATGATGAAATACTGAAAATAAGGGCAATTCGACAGAAGAAAAGACAGTAAATGATTGTAGTTTAAATAACTTGCATAAAAAGTATAATATGAAATACTATCATGGTGTTCTTCATACATACATTTCCAACAAAGACTCGTTTCTCTCGCTCCGGTACTTTGAGTATTTTAGTGAATTTTGTATATCAGTTTGAACACCCCAAAATCTAAAATTGAGACTCCTATTTATAACAATTCGACCCTAACGGTCTCTACACAGATGATTGCCACGTTCGACGATTTCAAGCGTTGTGTATCTCAGATGCTTCCACGCGTTGGCCTGACGAAACTGCTTCGTTTAAATTTCAAATCTTTTCCCGCTTGAAGCTTCGAATCTGTCAAATGCCTACGTCGAAGAGAACTTGTGGAGACCCAAAAATCTTCTAAGTTTCAAGCTTCGACAAGAAAGGTCCTCTCCCAAGAAAAGGATTTTAATAAATAGCTTCGACACAACCATTTTTATTTGTTCTCCAAAACATAACACTTTCAAAGAACTTCACCTAATTGTCGAAATCTCCAGCTAACAAATTGCCCCCAATAAATGTCTATTTCGAATCAATGCAGAAATGGGCAATTTTTGTAATCACCAGATTTCGACCAGAGACCTTTCATAGACCTAAAAGTCCATATCTGTCAGTTAATCATGATTTACTTTTTCAAAACGTCTCATCAAGACGTGTGCGCAGTTATTATCATCATGAATTCCAACTTCCAAGAATAATGAATAGTAATCCTTGTACCCTTTTCACAGAAAAGCCACCACGTGGCCCACTACCTTGGCAAGGTGTAACCAATCAGCTTCGTAGGGTAATACTATAAAAGCTTATTGTCACTTCATTCTTCCCTTTTTACAAAAATCTTCATCTTTAACCTGAGTTCATCTCTAAATTTCTCTGAAAATGTTTCTTCTTCCTCAAAAACCCTAATCCTTCAAACCCTCCCAAAAAACCCATAACAATGTCTTCTGATAAACAGCAAAAGCAATCAAAGAACATTAAAAGCGCTGGATCCTCAAAAAGTTCTCTTTCTCAAAACATTCCAACTAGCAAAATCATAACTGTTGGGGATCGGGAGTATATTACTGCTCCAAAACTCATCAAAGAACAAAAAGCAATATTTGCTTCTTAGGTAATGATTCCTTCTTTACTTTCTGGAAATACTTTAGGGTTTTTAGGCCCATCAGTTCCTGAAGGTCATTTAGAGAAATGTGTAAAGTTTTTTCCTTGTTATCACACTACAAAACCCATAGCCAACAAAACTGTTTCCTCTAGAAATGTTGAAGATTCAGTCCAAAGAGAGGATTTTCAAATGGATTTTATTACTGATAGTTTCAGACCCTTTCGTTCTTGTCCAACTCTAGATAAATCTTACTTAGCTTGGTTGACGAAAGTTGAGAAAAAGAAATCTCCATTTTGGAAAGAATTGGGCATTTTTGACCTGATTCAGATGTCGAAACTTGGGTTTAGCTACTGCCAACCTTTATTACTATCCAGCCTGTATTTCTGGGATAGTACATATAACACCTTTCATCTCCCTTGTGGAATGATGACTCCTATGCTCTTCGACGTAGCTGCCATTTCTGGATTTCCTCCGACAGGGGAAACCTTCGACTTCTATCAAGACTGTGAAAACTTAATTGACTTTAACATCAAGAATGCTTCGTTCAGTACTTATATTAATTTGTATCATGCTGATAGGGAAGAAGTTTCTGACATAGAACATATAGCATTCTTGGGCCTATGGCTATCCAAGTTCTTCTTCTGCTGTACATCTCTGCAAGTTGCAAAGAGGTTTCTAACACTTGATAACCAATTGCATGCAGGTCGAAGAGTGTATTTAAGTGAACTCTTATTGGCTAGTTTGTATGAAAGCCTAGGATCTACTAGTGCCAAGTTAAAGGAGTATAAAGCTGGTACCAACTTATTACTATCTGGGCCTTATTGGCTTCTTCAATTGTGGCTAAATGCCACCTTCGAATCCTTTTTGCCAACACATGGAAACGTTGATGAAAATGCCCCAGAGATAGTAAATCGAAGCATTGAAGGCACCAGACTCTTTCAGCTGACTCCAGTTGATGATGTTGACAATCTGCAAACTTCCCTTACCAAATACACCCTGATGTTCTCGAAGCGTCACCATTTCTCTCCTTCGATGGCTCCTTTTTCCAGTCGAACCCATGGTCCTTCCTGGTTCACTGCTTCGCTCAAAGATGCTGTTAAGGACGCCAGCACAGAGATCGAAGATATATGGCGTGCCTTTCTCTTCCCAAGGATGCTTGTTTCAAGAGTGTTTCCAGTAAAGAGCCATGTTTGCTTGTTGGCTTACCAACCTAACTTTGTCTCTCGACTCAGGCATAATAGAGGTCTTCATCCCAGCCTGTTGGCCGTATTTCAGATGATTCCCCTTCTTCTGGGTCCCCCATAATTTCCCTATCCCACTGAAAGCCATTGGGATGTAGAGTCAAGAAATACAAAGCATTTCTATTTGGGGCGTAACCTTCTTCAGCTGGGTGGCATGGTCCTATATGAGCCAAGTTCCTGTCGAAATTCTTCTTATCTACATGGTTTACTTCTGCCATGAAGTAACTTTGGTCAGCTTCAACGTTTTCTACTACACCATCTTCTCTCCAAATGGATATCCTCTGATGCACGGTCGAAGGAACTGCCCATATTCCATGTATCCATTCCCTTCCCAACAGCAAGTTGTAATTCACCTTCGCAGGTATCACCATGAACATTGTTGGTCTTGTGATTGATCCAACAGTCAGATCCACTTGTATGACACCCAGAGTTTGTCCTATCTTACCCTCATAGTTTGACAATACCATATTATGAGGTTTGACATCAGTGTCAAACATACCTATCTTTTTCAACATGAATTGAGGCATCAGGTTGACTGTTGCTCCTCCGTCCACCATAACTTTATTCACCCCCACATGTCCAACTTTAGCTCTAATGTATAGGGGCTTGAGATGGTTCTGCATCCCTTGGTGAGGCCTTTCAAAAAGAGCGTTCTGCTCTTCGACAGCGCCGTTGTTGAGAACATAGTAACACACAGGTTTATGCTTCGCCATCTCCACAGCATCCGCTTCCTCATTTTCTTCAATCTCCGTCTCCTGATTATATTTGTATGGCAGAACTGAGACCACATTGCAATTCATATTAACAGATGACACTCCGTCGGACTCAAAGTCGTCAGTGAGCATTTCTTCCTCTCTTACTTGTTCCTCCTGAACTTTCTGATTTTTGCTTTCATATGGAAACAACTTCCTTCCTACCGGTGGATTGGTCGAATTTGTGACATTTTGGGGAACCTTGACGCTGCTGGATTCTCCAATCTCCCTTGAAGTCATCTCTCTTTCAGCCTTCCTTAACCTCTGATGTCTTCTCCACTAGGATCTTGACATGGGATTCTTTCCTTTGTAGTTCTCCAGTCTGATAGCCTCTCTCTTAGATGCCTGGAACTGTTTTCTATAAGCCCAAGAGGTTCTTCCTCCATCCTCAAAACTTCTCCACTTTCCCTTCTTCGACCCCGCCTAAGTCCATTTGTCCTCAGGGACTTCTGCTGGAAGTTTAAACATAACTCTTTTCGCCCTTGGGTGAGGGTTGTCTGGCCTCCTAGGAACTCCCCTCTTGTCGAATATGTACATATTCGGGTTACCTCCATGCCTTCCCAACCTTGGTTAGATGGGATTCTCTCGAATGCTTCAGCTAATTCTCTGTTGTACACTGCCCCACATCTGGGACACATCAAGCATTCTATTTCGTACTTGTAGCAACGCACAATAAAACCAAGCAGGTTTTCTCCAGGCTTGGGATACACCTTCTGTAGTTGGTTTTCCTTCCTCCAGTTTCTCTCAGTCTTTGTTCGGTGCCATATTTCATAGTCCTCAGCCACCCTTCGACATAACCTGATGCTACACCTTAGGCACAGCAACATGTCAGAATTTCTTTTGTGACATCTCCAAAGGTATTCACGTAAGCTTTCATTAGCTTTGGGATAGCCAAACTGCATCCCCTCTTGCTCCATCTTCAGACACCTCTCCACTTCCTCCATTTCTGGGGGGGGGGGGGGGGTGATTCAGATCCACCATGTTGACACCTAGATTGGTGCCATCAATGATTTAAATTTCCTCAAATTTCTTCCTTAGGTCCTCAGTAGCCTCATTCGCTTTCCCATTAAGACCTTCAGTGGCCCTTGGTTCGACATTAGCAACCTGTTCACCTCTGACAGAAATTCCAAAGGGAACGTCATTATTTAGGCCATCAGTAGCCTGCTTTCCATCTAGCGCATAGCCTTCAGTTCCTGTTTCCTTCACAACCTCCACTTCCCCTATGTCAATCATGTTGATTTCGACAGGTTCAGCATAATTTGTGTCAGCAATGTTGAGGGGATCAGCGTCAACCTTCATCTGGTTTTTCCCCTTGTCAGCGAACTTGAGGCGGCCATCCTTAATTGCATTCTGAATAAGATCCCTGAAAAGAAAGCATTGCGAGGTTTTATGGCCTAAAAAATTGTGATATTTACAGAAGCCTATTTTCTTCCGTTGTTCTAACGGAGGAATTTTGGTATTATGAGGCACTATCATTTGGCCATCTTTTACTATAAGATCGAAGATTTCGTCACATTTGGTAACATCAAATGTGTAAGTCTTTTTAGGAAATCTATCATTCTTTTCAGTTTCGACAGGGTTCCTGCCATTCGAAGGTGTAAGTAATTTACAAGCATAAGGTGGCACTTCTTTTAATTCAGCCAAATATACTTCGAATTCCTCGAGACCATAAGGGTCATTAGAGATTTCAGACTCCCCATCTTCGAATTCGACATAAGCAACCCTCTCTTTCTTATAATTCTTATTCGCTCTGGCCTTTTCAGCTTTTAAACGTTCAACTTGTCGAACCCTGTCTGCTAATTGGGCCATATCTCTTAGATACTGGGTATCTAACTTTTTCCTAATGGAATAGTCTAAACCTCCAGCGGCCATTTCGACCAATTCATGTTCAGGCACTATTGTGAAGCATCTAGATTTCAACAAACAGAACATATTCAGATAATCATCTATAGGTTCAGTGAATTTTCTTTTGATACTGGCTAATTCCTTAAGACTTATCTTAGTTTGGCCCATGTAGAATTGTTCATGAAACAATCTTTCCAAAAGAGGCCAAGTGTCTATGGAATTTGGTGGCAAAGTTGTAAACCACGTGAAGGCATTCTTCGTTAAAGAACTGGGAAAATATTTCCTTCTTAGGTTCTCACTGTTCGCCAAATCCCCTGCCTCAGTCACGTATCTGGCTATGTGTTCTATAGTGGATTCACTAGTGTCCCTTGAGAATTTGGTGAACTTAGGGATTTTACAACCCCTTGGTAATTCAGTTTGTAGAACGTATTCTGATAAAGGGGAGGAATAATTTGACCGTCGAAGTCCTGTATTCAGACCATTCTGGGCCATGATTCTCTCTATCATAGTAGTTAAGTCATTTTCCATCATGTTTTCTCGCCTAACCCTATGAATTACTTCGTCTGCATCCTGGTCTCTATTAACCATTATTACTCTCCTAGGTTGTTCTTCATGGACTTCCCGTCGAACTGGCTGTTGTTCTAATCTTGCCCCCATGACCCTTTCGTCAGGCGCTTGTCTTGGTGGTCGAACCTGATTTATAGTTGGTTCTTCTTCCTGGATTATAACCTGGTTTGGTCTGCGTCGAACAGAGGACTGTGGGATGCCTAGGAAATCTGCTATGCGTCCCATCCGCGCTGACAGTTGTTGGTATGTTTGGGCATTATCATTGTTAGTCCTATTTACATTTTGTATTAGGGGAGAAAAAATGATATTCATTTCTCTTGCCAGAACTCCTACCATATCATAGTTACTGGCATCCATTTGTTGTCTAAAGGTTGCCTGGTCTTTCGTTGTAAGGGTAGGTAATAGGATGGAGACTCCTTGTGATTGGGTATTTCGACCTACATGGTTCATGCCATAGCCAGAATTTTGAATTGGAGAAATAACCGTATTATGGGGTTGAGTATATATGGAAGAATTATTTTGAAGTCCCGCCATGGCAGTAGATGGCATTCCATATGGGTATTCTCTCAAAGGCCTAAAATTCTCAAATCCTGGTAGCCTAGGGGTTGAAGTTGCAGAAATGTCTGCTACGCTTGACATAATAAGCATTGTTGTCGAATTATGCAAGGCCATGGATCCAGATGTTGGTATGGCCTGTGCACTAGGGATCTCAGTGGATGCATCAATCAAATTTGCTCCGATTGTGCTTGTTCCCTGGGGAGGAAATTGTTCCCCTTGACTGGTTGTATTAACCATCTTTTTTGTGTTTTTTCTTTTGGTTATAGGTTGCGAATTATTGGCTATCTTACCACTTCTAAGGCTCATACAACACTATGATTTTTTAACCCAAAAGAATAACAGCGATTTTGTATTGTAAAAGTAAAGCAAACTAACAGTTCTTTTGACACTGTCCCACTGGGCGTGCCAATTTGTTTACCAGTAATTTCTGACAAACAACCGTTAGTCCTCCAATATTATAAATCTTGGTAACTTACAGGATCGACTAGATTGATCATAGGACATGTGTCTCAAGAACTATTATTATGGTGATTTGACTCATGATTAAATTTGTTTCTGGTTTATGAATGGTAAAAGGTGGTTTCGACAATAACTCTAAACGAAATTTATGACTTTATAGACAAAGAGTAAATGGCAGTAACTTTGTAGGAAAAAGGTTTTTTAGGATAACAAAAGTACTTGGCAAAGGTAAAGATAAATAACTTGAAGTAAAAGTTTTAAGTTTTGAGAAAGTGCTGGAAATGAAAGTTTGGCAAAATGTAAATGCAAAGATAAAAGTGATGATGAAATACTGAAAATAAGGGCGATTCGACAGAAGAAAAGACAGTAAATGATTGTAGTTTAAATAACTTGCATAAAAAGTATAATATGAAATACTATCATGGTGTTATTCATACATACATTTCCAACAAAGACTCGTTTCTCTCGCTCCGGTACTTTGAGTATTTTAGTGAATTTTGTATATCAGTTTGAACACCCCGAAATCTAAAACTTAGACTCCTATTTATAATAATTCGACCCTAACGGTCTCTACACAGATGATTGCCACGTTCGGCGTTTTCAAGCGTTGCGTATCTCAGATGCTTCCACGCGTTGGCCTGACGAAACTGCTTCGTTTAAATTTCAAATCTTTTCCCACTTGAAGCTTCGAATCTGTCAAACGCCTACGTCGAAGAGAACTTGTGGAGACCCAAAAATCTTCTAAGTCTCAAGCTTCGACAAGAAAGGTCCTCTCCCAAGAAAAGGATTTTAATAAATAGCTTCGACACAACCATTTTTATTTGTTCTCCAAAACATAACACTTTCAAAGAACTTCACCTAATTGTCAAAATCTCCAGCTAACACTCCCACACATCCTTTACGGAAGGTAAAAACATGTAAGCCTTACATATTCCAATTTCCATAGAGCTTACCAGCCACGCAATAATCAAGGAGTTTTCCGACTTTCATTGTTTGTAACGAGGATCTCATGTTGTCGGTTCAGCTATTGCTCCTGTTAAGAAACCAAGTTTTCCTTTGCTATCCAATACCAACCGAACGGTTTGAGCCCATTCATTATAGTTATTCTCATTCATTTTAGGGATATTGACCTTGAGGGAGTATGAGGAACCCTCTTGATCATTACCGCCTATGTTGGAATAACGGTCACCAAAAACAATGTTGTTCCTATTTCCATTATTGACGTCATTACTGCCATAGTTTATGATCACTGGTGGTTCCTCTCATACGTCGTTTCCGCGGCCGATGCCCGACTCAGATTGCGGTTGTTCGCCATGGTTGGATCCAGTGTAGGCATGTGATGGGGAAGGCCACTTGTTATTATTATTCGTCATAGGAGGCTAAACGGGTATGTGAGTCGGGTCGGGAAAGAAAGTAGGTCGAACAAAAATATGTTGAGGAAAGCTTTATGGTAACCCCTAACCCAACAAAAATAGGTTAAGGAAAGCTTTATGGTAATCCCTAACCCAACAAAAATAGGTTGAAGAAAGTTTTACAGTAACCCTTAACTCAGTGCTCTTAACTCAATAACAATAGGTTGAGGAAAGTTTTATGGTAACCCCTAACACAGTGCTCTTGATACCATATTGAAAAAAATAGGTAAAAACTATTATATTTTATTCGTCGGCCTTAGGTTGGTTTATATAATAAAGATATCATTATTATAATTGATTTTCTCCTTAATGAAGAATAAAGAAAAATAAATGTAGTATTAAAGACAATAATAAAATCAGAAATAATATATTTTCCAACATAAATCTTGAGTGTTGTGTTATTTGTTTAGTTTTCCATTAAGTAGCTGACATGTTTCATAGATTATTATATAACTACGCCACTCCATTATTAATAATTCTGAGTGAAGTTGTGTTGGGTAGGGGTGTTCAAAACCAAACCAACCCAATAGAAAACCGCAAACCAAACCAAACCAAACTAAAACCGCAAAAAATCGCATTTGGTTCGGATCCGTTTGGGTCATTCTCTAACAAAACCGCACGGTTTGGTTTGGTTTGCGGTTTATTTTTTTCAAACCGAACTAAACCAAACCAAACCGCATTATGTTACAACTCAAACTTCAATTGTCCCACATCCAATCCAAAACTCAAACTTGGTATGCCTTAACCTTACAATTAAAAACGATTTTCTCTTACTCACACTTAGGATATCAATTTCAACCTTCTTAAATCTCTCCCAGTAGTATCGCACATTCTTCTCATCTTCTTTACCATGTACGTTTCGCTTTTTCTACTCTAATATTTCATCTCTTATGTTCTTTCTTTTTAATCTTTTATGTTACTATTTTCTATTCCAATTACGTTTTTATCGCACATTTTTTCTCAATCCCGCATCTCATATGTTCTTTTTTTCATCTTCTCTAATCTCTCATCTCATATGTTTTTTATGTTTTATTATAATGTCTTTGATATTATTTTATTCTACTATTATATATATGTTTTTTATTCCATTTTTGTCTAATCTAATTTTGTGTATATTGAATGCGAAGTTTTTGTCTAAATATGATAAGTTTTTATATTATTTAATAATGTATGAATGACTAAATACAAAGTCACGTTGTTCTCTATACGTGTATGTATGACTCAATAAAAATATTGTAAAAAATCGAACCAATCGAACCAATCCAAACCGCATTGGTTTGGTTTGGTTTTATTTCTAAAAATCAATCAAACCAAACCAAACCGCATGCTTTTTTCTCTTGCGGTTTGGATGATTTTTATCGTCAAAACCGCCCAAACCGCACCGCGAACACCCCTAGTGTTGGGGGGTAGTGAATTATTTCATATACGTTTGCAGACTCCAGAACCATACACCAATATGGCTTCCTATGAAGATAGATCTGAACCATATGAAATCTACAATTCTTGTAAGACAGAATACATATAGAAGAATTCTGTGATGCAGAATTCAAAACTTATCTTTTAAGTAGAACTCATTACTTACATGAGTCGAATCACTTGGTTAAACACCAAGATATGGTTCTGAATAAAATTACTAGGTCAAAAACCATCAAGTAAAATCAAACAAATATAACACTTTAATCACTTTGATAATGTTCATTCAAAATCTCCCATATAGTTTCCACAATGAAGAAGCTTTGGTTTGCAACATGACAGGAAAAAATTGGCATAAACAAATGCCTCCCTTAATCTTACAATTGTAATCTCATAAATAAATAAATAAAAACCTTTAAAATACCAGCACTCAGTCTTTTTCTACATCAAAACAAAGAGACATATTGAGTAGCAATCAACTAATAAATCTATAGAATAGAATTAGAAATTGCTGAAGACGCTTATTGTTTTCCAAATTACAAGATACCTAAAACCACCGGCCACATGAAGATGGGGACCGAATTGCTTATGTCGCTTTATTCTTCCGCTCTATTAGAAAATTGTGAACCAGGTATTACTCGCGGCAAACAAATTGTACTCCTCTATGAAAGCGTTCTCTTTCTTACTGCAACCATGTTCTTTATCGACTTGATCTGGAAAACTTTTTGAGTTAAAATCTCCAACATTGCCTGAAGACGCAGCAGCTCCTTTGCATCGATTTGAAAAGGCTACTGGCCCGCCAAAATGAAACAATGAAAAGTCATTGTTACTATCTTGTGACTTGGCAGAATTGCCATGTCCATGTCGGTCTTCCCGGCTCAGTACTGCTTTTCTGGAATTAGCTGTATATGGAACGAACCTTTCTGCAATAGATTCATGCAAATGATCTTGCATAGATGATGGCTTAGAAGTTTGAGTCAATTCCTCTTCATTTATGCCCTTAGCTCTCGCAACTGGATGATAAACTGGAATAGCAGCATGGTTGAACTGTGGTGTCGATTGTTGCAAGGAACCATACTGCAAGCAGTAGCGTGGATCCTCGTTTAAGTTATATCCAAGAGGGCCTGCATACATATACTGATTTGGGTGTAGAATGGGCATCAACCCATTTGTGGGAGCAACTGGCGGCCATGAAGCTGGATTTTGATGGTAATAACTCATTGCCGGGGGAGTTTGAAACACGGGAAATTGTATGTTTCGGTTTGCCATTGGAGGAAGCATGCTTCCAGGTTGAGAACATACATTGGTGGAAGAAAAACCATTTTCAAAATTTTGGACACTACCATTTTCAAAATTTTGGACAGTTTCTAACACCGGATTCCCTAACGATTCGCTTTCTGCTACATCTAAGGATGGAACAGATTGGGACTTGTTCGACAGACTATCACCATTTGCGTCATGAGTATTCTTGATCTCAGGTTCATAATGGCCAGACAAATCATTGTCATCGCGGACTGAACTACCTCTTACCTCGTATATCTGGCTAGCATCTTCAGAATCTGAATTTGAAGATTCTGTATTTTCATGGGTTGAAGAGGTCGTATTATTATCACCCTCACTAAGGCATGATGAGCAGTTATCAGAACTAGAAATGCTACCTTGACTGCGATCAGAAGAATTATGTAAGGTAGATCTCCTCGTTTCTATGGAGCTGCAAGATCCTTCGGCTTCTGCATCAAGATCATTCTGACAGCCTTCGGTCATTCCACTTCTCTTCAAATCACTACCATCATTGTCAATTTCACCCGAATCATCAATTTCGTCAACAGGCGACCTGACCGAATCAAACTCAAATACCTTACCTGTGGACCTCAATGTAACATCAGAGTCTGAATTACTACGAGCATACTTGTTAAAAGATTCCGTAGGTTCCCAAACTTTCTTTGATTGAAAATAGTTTCCTGAGAAGACTCTGCTTTTGGGTCTTCCGCTACTCTCATGCATTAAGTCTACCTGATTATACTTACTACCACGAAAAAACTGCCTAGATGTATCTACATTAGATTCAGACTTACCAGCAGCTTTCATCTCCCAACTACTTCTGGTCATTCTATTGTTCAAGCTACAACTGCATGAATGGAAATCATATTTTTCACACATCCGGTAGTTGGAACTATAGGGTTTCTCGTTACACTTATGACCTATGTTACGACCGCTGGTTTTCGGAACATTTATTTTTGATTGTCGGTTCAATACATTGATTCCCCTGGAAGATGTTCCAAAATTATCTCCATAGTGTCTTGGCTCAGATCTCTCAGACCACTTTGAAGACATATCAGGTTGAAAATCTTTCCTATATCTAAGTCTTTGATTATAAAACTTTGGCTGCTCAGCTGTAAAAGTATCATTCCTGTCATGTGCATTTGCAATGTCGTCTCCATCATAGTCACCATAAGTACAGTCTTGTGCTCTGAGAGTACTAGACTCACTTGAGAAGTCGTCATCTTGGATGTTCAGGTAATCACACTGTGATAAATTAGCCTCATCGTTTGCATTACCTGAATTCATGCATGTTATAGCATTATTTCGCTCTGAATCAACCGGTGCAGACAGTTCTTCTTCCTTTGGGCTTTCAGGAGAGCTAGGAACATCAATTGACTCGGAACAATTTCTTTCTTTATTTTTATCCTTTCCTTTTAGTCTTTCCTTTCTCCTAAGCTTTTTCTCCCTTTCTTTTGTTCTTTTCCTCTCCCTGCGCTCTTCTTCTTCACGTTTTTCCTTTTCCTCCTCTTCAAGAAGTTTTGTCTGCAAACACATCATATATTTACGATTTCGGAAAAAGTATAATCACAAGACACAGAAGCGAGATCTAGGCTTTTTCATTTTATTTTCAAAAAGTATGTTCCTAATAAAAGGATAATAATTATGACCTGCTTTTCTAATGTAACGATCTCCTTGCATGCAACATGAACTCGTTCCTCCAGCAGTTTTAGTGCAAGACAAACAAATATGCTATGCGCATTTTGACGTGCTGTTCCTTCTCTAAAAGCCTTTTCTACCTGTAAATATAGACAGTTAGCAGTTTAATAAGATGTCTACACACACAACAACCATGGCCAAAAGATAACGTAAAGAAAAAACATCAAAACTCAAAAGATAATGTAAAGATACTCATAGAAGGTGGAATAAAAAGACAATTAATCAAAGCAAAGCATGCCTGTTCTTTGAATATAACCGTAGCCGCATCTAGAAGAAACTCTCGAGCAAGTTCAGGGCTCTTTGCATGCTTTTGCGGACGGGTGCATTCTCCATCAAGCTCATTCCCATCTTTGTCCATCAAATCATCATCCTAGAAGTAAGCAATAAATGATTAACGGATGAAACTTAGATGACATTCCTCAATAAACAATTTATAAAATTCCATGAACTTTGGACAATAGAAGGGAATCCAATTTCCTAAATGTGAAGTACCTCTTCTTCTTCAGCCTCTTCAGCATGCTCAAAGAATCTTTTTATACTTTCTCCTTTTGTGATTGTAACATAACCATCCCCTACAATTAGCCTGCAATGTACGCACTCTTGACCTTTCAATGCATGAGCTTTAACACAAAACTCAGTACACCGTCCATCTAGTTTCCAAGCTCGGAGGGTAATGAAGCATGCACTCAAGCCACCAAGATCTAAGCCACTAGCTTGAACACATCCACTCGTTCCAACATTTTCAAATTCCAAAATGTCTGATTTTCCTTCGGTTGTCCCGACAGCCCACTCAAAGTGATGATATGATCCCACAGTATCCGCAAATGTTTGGCGCCAATCAGCTTGAATTGAGTCATCTGATACCTGAAAAAGCAGATGTATTGAGTTAAGAACAATATCTAATATAGTCCCAACCTGAAGCAAGATAAACAATCAATTTCATACAAATGTTACAACAGACTCTCCCATTGAAATCCAAATCACAGCAGATTTCACGGGCGTAGAAATATGGAAGTCACACCTCATACTGAAAGGCGGTATCAGCAACACAAAACCAACTGGTGCAACGAGGTTCTCTACGCATGCGCTTAAGTTCTTTTAGCTCCTTGAATTCTCGAATAACATTTCTTCTACAGTCTCTGCAAAACCTCTTGCTATCAAACCTGTAGATAAAAGGTAAACTTTTAGTAAAATAAAAAATATACAATTTAATATACACACAAACGCAGCCTTCAAGCAGGGCTTCATTTAGTTACAACAATATAAACTATACCATGCTAAAAATCAAATGAAAATTGCATATATTCTAAAAAGAATGAGAACAAAATTTAGGAAAAGAATTTTCTTCGGAACCAAGCAAAATCATTTGTCAAAATATAATGGCATTAAGACCCTCAAAACAATAGAAGACAAGAAGTTCTCCTTGGAAGTGGAACAAGCATGCAACCAAGCATCATGATGAAATTTTTAAATAAGTTGCCAAGGAACATAAAACTTCACTTAATATCTGTCTTTTTGCTAAAAGGTCATGTAACTCCTAAGACAAAATGCTAGCCAAAAATACTAGATAAACAAGAGCTGATAACTTAGACCCAACCTAACGTAACCTCAAAATTTTGCTTAAGAAATTATATAAAAGTACCTTGGTCATATACCTATCCAATGTAGGATCTTAAAACACCCCTAAGATTGAAAATCTTGAGTTGTGGGATTGAAAATCTACAAGTGACACAATATTAGGCCTAGAGTAGACTCCAATACCATATTAGAATTGATAATAAACTTGGCCTAGTTCAACCCCAAAAGCTAGCTTAATTTACTATAATGATTACTTAGGACATATTCCTTAGTTGACGTGGTATCCTAACACTCTTTCAAAAACATCACAATGCCCTCATAAGAGGAGTGGACATAATTGCATTAACTACATAGTTTCCTAAACACTCAATAAGAAACAGCAATCATCATTAGAATGGAGAATTGAGTTGGTTCAACACTAAAAACAGCTTATCAATTAATTTATATTCTCCATATATGCATGATAACAATACATAAATAACATCATCCTTCTTACCATATTGTCCATACCTACATTCCAAAACATCCTTTACATTAAAGATATATGCAGTTACTGGACTACATGTGATGCAATTGTCTAAATGCTCTAGATGGAATTCCAAGATAGGTGATTGTTCTATCACGATTTCATAACTCGGGTGACATCATTAGAGACTTTCTATAATGTAAATGAGCACGAGATTGAGATTGAACTAGTTTTTAAATCTTTACTTCTTCAATTTGTCAAAACCAGACTCATACTTTCTCTAATATTTCACATTGCTATAAAGTATATAAATAAAATTAAAAAGGTAGCAATGAAAATTTTAAATAAAATACATGTTTGCAAACATAAACAAAAAGGAATAAAATGAGACAATTTGGAAATGAAGAAAATGATACGTTAATCCTATCAACTGCAATAGTTTGATATCAATTATCTCCCTTAAAAGCTCACTTAAAAAGAATGCGAGAAGCGAGAAAGAATAAGAGTAAAACAATTTGAATGCAAAAAAGTTGAAATTTTCTAAAATATAATAGGTGTTAGAATTTGGGTTGGGCCTAACTCATCCCTACAAAACCGACTTGTAAGGTGAGGATTGCCCCTACTTTTAAACAAACAAAGGTCATATTTCTAAACAATGTGAGACTAAATTCACCCCTTCAAACCCAACACAATAAAGGTGTTGGGGGCTGCAATGAAGGCAAGCCAAAGTGCCACAATTAAGGCGACTAGGGGCAGACCGCAATTAAGGCGGAAACTCCAACAATAGGCAATAAAATAGCCGTTAAAATATTTAATTATTTTATCCATACGAATCAATAAATAAAAGTTTAATTATTTAACATTGTGGAATGAGCATATATGACGGTCATCATTCATTCATGCATGAAATGTGTTTTTGTTCTTTTCCAAAATGAATCAGCTTGTCAAATATGGAAAATAGTGAATTGTTAAAATTCCGCTATGCTATAGTGCTATATCGCCGCTATATAGACTATTTGACAATATTTTGTATTAAATAGCATATCGCAAAGCAGTAGCGGTTTGTCTAAATCCCGCTTTGCTATAGCGGTATATAGGCGCTATAGCGGCTACTTAACAAAATTGGAATGCATTCGATGTAAGCGTATTAAGTCAAATACAAGTACCATAAAGTGTTGCAACTAAGGAAAATACACTCAAGGCAATAGCTGTATATAGGCGCTATAGCAGCTATTTAACAAAATTGGAATGCATTTGTTGTAAGCATATAAAACTCAACTAGAAGTAACATAACTTGCTGCAACTAAGGAAAATATACTCAAGTCAATAGCTGTTTATCGGCGCTAGAGCGGTTATTTAACAAAATTGGAATGCATTCAATGTAAGCATATAAAAGTCAACTAGAAGTACCATATCGCTCTGCAACTAAGGAAAATATACTCAAGGCAATAAAGTAAAATAGGTAATAAAATACTTGATACTACTATTACTACAAATTATTGTCGTCAAGTGGGACCAAATTGGCTGCAAGGCCCGGCATTATCAAAGATTAACACACTATGGAGAATGCTCGAATAAATTGCTCACCTGAACATGAGTCTCTCAATAAAATCTTCTTCCTTCATCCTTAGAAGAGATTGTCTTGTCTCCTCGCCTAATGCTGACCAAAAATCCACCAGCGTATCACATGAAAGTCTGGCAGTATGCAGGGCACAGGTTTCCCGCGTGCCATGCCCTCTACCATAACTCACTATACCTTGGCTTATCCAACCACGGCCTCCGCCACCACAGGCATCAGGATAAAGCAGTTCTCTTTCCCGCTCTCTAGCACGTGCACCGTCAAATACCTGATAAAAAAAAGATAAGCTACCAAGCAGGGAAAACTATTGCATCACGAGAACCCAATACAATTTCGCTACACTTACAATTTGCAATCCTTTCAAAGACTTTGAATACAAGTAGCAGTCCATAAGTGTGAGTGAACCCTCACGCGTCGTCGTCAAACCTCCCCAAGGATGAACCGATGGATCTCGAATTTCATCTTGGACCCCGTAGGAAACAGACGATCCACCAAAACTTTGATTTTTCAGAGCCCCGGGTCTGCCACAAGGAAACTGAACCCCTGTTCCATCTGGCTGCAAAGATTTCCCATACATAACAATCTGCAAAAAGCCTTCAAGAAGCAATCCGTTGCATCTCGAGCAGTACATGTTTTTCCGAGCTTGCTCGAAAAGGGTTTGCTTGTCTATTCTCAAGAGTTCCTGCCGCGCTTGTGGCGACAGCTCACTCCAGAACTATATCACACAAAAAAAATCATTGATCAAACCATCAATTTCCTTATCTTTCAGTATTCTACATCATTATAACACAACCATTTATAAAACAGGTTAAACAATCAAAAATATTATTATTGCATCCAATAAAAATACATACTAACCCTCTCCCAAAGAAAAAAACAACCAATCAATCAATCAATTTTCTTACACCAGTGCTAGATCCAAATAAAGCTAAATCAACGACCAATCGTTAACAACACAAAAACCAACCAAAATAACGATCTAACATCATCCCAAATAATAAAAACAAATAAATAAATCTAAGAACTAATAAAATAAATCTATTTTATAAAAAAAAAGTAAAAAATAAAAATTGGATCGAATATATATACCTTGTGGAGCTGATTGTAACCAACATCGTCGCTATTCTTAGACCAAAATCCATTGGCAGAGATAGAGCTCATTGTTGGTGATGAGCCATTACTGAATTGGGGTAATCCTGGCATTATTTTTGTATTCAATAACAATACACCAATGCTTTCATTCCTTTCTATAAGGATCGAAGTTTGTTGAATTTCAATTCGATGTGAATCGGAATCAGTATTGAATTGACAAAATCTAGAATAATAATTCACAGATCGAGAATTGGAAGAGATTTAGAGAGAGAAAGCTAGAGAGAAGAGAAGACGGGTGTGGTGTGGTCGATTGGGATGAAGATGAGATTTGGTGTCATGTGAGACTGCGTGTGTTTGTGTAATGTGTCATGTCATCATGTACACATTCACATATACATATATGTGTATATATAGTTGTAGAGAGACGGGGAGAGAGACACTCAATATATAAGAGATTCTAGTGAATTTATAAAATTCAATTTACATGAACTTTTTGTTAATATATTTTTTATCTAGAATGACATTATTTTTATTGAAAAATGTTGACATTGTTACATTAGTTTTTAAATATAAATATTTAAATGGTAAAGCTTTATTTGATGAATTTAAAAGAAATATCAGATATTGTGTGTAAAGTTGGAAATGAGTCGAATCGAGTCGAGTCGAATTCTCGACTCGATTCAGCTTAAATTTCTATTTGAGTTCGACACGAATTATTTTTGAAGCAAATTCGACTCATTATAAATTCACGAATAATTTAGTTCAATTCATTACGTTCATCTCATTAGATTCAACTCGCATCATTCACGAAGTTAAATTATTTTTAAAAATATTATTATGATGTTGATTTTATTTTATAATCACTTTTATAAATATTTTCTCACTCAGAAATATAAATGATCAATTAAATCGTTAGATTAAAAAGAAAAATATAAGATTAAGACTCGGATGAATCAAACGAGTCAAACGATGTATAGTTCAAATTCAACTTATATAGTTAACGAACTTAATTTTTTTCTAATATTCAACTCATTTGGTTAATGAACATAATTTAATGATTTAATTGTTGAATTATTGAATCGAATTTCAAACTATATTTAAATTGATTCGGCTCATTGTTAACTCTAATTGCATGAAAATATGTTTTACATTTATTTATATTATGTGTTATGTATAAATGATCAATCTATTGGAATGGTGACATCTAAATCCGTTACATGATAAATTAGCGGTTTACTAGACTTGATAGTAAAAAAAATTATAAAATTTAATTAAATGGATAAAGATTAAAATTTTAATTAGAAATATTGTGAATATATGCTTAGAATACTAGTATATTAATATAGAAATTAATTGGTATGTATTTTTAGTGTAAAAGTTTTATATCATCGATTTATATGTGATACTTTATAGTTTATGTGATTGAAAAAAAAGAAAAGAAAATATATATATATATATATAATATATTATATATATTATATATATATATAATCTATCGATTATTATTAATTGTCGGTATAAAATATTTTTATATTATCGATGTATATTAATTAAATTGATTAATATGTTACTTAAACAGGTTTGTTGCAACATTATTTAGCACTAAATTATTAGGTTAAAGATCCTATAGTAAATATTCACTAATACATATCAAGTATATGTTGAAATGAAAAAGAGAAAATGATGAAAGTATTGCATCTCATTGGATGGAGAAAATAAGAAAGGTGTACACTAATTGTGAGTCACATAAATGGATAGCAATATCATGATATCTCACCTTTGAGTTCACCTAATGCAATTATATGTATAATAGTTATATAAATAATTATAGATATGTAAAATTCAAAACATTGTTGGTTTTAAAGTAAAAAGAGCATTTTTTACTCAATAAAACTGAATTTCTTACTTATTATGAAAAGTGTATATCAAATCATATTTCTATATTTAAAAAAATATGCACAACAATAATTATAAAATGATATAGATGGAAGAAAAACCTTAATAAAATATAATGGTGGTAGAATATATATATATATATATATATATATATATATATAATATATATATATATATATATATATATATATATTATAATATATATATTATATATAATTGAATAATAATATTAGTATTTTTTTTGACACAATAATATTAGTATTATAAAAAATATGAAAATCAAACTATATATATTTTTAAAAAAATTAGAGTGAGAATTTATATTATGGTAAAAAAATACCATTTTTTATGAAAAAAATGTTATTATTATAATTAGTATATTTGATCCAAATAATGTTATGCATATCCAAATACTGTTAAAAATATATATTATTAACGTGTGTGGTGGAGTAATGAAAATATCAAAGCTTCGTCACACAAAAAAATATCTCAATTTAGAGACGGTGAGAAATTTTAAGATAATTTGATGAATAGGATAAAATAGATATGTGAGTATATTTATCAATAAATAAGATTTTCTTTAGTTTTTTCTACATCAAGATCCTCTTTAATTTTAAAGTATATTAATTCTTTTGCCAGCATGCCTCTATTTATATTATATATTTCTGAAATCTATAATAAATACTTTCATTCAAACATTAATTTATTCTTTTTTAATGATAAATTTATAAAATTATAAACTAATAATAAATAATATTTTAATTGACTTTTTTTATTTTAGAGATTTACACCGTTGGAATAAGATGATTTTGAAAAATAGAAAGTATTTGTTGAAAAGAATAGAAAAATTTTGGTTATGAGAATTTTAGAGGGTTTGTTTTTAATCGATAACACCAAACCAAAATAATCTCTTAATTTAGAGGAAAAAAATTTGTATTGCTGGAAGATTTTGAAGGACTTAGATAAATTGTTCAAATATAATTTATATTCTTATAATATTTTTTAATTAATATTTATATGATTTTTTATTTATATAATTAAGATTATATAAAAATAACGGATAAATGAGCGATAAACATTCAAAATTAAGAATATATTAATGATAAGCATTATTTTATATTTTTAAACAAAATGATTTTTTTCAAATTAAAAATTTGTCAATATTTAAAAAAAATATATATTTATCAAAACTTTAATAGTCAATTATAAGGGTTCTATATTCAAGTATGAGGATAGTATATAGAATATTAGTGATAAGAATAAGGTTTTATTATAATGTTAGCCTTTTATTTTACCTAACTCACAAAATTAATCTCATTGCATTGAAAAGCGACCACTTGTTTATCTTATTTATTTAAATTTTTTATTTATAAAAATTCACAAAATATTCTGATATGATAATTTATCATATTTCACAAATAGCATATCATTTTAGGATTTAATTGAAATACACTGACAGCGTAAAAGAATTTTACACCATCAGTTAATCATAGCCGTTAGATATTAAAACAAGTTTGACTTTTATTTTAAAAATTTATAAAGTAATGCAAACGGGTGATGGTGATGAATCGATTGTATAAAACTTTTTACACTGACAGTGCATAGTAATTAATCTCATCATTTTAAGGACACTCGTTAATTTTAAGTAAAAAAGTATGAAAACCAAAATTGTTTGAATTTTGTGAATAAATTAAAATAAGAAAAATAAAACTATAATTATATTTAAGAATAAGATATAATAATTAATATTTATCATATAAACACATATAATAAAAAATAAAATTTTATTATTTTATGTGTTTGATATATATTTGATATTTTCATAATAATAAATATTAAATTTAAATTATAAAATTATCCTTATGATACAATTACTTAATATTAAAATTAATCTTTAAATATATTTTAATAAAAATAAATTTATAAAACATTATAAAACTAAAAAGTAATTTTATTTATTTGGAAAAAATATCATTGACAATACTAAATAAAAAAATTAATTTTTTATAAGTAAATAAATAGTTCTTATATATATATATATATATATATATATATATATATATAATATATATATATATATATATATATATATATATATATATATATATATATATATATATATATATATATATATATAATTTAAATAAAAAAATATCATTACAATAAATTATATTACATAAAATTTAAAATTAAAAATTATACTTTATAAATTTAAATATATGAATTTATTATTATATTATTTAAATTAATTTAAAATTCAATTTTTATTTAGCTTTAATTTATATTCTATAATATCTTATCTTATATATTAAAGTTGTTAAGTCTCTTAGCAACTTTTTGCGTCAAAATTGAGGGTATTTTTATAATTTTATTTCTATTTATTTATTATATTTGTTAGTGGTATCAAGATTAAATAATTTTATACTTTCATTTATTTATTTATTTATTTGATAATATTTTTGTAACTTCCTTTTCATTTATTTAAGATATTTGTTTTTTTTATTTTGGTATCAATATTGGATAATTAATAAATTAAAAAAATAATTTTATACTTTCATTTATTTATTTATTGTATCAAAATGCTCAAGAAGAGGTGTGAGATCCCCAGTAGACCGTGTGTCTAAGAGCTCTCCGTTGAGAAGTCTTTGGAAATTTCTACCCCTCTTGATTAGAAGCCGCTGCTGCCTAGAGGTCGCTTCTCTGTTGAGAAGTCTTTGAAAATTTCTACCCCTCTTGATTAGGAGTCGTTGCTACCTAGAGGTCGTTTCTCCGTTGAGAAGTCTTTGGAAATTTCAGTACCTCCCGATTAGGAGCCGTTGCTACCTAGAGGTCGTTTCTCCGTTGAGAAGTCTTTGGAAATTTCAGTACCTCCCGATTAGGAGTCGTTGCTACCTAGAGGTCGTTTCTCCGTTGAGAAGTCTTTGGAAATTTCTATCCCTCTTGATTAGGAGTCGTTTCTACCTAGAGGTCGTTTCTCCGTTGAGAAATATTTGGAAATTTTATTTCCTCTTGCTATGGAGTCGTTGCTACCTGTTGCACGTAGATGTCGTTTCCCCGTTAAGAAGTTCGTTCGCCTTTTTCCTTCACTGTGTTTAGAAAATTCTCTCTCTCTCTTGCTAAGGAGACATTGCTACCTGTTGCATGAGAAGATCGTTTCTAAGTTTGAGAAGTTTGTTCGCTTGTTCTTCCTTAACTGTGTTTAGAAATTTCCGTCCCTTTTGATAAGGAGTCATTGCTGCCTATTGCACGAGGAGGTTGTTTCTCAATTGAGTTGTTTGTCCCCTTTTGCAAGACGTTTATCTGCCTATGGCAGAAGATCTTGTTCCTATTCTTTTTGTTCAGGTACTTGCATTTGCAAGCACTTAATTCTTTTATCTTTGTGGAATCCTGCATGGATATTTCAATCATTGGTTATACACCAAAAACTTGTTTGTGGAAGTAAGAATAAAAAAAAAGAATGAAAGAAAAGAACAAAAAATAAAGGAAATGGAAAATATAGAGAAAGACGAGAAAAAGAGATCGATCATACATTGCATACATATCATATTGCATACTTCATGCATGTCCTCACAAAACATCCCTTTGTACAGCTGACTCATTTTCCCCACATACATTTCAGTTGATCCCTAATGAATAATCATATATGAAAGCCTATACGTCGTCCACTGAACATCTTTCCATAAATACCCTTACCTTACATCTCACTCATTTCATTCGTTCCCTGCGGGCAAATTTCTTGGCTATTCTAGTATTTAATCCTCTCTTACCATGTATGTTTGAAAGTCGTTGCTATTCATACCTTCAGGTCTGAGAAGATTAAATAGGGGCAACTATCATACCCCAAAATTTGCCCCCCATTTTTTTCTTTTTACCTAACTCGCGATTTTAACCTCATTCATGTTCATCATTCATTCATGATTGACATCAACTAACAAACATCATAGATTCAAGGTTTTGAAGCAATTTTGGCCTGAAGCTTGTGGTATTGCTCATCATGTGGGTTAAGACCCTAATTGCCTGGTTCATACCATTTGAGGACCTTTTTGCGAACTTGAATTGGATAACTGGTACCTTGATCTTGGGATTGGCTGGAAACCCTAATGGTGGTGCGCTGTGATTTGAAAAACCTAACTTCTTGACACTTTCACTTGCATGGTATCCATTGGGTCTTATGCCTCATTTCACTCATGGGTCTATGCTCGTCCAATGTCAACCATTTGATTTTTGACTACATGTGTCTTGATTCATCAGTACAAGTTACACTTCCATCCATGGGGTCCTGTTCCATTCTCATTCAAGTTTATTCACTCATCATTTTATAGGTAGTGATAGTGCATATCATTGCAGTTCATGTCATATATTGTCCTAGGGCTTGCATTTCATTTGAACATGACGTATTCCACAAGCATAAAGAATTTTCTTCCAATCTAAGTCATTTGATTTACTTGACTTAAAAGCCTTGTGATCGTTCATTGGTCCACTACACGTTGATACCGAATTCATCATTGTGTCATATTGACTTTAGTTTCAAGTTGATTCGAGTGTCAAGATGACTTTAATTTTAAAGTTGATTCTGGATCAAATGGATTTTGCAAACTCAAACTGAGTTTTTAAGTTTAAACCAATGGTATAGGTAATTAATCTTTTGATTTCAAAATGGTTTTGCTTCCAAATTGATTTTGAAATTTGAATTAATTGTAGGGACCATTAATATTTTGATTTCGAATTGGTTCGAATCCCAAATTGGTTCGAATCCTGAATTGGTTTTGAGAGTTGAATTAATTAAAGCATTAACCTTGTAATTTTGAATTAATTGTAGGAGTCATTAACCCTTTAACTTTGCATTAATTCTAGAGGTCCATTTTTAGATTGATAGAATTTCCTCTTGTTTTTTCTTGTTCTCACCATTGGGCCCTGTTTGTGGCGAATGAGTGACTCGCCTATTCATCTTCCTTCATATATTAAAAATAAACATACAAAAATTCAATTTCAACAAATCACAATATTCAAAATCCACATTCAGTTCAAATATTCTATTCCTTATCAATTTTATCCCACCGCCCCAAATCATAATGTTTCTCCCTTCATATATGTCACCCCTATCTCTTCTTACCTTCATGTCCCCAATTCCAGATTTTTCTTTCTTCTTCCCTCATGCGTAACACAATACGCAGACAACGACCCTCTCTCAGAATCGATTCTGTCTGAATGGCCTAAGGTTTAAACTATCTGTAAGGCACTTGACTCACTGACCAATAACGACATGGCGTAAGCAAAGTATTCTCAAATAGATAACAAACGGTCTGCATCGGGTTACTGCTCGACAGTGACTATTATTTGTGGCTCTACGCGGGACCGGGTCAGGGACGACGACGTCGTACTTTGTAGTTCCTGTGTAAAACGTAGACAAGTCTTCAGTGAACGATGAGAATGAGGGGAAAGAACATAGTAAGGTGATACCAGCAATAACAATGTTGCGGCAGTCTAAAGATATTCAAATGAGTTCAAAAAGAGGCTTGATCAGGTTGTAACTGGGAGCTGTAACAACAGTAAATTACAACCGAAATGCCAACATGAAATGTGAGCTTTCCAAATGTAAACACAGGAGAACCAAAAGCACTTATGCAGAATAATCCACCTGCAAAATAGAGACTTTGTCACTTAATTATAATTAACCTCCAACTGTTATAAAACTGAAAACCTGCAAAACAATGGAACATGAGAAAACAACTAGCTCAAAAGACCCAAAACAGAATTAACTGAAAACAAAACTTATTCAAAAAAAATTCTAACAGAATTTCCCAACTGATTCAACAAATTCTAATAGCTGTCATAACAGAAATTCACACAGTTTCTAACCAAGTTTCATAACAAAATTTGATAGAAAAATCTATATATACCTCACCACATCTTCTTCAACGCCCCCTCTCTTTTTTTTCTTCACTTCCTTCTCCTCCACCTTCAACCTCTCTTCCATCTTCTCTATCCACTAGCAATCTTATTCACTCCCATTTGATCATCTTCAGTCTTCATCCTCACCAAGCCTCACTTGCATCTAACGTGTAACCTCCAATCACCACCATTCAACCACCGTTCTTCGTTCCTTCAGCCATCACCACCAACCAACGAAAAACCGCATAACCGTTATAACCTGCATTCTCGTCCATTCTTCTCTTGACCCCAACAGTTCATAAGAACTCTCACCATCATCTTGTTTTAGGGATAACACACTCAACCTTCAATCCACGTAATAACTCTCCAATCCCACTCCTCCACAGAACACACAACAATCTGCACACGATAAAATCAGAACAGAAGAAGAAGAGGAATCAAAAAACAGAATGCAACAGATAACTCATAGAAGGAAAAGAGGAGTAACCAGAAATTGGAGGAAGTGACTCACAATTGGAGAAGTTCGTCATCTCTTACGGCGAGGCACGAACGGCCCTTCATCATTACAAGTCAGCGGCACAAAAGCGTAGAGTTTCATCTTCATCGTACAATCTTCGTCATAGATCAACAACACGCCACAATACGAGACGCACACGGTTCCGGAATTGGGTAGGTCCTCCTTCTTCTATCCGCCTTTTGATTACGTACAGTGGAACGAGCCTTGAGGTAGTATATGTCTTGCGCCGTAGAGTTTGTATTTCATTTGAATCTCGGGCTTAAGGGAAACGTTGAAGACGACGGGAAATTTCCACGGCGGCGTATGGTATTTGAGAGACGTTTCCGGCATCGCAAATTGGGGGCTAGGTTTCATGGAAGAAGCGTCTCGCGTGGGATCCGATTCCCCTTTGACATTGTGGTTTCGGTTACGTGGATATTGAACCCGATCTTGGAGCCTTCTTGGAGTTCTTGGAGTCCTCTTGGAGTCTTGGGCCGAAAACCCAAAAGCTTCATGGCCCAAGTACGTTTTCGTGCACATACCACCATATTCAGGCCTGCACCCCCATATCGTCCACGAAAGCCCAATTCAGGTTTTTCTTCTATGGCTTTGCTCATTGTTTTTTTTATGATTAGAAATTAAAATCTAATTAGGATTCTAAAACACTTTAATTAGGATCATTTAGGGTTAAATTTAGAATAATAATTAGGGACTTAGGTCAATTAGAGGGATTGATTAGGATCTTTGGAAATTAAAAATTAATTAGTGATTAGATTAATTAGAAATATTGGGTTAGAAGTTAGAAGTTAGGACTAAATAGATTTTAGAAATATTAATTTTGGTTAGAAATTGGATTAATTTTAGAATTTAGATTTAATTGAATTTTAGGTTAATTAGATTAATCTTTTCAACACTTGTGGATATTTTAGAACTTAATTGAACTTAGAAAATAATTTAGAATTTAGAATCAATTTCAATTAGGATTTCATGATTAGAATTTTTAATTCAATATTAACCATAATTGTCAAATGACTGTTTTGCTCCTAGGTTAGAAATAGTCCAATTTTTGCATGTTCCCCTAGTTTTAGGCTTTGAGAAAATAATTCCAAATAAACAAATAACCCCTTAGGTAGTTGTATTCTCAATTCAACTAATTTCTCCCCACCGATTAAGTTGATCAAAGTACGCTTTGGTTAACTAAATCCTTTGACTGTGTTTAATTCCCCAAGCTTAGTCAAGTGATCAAAAGACCCTTGATCACTTGATAAAGCAAGTCCTTGTGATCAAGATGCTAGATATTGGATCTCCAAGTTCAATCAAGACTCAAAGATCAAGATCGAGAGTTCAAGCAATTCAAATCAGTACAAGACATGACTACTATTCAAGCACTACAAAGGTTAAAATTAACACTTGTTAATCATGAGTCAAGTTGTGTGCCATGAGCCTTAAGTAATAGAGAAGGAATGGGACCGGAGTATTCCTACCCCATTCTGAATATCTTTGGGTGCAGGATGAATGACACGTTTGCTCATCGTACTCGCCTCTATTCATAGGCTTTATCACAACTCGATTCAAGTTTATTAACAAGCCTCTTCATCATTCAAAGACAACCATTCATCATGGGAAGCTGCAAGGAGATTCAAATTCAACACTCATCAATTACGATGTGAATTGCACGTCATGAGCCTTAAGTAGTAGAGAAGGAATGGGACTGGAGTATTCCTACCCCCATTCTGAATATCTTTGGGTGCAGGACGAATGACCTGTTTGCTCACTGTATTTGCCTCTATTCATAGACTTTAGTGCAATTTAAATCGAATAATTGATAAGTTTGTCTACAAAGATTGAAGATCAAACTGAGGATCAGACTTCCAACCGTTCAGGGTTTCTCTTTCTATCCTTTGCTCTGCCAGTAAAACAAAAACCTTTTTGTAAATAAACTCCAAAACGATTAACCCTACGATTAGGATTGTACGATACGAGCCTTAAGCAATGGAGAAGGGATGAGACTGGAGAATTCCTACCCCTATTCTGAATATCTTTGGGTGCAAGACGAATGACCTGTTTGCTCACTGTATTCGTCTCCATTCATAGACTTTAATACGATTCAAATCATGACTCTCATTTCAGAATAAAATCAAACTCACCTCATCAAACTCAATTTTGCCTTTGGACTTCATTTTCAGTTTAAAACCTTTTCAGAAAGGATGTGTTACTTCCGTTCTACCGTGAATGACGCTTAAGCCTCCATGTCCGGGCAAGCAATGTCTAACTGCTAGAGTGCGATCCGAGTTTATCCATTCTACCGCAAACAGGCAGACGCTTAAAGCTCTCATGCTCGAGCATACAAGCCAGTCGATAGTAGAACGTGAACGTTAATACTGTCCAATAAAAACAACTAACCCATCAGTCCTAGTCCCACGAACTACGGAGCTCTGATTTCCTCATTGCATGAATGAGGATACTTAGGCACGAGGGCCCAAATCCTTGGCGAGCACAGTTATTTATAACCACCTTTTTCATATTTATCTATTTCTCACCTTTTTCACAATTATCTATTAACCCTAATTTCCACCTTTTCGTGAGTAATCTTCAGATAATAACACATATTCTTGCAGAGAACATTCAAAACAGTTCCCATGGAGTACCATGGATGTTTGGGGTGCTAATACCTTCCCCTTGCATGACCGACTTCCTTACCCATTTCTCTTCCCCCCGGGTTTTATCGATGTTTTCCCTTCCCTTAGGGGATAAATAAAGTTCGATGGTGACTCTGTTGTATCTTTGAGTGTGCGATACGCTCGAGTATAATTCGCGTAGCTTCACTCCCCCTTAAACGTAAGCTCTTTCATCCACATACATTTGTATCGCTGTTGCGGGGGAAGCATTCTGAAGCTAGCGAAAATATACTTGAGCGTGTCGCAAGCTCGAAGATACAACAGAGTCGCCATCAAACTTTATTTATTGCTTAAGGAAAGGGAAACATCTATAATCCGGGGGAAAGAGAAAAACAGTAAGAAAGTCGGTTATGCAAGGGGAAGGTATTAGCAACCCTCATAACCATTGTACTCGACAGGAACCATTTTGATTGTTATATGCTTTGATGAGTGTTACTATCTAAACATTACTCGCAAAAGGAAAAAAAGGAATAAATAAAGTGTTCGGTGAGGATTAAGGTCCTTATGCCTACATATCCTTATAATGCAATAAGGAATTTAGAGCTTCGTAGTTCATAGAACTAATGGTGGAAGATGAAAGAAGGGTGATTGAAGTGTGGTTTGAACCAAGGGATAATGTTGTTTGAACCCATAGGGTATGTATATCTGAACCAATGAGAAAAGATGACATCAAGCCAAAAACAAAGGGGGAATTGGCATCAAGCCAAAGATAAGGCTAAATTGGCATCAAGCCAAAAATAAGAGGTATTGGTGAAGGAGAAGGGTGATCCAAAACGCAGCGAAATTTAAAATTTCTCCTTTAGTGGTCCTTACGAATGGGCATGATTAGTGATAGAATTGTTACCTCTTATGGCGATTCTAACCTTTGATGCAGATCTACAGAGCGGTCACGAACATTGAACAATGACAAAGCCTCTACTCAGTCCACACGAACGGATTCCTTCAATCTCAGTGCTAGCTGCTACGAATGAAGGCATTGAGTGAGAGAGAGAGAAACGAAATTGCAACTGCACAAATGTTTCTACACAAGGGTTCTATTTATAGAACCACTTGTGTGGGCTGCAAGTTAAAAGCCCACTCAAGTGTATGTGGCCCATATCTTATAATATGCCAAAATTACTTAAGCGCATGGTACCTTACCATATTTCGTATTCTACTTAAGTACACCGTACCTTACGATGTTCTACAATTCACTTAAGGGCATCGTACATTACGGTATTCCTTAGTTACTCTATCTCTCATCAATCCGTCCTTTTGTGTGTGACCCTGTAGGTTTTCGCGGCATTGGCAATTATATTAAATCACATATTTAACATAATAAATAGTGAGCAGTATCTAGCAACACATCACTGCTACCCAAGACACGAAAATGTCATGTGATCTGACAAATCCTTTTGTGATAATACTTATATGTACAATTACCCTTTTGCCCTTATGTCTATATTGAACACAAGGCATAAACCGTGTCATCCTTGTCCAATTCAATATTGGGCCCATAGACATTTATCCTGTTACGCAGGATGGGCAAATTCTATCTAGGTCACTCATGTCCCTTAGCATGCTTCGTGGAGTACCCATCAACTATCTTTATGGTCATCCAGTTACAGACAATGTTTGATCAACAATAAGGCACTCGACTCTACATATAGGGTCCATAGTGGTTTCAGGTCGAAGGGTGGTATACACCATTATCACCATGAGAATAACTTATGACACTTTGCATAACATTCTATATAGTATTCTCATAGCGGGTCAATCCAGTATAAATATTACTCTTAATATTCATACCTATGTTTAAGACTTGATAACTCCTTATCCATGATCCATGAGATGTGATCATCAGTCTATATACATAATAGTCTTAATGCTTTAATGTTACCCCCCTTCACAATAAAGCTCGACTATGGATACTTTAAGAATAGTGTCCTTATGTTTAATGTGATCTCATGATTAAGTCACACTTGATACATTAAACAGACTATCTATTCTAGGGACTTTATTAGACAAACATAATAAAGAAAAAGCCTTTTATTATTAATAAATAATTCGATACAAGTACCAAAAGTATTGGCCTCTAGGGCTTACACCAACAATTGGTTCATAGGATGGACATTGGTTATTTGCCCAAAAAGGTATATATGAAGCTCAAAGTAATAGTATATTTGGCCCAAAGAGAGAGTATATCACTAGTATGAATGAAGGTAGAAGATATTGAGTGAATGTAGTGACTAGTGAATAATGAAAAGTGAATGGTAGGATAGAGAGAAATAATTAATATGGAAATAACTGGAAGGTTTGGCAGAAGTGACATAAGGTATAATTTGGAACTAAAAGATAATGGTATTATTGGAATCCATAAAGGGATGAAATTTGAACCATAAAGAAAAGCAAGCATATTGGCCAAAAAGAAAGAAATTAAATGTTCGGCATCAAGACAAACAACTCTTGGTACAAAGGTGGACACTGGTTATTTACCTTAAAAGGGTATATATTGAATCCCAAAGAAAGTATGGCATTTGGTTTCAAAGAAAGACAATATATCACTTAGATGAATGGTTATGATTGAAGATATCGGGTAATGGATCATGAAATATATGGATGATTCCCCAAGGCAGAAGAAGTAATTAGTATGATCTTCAAGGGTTCGAATCCTTGTGCCTATGTATTCTCATCGTGCAATGAGAAAGTCAGAGCTATGTAGTTCATGGAACTAATACAGAAAAGAAAGAAAGATTTGACAGAAGTGATGAAGAGTATACTTAGCACCAAAAGACACTGGTATATCAAATCCATGAAGGAATAAACTCTGAACCAAAGAGGAAACATGAATCAAGCCAGGAAACAAAGAGAATTAAATGCTTAGCATTAATTCAAACAACTTTTGTTCCACGGGGTGAACACTAGTTATTTTCCCTAAAAGGGTGTACATGGAATCCAAAGGGATATAATATTTGGTTCTAAAGGAGAAGACGATATAACACTATTGAGGAATGATGAATGATGGATGCATAAGACTTGCCAGTCATTTGATTTGAACCACATTAAAGTCTATGAACAAAGGAGAATACTTTGAATAGCTAGGGTTTACACCCCATACACAAAGGTACTCCAGACAAGGGTAGGAATTTTTCTCTCATCATTCTCTGTTGCTTAAGGCTCATGGCATGTGATACTCATCATAATTGGCATTCTACCGAAAAAGGCTCTCCTTGTTGCTCCTTATGATGAAATGCTGCTTTGAAGAAGAATACTTGATAATCATTTGATTTGTATTATATTAAAGTCTATGAGCGAATGTGAATATTTTGAATAGCCAGGGCATACTTCCCGCACATAAAGGTACTCTAGACGAGGGTAGGAAAAATTCCCTTTCATCATTCTTCGTTGGTTAAGGCTCATGGTACACAACTTGAATCAAGATTGATAAATGTTGACAGACCTTTGTTGTGCTTGAACAATAGTCCACCATGTATGCAATGTGAACACCTTATACTGATTTTGAAGTCTTTAACTCTTGATCTTGAGGTCTTGAGCTCCTAAGATCCAGTACAACTTGAACACTAAGGACTTTCCCTATCAAGTGATCAAGGGTCTTTTGATCAATTGAGTAGACTTAAGAAATTAACATAATGCAAAGGATTTGGTTGATCAAAGTAAACTTTGATCAACATAACCAATGGGAAAAGATTAGTTGAATTATGTATTATCTAGTGAATTGATCAGTCAATTTACACCAGATGATTTTACAAAACCTTAAACAAGGGAATATGCAATGGTTAAGGTGAAATCCGATCAAAGAAATCAACGTCACTAATTACACGAGGAACAAATGATCAAAAGGTAACTTAAACATAAACGGACAATTAATTCTTAAGTTAAGAATTAAAATTCTAGCATGGAAGAATTTAATGTTGCTCCTTATGATGAAGTGTTGCTTTGAAGAAGAAGACTTGACAATCATTTGATTTGTATTGTATTAAAGTCTATGAGCGAATGTGAATACTTTGAATAGATAGGGCATACTTCCCTTACACAAAGGTACTCTAGACGAGGATAGGAAAAATTCCCTCTCATCATTCTTCGTTGGTTAAGGCTCGTGGCACACAACTTGAATTAAGATTGACAAGTGTTGATACACCTTCGTTGTGCTTGAAAAATAGTTCACCCTGTCTGCAATGTGAAGGCCTTATACCGACTTTGAAGTCTTGAACTCTTGATCTTGATGTCTTGAGGTCCTGTGGTCCAGTACAACTTGAACACTAGGGACTTGTCATATCAAGTGATCAATGGTCTTTTGATCACTTGAGTAGACTTGGGAAATTAGCATAATACAAAGAATTTGGTTGATCAAAGTAAACTTTGATCAACATAACAAATGGGAAAAGATTAGTTGAATTATGTACCATCTAGTGAACTGATCAGTCAATTTACACCAAATGATTTTACAAAACCCTAAACTAGGGGAACATGCAATGGTTAAGGTGCAATCCAATCAAAGAAATCAACGTCACTAATTACACGAGGAACAAATTATCAAAAGGTCACTTAAACCTAAATGGACAAAATTAATCCTAATCAATTAATTCTTAAGTCAAGAATTAAAATTCTAGCATGGAAGAATTTAATCACAAAGTGATAAACAATCATCATGCAATTTACAAATTTCTCATGTTCATTAACATCTAATCCTAAATCAAAAACTAATAATAATCACATTTTTCCAACAATGAGTCAAGAATCATTTAAATTAATTAATACTAATTATCATACCTCAAAATGTACCATACCCCTTTTACAATTTTCATCTGATCCATGGCCTTAATTCATGTGCATACATGCATACTAAACCATCACATTTGCATTAGCATGATTCAAACAAGGAGACAGGCATCATGGGGTCAAGGTTTGGTAATGGTACTTGAGGAAAACTAGGGTTTCATAACATCATCTTAAAGTGTGCGCAACCAAGCATAAAACCCTAATCTCCCGTGACTTTTTGCATTGATAATCTTGATCGTTCACATTTAGGGTTTTGAATCCATCTAAACCTTTTGGGCAATGTGAGATCCATTCCCCATTCTTTTGGTGATCATATAGTTCATTACGTTAGTGTGTGCTTGATTAAATCTCTTGACTAGCTATTGCATTGACTTGATTGATGGTTGGTCATCCATTCATAGTTTTGTTTGTCATTTTGATCCATTCTCCCATTGTATTTCACTCAAAATTCATCACAAGCATGGTGCATTAGAATGCAGTTGTTTTTACCTAAGTTGACTTTTGATCAACTATTGACTTTTTGGTCAACTAGTTGGCCAATGTCAACAAATCAAATTGTGATTTTTCTAAGCCTAACTTGTAGCATTCTCATTTCCATTTCCATGTCAATTACCATGGCATTGATCATAGTCCATTTAGTTGATCTTTTTTCCATTTACATTAACCAAATTTTATGTGGAATTAAGGAATTGAACATGAAGACTATGACATCCATTTCATCCATTTTTATAAAAGCATTCCATACACTTTGGTCTAAAAAAAATTTGAAAATTAATTTGAACTTTGAAACACGAGTTTGAATTGAAATGACAATTAGGTTTTTCCCATTACACAGGCATGGCACATGATTCTCCTAAGAGAATATGTCATTACAAGCATTCTATATGAGCCAATCCTAGTAACTATTACATCATAGCACTAATGAATATTACATAGCATCATGATGCATAGTTGGAATCAAAAGAAAAGAGAGCTTGGAATGGAAGCCCATTATGATCCTCCAAGGCATCCATATGCTTCCATTTGGACATACCACATTGATCTCACTTTGGGCCTGCAAAAGTATATCAATCCATTAGCATCAAGCCTTCATTTGTCAACAAATTCATAGCATAACCAGCTGATGCAATAAGCCATTAACAGAGTTCATGTATCACTATCATATCAACAACATCCAGTAGTTTTTTAGCACGAAAATAACTTGGCAAATTCACTTCACATTTAACATAGCAATCCATGATCCATGTCATCTAGCAGACGTAGCTTATAACAATAGCAGTAACATCTAACAGGAAGTGATTATTAACATTGCAAGCATAGCATTATTACAACAGAAAATCAGTTGCCAGTAATTCGCATAATTCTAGCATAACATCAACAAACAGCTTAAAAGAGTCCAAGAACAAGAGGCATCACTTAGCATATTAGATTTCTTCAACTTTTTACATAACAGGTTGTTGATCATTGAACTAACAGGTCTAACTAGTCTTCAATCACCAACATCTAACAGGTCATGACCAATAATCATCAACGTTCAGTTTAATAAGAAATTTAACTAACTACCTAAAGCTAACAACTTAAAAACCGACAATGAACAAGCATTTGAGTTTTGAGGTTCCACTGTAACACACAAACAATGCAGAGAATCACAATCCAAACTCACTAACCAAATTTGAATTCAATACCTAACTCTAACAGAATCACTTCATTTGGTAACTAACTGAAGAATTTCAAATGGAATTTCATGTGAATTTAGCGTACATTTCGTAACTGAATTCAAATTTATAAATGAGTGCACTCTTTGATCATTCACAGGGGATCCATTATTCATCACTCTCCATTTCGTTTCATCACAAGTCTCAAATCCGAACGCAACTCCACAACACCTCACGCAACAATCGTTCTTCACTCTAAATCTCTCATCACTCGTGCAATTCTCAACTGTCAATTCCTTACAACAATTCATTGCGGAATCAAGGAACAATCACGCATACTCACACAACGTTTCAACTAACCAACGAACAACAATGTACACGATAGCATAGAGTTTGGGAAGAAGAAGAAGGAATCAAAACAGAGGAAGAAGAAGAATTCGGTACCTATTCGTGTCGACGCTTCGATTCGGTGATTTTCTTACTTCGATTTGATCTTGTTTCTTTCTGATTGTGCATGCACAAAGTTGAATTGAGCGTGAACGGTGAGTGTTGATTCAAATTTAGGTGATTGAAGTTGATTTTGGAGTCCTTGTTCTTCATATTTGTCTTGTTTTGAGTTCGTACGTGAACGCCATTGATGAGGACGAAGCGATGCCGAAGAGGAGGAAACGCGAATTGACGCTGATTCCGAGTCTTTGAATTGATGATTGGAGCATGGTTTTCGTCTTGCTCACTTCGATTGACTCTGAAGTTTCAATCCGCGATGAAGAAACGCTTCTCAATGATTGTCATTGTGGTATAGAAAATAAAAGAAAAGATAAGGTACTAGTAAGAATGATACCGTATGAGGTCTATTCAATGCCAAATGCAAAGGCGTATAATAGATGGATATGAAGATCATCAGGCATCCCGTAATAAACCCAGTTGTTGCTGCTATTTCCGTCTCGGACCCTTCTTTTTCCATAACCCGGGCTCGAATAAGCAAGACATAAGACAGTCCTATGGCGATTGTAGTCAGAAATCCATAATAGAGTCCGATCACAACGGCTGAATTCAGTATTTGAAGGCAGAAACCTCTAAAAGAATGAGAAGCGTTTCTCTGCTTTTGCTTCAGCTCATGAGAAGTGTGGATTCGTTGCTTCCACAAGGCGTGCGCTTTATGTTTGAGACTTGGATCCTGTTTGAGACTTGGATCCAGTTTGGGCCTAAGGCCTAAACGGATTGATGTTCAACACCCCCGCTGCAGAAAATTTTACCCTATACCCCTACAATTGTACCCATACCCCTACATTAAATTTTTTTTGACCAAAATACCCTCATATAAATAGGGTATATTTTCCCTTTCAAATTTTTTTTACCATTTTCGTTGAAGACTTCCGGAGAAGACAAATTTTTGGCGTTTTTGCACTGTATACCGGAACACTTAAGAGTAAGTCTTCCGGTTTGGATATTTGTACACCGGAACACTTCTCTAAAGAGTTCCGGTTTGTTGTCTTTAATGGACACTGAACCGGAAGTCTTTTAGAGAGTCTTCCGGTTTGTATACTTGTATACCGGAACACTTTCTTCAAGACTTCCGGTTTGGTTGGTGTATACCGGAACTCTTTAAGAAAGTGTTCCGGAAGGCTTTTTGTTTTTTTTGCTAACCGGAACTCTTCTTGGAAGTGTTCCGGTACGTATTTTTTTTTATTTTTTATTTTTTAATTTTAATTATTTTTTTTAACATTATTTTTGCAGTGGTTCGAAGAAGAGGTGTAGATGGCCGGATTCCAGTCCGCACGTTAGACCGGGGTGCATCTTCATCTGCAGCTGCAGCTGAGCCGACTGGATATCCAGGAGGGCCGTACGATACGTCTCTTTTGGTGAAGTACGAGCATCATGTTGCTCGACATATATGGTTCGGTGAGGTAAGTAAACGATAAGTCCCAGTTGTAACCTCAAGTTGTTATTCATGGCTTCCCAACATTTGACCATGTCACCTATACTGTTTCCTAACATCTGCTTTAACTTCCAATGAGCAGATTCAACCCTAAAAATATCAGATATAAAAAATACCATTAGATATTGAAAATATCAAATATTAAAAATATCATATATTCAAAATAACACATAAAAAAACATAAAAATAATATCAGATATAAAAATAACACATACAAAATTATAAGACGTACCGATTAGTCGTTGTGTTACCCAAATGTAGGACTCGATTAATCCATGCTCCAACAAATCTATGCCTATGTGGAGTCAACCATGTGTCTTTCACATAATTAATAAATCCACTATAATCAACACATGCTTGCTCAAGTTGATGCAACCGCTGACCATACTCAACCTCATCACTAGCCCAGACAACTTCCATCCATAATGTGTCTATCGTCTTTTGCAGGTCATTCACCACATGTTGTTTGCATTTGGCACCAACGTTTTTGTTAATGTGAAATCTACATAGCAAATTAATCGAGTTGGGAAACACAACTTCAATTGCTTTCATCAAAGCAAGATCTCTATCTGTCAAAATCACTTGTGGACACATGTCTTTCTTCACAAACAACTCTTTTAATTTCTCCAGTACCCAACAAAAATTCTCTGTTTGCTCAGACTCCATATACGCAAATCCAACAGCAAAAGTCAACTCAGTCGATGTCATGCCAACAATTTCAAACAAAGGTTGTCTATATTTGTTTGTCTTGTAGGTGCTATCCATAACTAACACAATCGGAAATATATTCAACAACTTAACTGAATCAGGATGTGCCCAAAATATCTCTTTCACCACTTCCGAGCCATCCTGTTTTCTACTCCAATACACATATCCTGCATCCTCAATAAGCTTAAACAAATGTTGTATCTCACTCCTTGGACCTCTTATCTCTTTTTCTATCACACTCTTATGCTTGTATACTTGTGTAATCCGAGTGACATTCTCAGGAAACTTGTCTTGCAAGGAAAGCAAAATGTTTCTAGGTGCTACATGTCTCTTTGCCAAATCAGCGACATGTTGCTTCTCATCTGTGGTCAACCTACTAATAAACGAATGACCTTCTAATCTATCAGGTAAACCATGATTATGTAACCCACATTTTACATCAATCTTCCAACCAGATCCATCTTTCGCCGGAGTCGACCTGATTTTAAATGGACATCCACATTTCTTGGAAGCACTTTGGGTACCACTATCACTAATCTTGTGTTTCCCACCTTTATCACAACCAAATATTATTTTGTTACTTCTCCCTCTCTTCCCCGTTTCAGTATCTGAACGACTGATAATAACAGTTACTTTATTGTCGATTCCAACCTTTTTAATCCATCTAATAACCTCTTCTCGTGTACCAAATCTTTTCGTCGTCATAAACGCATCAGTAGTATCTACACATATTTTGGGAAGATTTTCCATTTCTGTAAAAAAAAAAAAAAATTAAAAAAAAAAACGTACCGGAAGACTTTAGGAAAGACTTCCGGAACACACATAATGCATACCGGAACTCTTTGGAGAAGAGTTCCGGTATGCAAATTTTTTTGAAATTTTTTTTATATGAACCGGAACTCTTTCCTTAAGTGTTCCGGTTTGTTTTTTTTTGTGTTCCGGAACTCTTTCCTAAAGTCTTCCGGTTTGGAAAAATACATACCGGAAGTCTTTTTGCAGGAGTTCCGGTGCGAGGGGTGTGAAAGTGTAATTTTTGCAATTTTCAACAGAATGGTAAAAATGAAATGGTAAATTGGTTAAAACCAATTAAGGGTAAAATGGGAATTTTTAAATTTTTGTAGGGGTATGGGATTAATTGTAGGGGTACAAGGTAAAATTTTCCCCGCTGCAATGCAAAGGCCAATGAGCCTGGGGATGGGGCTCTGCCCCCAGGGCTTCTTTTGACGCTCCATACATGGGCCTGCACCCCAATCACCTATTGTTTATTTAATTTAATTATTTCCATATTTGTTTTTAGGATATAATTAGGATAGAAATTAGAGGTTAATTAGAAATATTAGATTAATTATGTTTTAGGACTTGATTAGGTTAATTAGAATTTGATTAGAATTTCTTGATAATTAGAAATTTAGGTTGATTTAGATAATTAGAATTAATTAGGATATTAGATTAGAATTTTAGAATTATTAGATTTTAGAATTGATTAGAATTTTAGAATTTGGTTAAGTGCATTTGATGATTTAGAATTAATTAGAATTTTTAGATTAGATAATTAGGCTTAATTCCCTAATTGTACAAATTATGCCATCAACCTTAGTACTTTGGGTTTTAGATCTTGAAATGCAGGTTCCCCTAGATTAGGACTTGTAAATCATCTGATTGTATGATTAATCCTTTAGATTTCTATGTATGATTCAATTCATTTTCATCCCCGTTGGTTGTGTTGGTCAAATGTCACTTTGATCAACCAAATCCTTTACACTGTGCTCCATTCCCCAAGTCTATTAAAGTGATCAAAAGATCATTGATCACTTGATAGGGCAAGTCCATTGTGTTTAAGTTGTACTTGATATACTAGATCTCAAGATATGTGCAAGACCTCAAGATTCTAGACTTCATTCAACTCAAATCATTACAAGACATGCTAGACTACTGTTCAAGCACAACAAATGCAGACTCAACACTTGTCAATCACAAATCAAGTTGTGTGCCATGAGCCTTAAGTAATAGACAAGGAGTGAGAGTGTAAAATTCCTATCCTCATTCTGAATATCTTTGGGTACGGGACGAATGATCCAATTGCTCATTGTGTTCACCTCTATTGATAGACTTTAGCACAATTTGATTTAAATTGATTGTAAAGTCTTCTTTCTTCAAAAGCAACCCTTCATCATAGGAAGCTGCAAGGAAATTCAACTTCAACACTCGTCAATTATGATGAAGATTACATGTCATGAGCATTAAGTAATAGAGAAGATGTGAGAGTGGAAAATTCATATCCTCATTCTGAATATCTTTGGGTACGGGACGAATGACCCAGTTTCTCATCATATTCGCCTCTATTCATAGACTTAAATGCAATTTAAATTGAATAATTGATAAGTCTTTCTGCATAAATGTGGGATGTAGACTGAAGATCAAACTTCAAACTTCTAGGGTTTCTCTATTCCTTTTTGTTTCTTTCTTAGTAAAACTAAAACCATTTTGAGAATAAACTCAAAAATAATTAACAATACAATTAGAATTGTACGCCACGAGCCTTAAGCAATGGAAAAGGGATGAGAATGGATAATTCATATCCTCATTCTGAATATCTTTAGGTACAAGACGAATGACCCAATTGCTCATTGTATTCACCTCAATTTATAGACTTTAGTATGATTCAAATCATGACTCTCTTTTTAAAATAAAAGCAAACTTACTTCATCAAACTCAATTTTTCCTTTGGGCTTCATTTTCAGTTTAAAACCTTTTCAGAAAGGACGTGTTACTTTCGTTCTACCGTGGACGAAGCTTAAGCCTCCATGTACAAGCGTACAAGAAATGTTTAACTGCTAGAGTGTGGTCTGAGTATATCCATTATATCGCAAATAAATAGGCACTTAAGGCTCCCATGCTCGAGCATACAAGCAATTTGATAGTAGAATGCGAATGTTAATATTGTTCATTATAAATAACTACCGCACCCGTCTTAGTTCCACGAACTACGGAGCTCTGATTTCCTTATTGCACTATGAGGATACATAGACACGAGGGCCCTAATCCTCTGTGAGCATATTTATTTATTTTCTTTCTTCCCTTGCGCTAGTAATTTTCAGATAGTAACACTCGTTCTTGCAAAGAACATTCGAAACGGTTCTCGTTGAGTACAAGGGATGCAAGGGATGCTTATACCTTCCTCTTGCATAACCGACTTCCTTACCCTTTTCTCTTCCCATGGATTTTATCGATGTTTCCCTTTCCTTCGGGAATAAATAAAGTTTGATGGCGACTATGTTGTATCTTTGAGTACGCGATGTGTAGCACCTCAAATTTGCACCTATCATTATACATACATTTTCATGTTAGGTCATGGCATATCATGGTCCATTGCATAGCATTGCATTGTCCCTCAGTTGCCTCAAGAGCAAGCAATCAAGAATTAGGTCAAACTAATCTCCTGATCAGTCAACCAAGCAAGCAAAGGAATTTCTCATTGAATCAAGGCCTTGGGGTTTGTCCAACAAGTTCACATGACTTGGAGGTCTATTTGAAGTGTTCAAGGCAAGGGTTGAGGGCTCAGAGGTCAGCAGTTCATATACAGATAGTCAAAAACCCTAGACAGTCAACAGTCAGTCAAAGCAGTGGATGGTGGCCATTCTTGTGGAATTTGGGCACCATGATCAATAATCAAGAGTTCATACAACTTGGGACATCATTTGAAGTCAAATTCTCAAGGAATTAGGGTTTGGAATTCATCAGTCAATGCATAATCAGTCAGAAACCCTAAAAGTCAACTGTTGGTCAACTGTCCATTTAATCAGTGATTTGATGATTGGAATTGGTTTGTGAGAGTTCATTCATGTCCAAATAGTCATCATATATCATGCCAAACACCATCATGGAAGAATTTGAAGCCAGATCATGAATTTCCCAAAATGGAAACTGGGCCTGTAACTGAAACCTGCCATAAATGGAAAGTCTTGATCCTCAAACTTACATTGTGATACAAGCCTCAAATGAATTTTTGCCCAACATGAAAGTTGAAGATCTTGTTCTCCCATTTCCAAAAAGTCCTAGAACTCTCAATTCCCACGTATGGTTGACAAGTTATGATCGAATCGATTTCAGAAAATCTTGAACTTCAAAGGGCCATATCTCCCAAACCGTTTGGCCAATTTTGGTGGGGTTTTTTCCTACAAGTCACATTTGATCCCCTCTTTCCAAAAATATAAATTTCATGAGCCAAAACTTCACCAATCAAAATGGCATATTTTGACCTTTTTCATTTAAATGTAAGTTTGACCAAGAGTTGACTTTTTGATTTAAACATTTTTTTCAGCATTTGGCCAATTAGAACAGCTCAAAAATGTCATTTAAAAGGTGTTTGCAAGCTCAATTATGCAGTACATGAAACCATTCTTCAACTTGTTTGAAATTTGGATAAAAGTACAATCTCACCATGCCATCCATACTTGCATTTGAGCCATGCCTTGTACTCATCAAAACAGAGTTTTTAGAGGCTATTGGCTGTCATTTTGAACACATGTTTGCAGCAAAAAACCAGTAGTACAAAGGGCCATTCACTACTTGCTTAATTTTTGGAACAAAAAGGACAAATGTGACCATGTCCTCCATACCTCCAGGCCATGATTTGAACTGTCCAACAGCAACATAGCAGCAATGGTGCAACATTTTTTGCTGTCATCTTTTGGGATACACTAAAGGCTACACAATACCACAGAATTTCAGGCTGCAAAAAATCACACCTTGGCACTGTTGGAGGGAACTGTCCAAATTTCCAAGGTTGCAAGTCATTGCCTTGTGCAAAAAGTAACCATGACAGTATTTTCACCATCATTTTTTCTGTCTTGGACAAAAAAAAACATTCTGGACAGGACCAAAACACATAGGAAATCACTCATCCAATAGGTGATTCACCTTACTTTTGTCATTGCCAAAAAAGCTGTCAAGAGAGAAGCGTGGGAAAGATCAAAGAGCAGACCTTGTACATGGTCCTGCTGTCATTTTTTTAATCACATTTGCCTTGCCTAGCCAACAACACAAACTATTTTTCAGATTTCACTCAGCATTTTGAAACTAGCAGCCACAGACCAACCTTGCCCTCACCTTGCTATCGTCTGTCCAAACAAAAGAACCAAATCCTCTAAATACACTCCCCTCAAATCTCACCTTGGCTTTGGCATTCCTATTTTTCTGTCAACAGACATAGCAAGACTAAGCTGAGCTAACCAACAAAATCAATTGCCTACAGCATTCTAAAACCTCACCTTGCATTGTGTTTCCAAAAAAACCCTGCAGCAGCACAACCTGACCTGCCTTGCCTTGCTCAATGTTCTTTCACTCAAAACCTCATTTGGCCATTGGACCATTTTTGAAAACCCTGCAGTATCCAACAGCATAGGGTAAAAGAACCTGTCATGGGACCAACCTTGCTTTGCACTTTCAAAAGTCTGTCCTAAAATGCAAAGAGCTGAAGCCTTGGTTGTTTCACCACCATTTTCATCATGCAGCCAAGCCAACAGAACTGCATTGATTCATACTCATAAGAGGTGACCTTGCTTGCTTGGCATTTATCAAGAAGCTGTCCAAAACACTAAGGAACCAAACCTGGCCCTGCTTGAGACACCATATTCTCCATCATTTTTTCTGTCATGAGAAACTAAGAGCAGCCATACCAGCCAAGCCATGAGATTGCCAACAGAACTGCATTCATTTTCTCAAACATGATCTCCCTTGCATTTTCTACAAGACCTGTCAAAACTTCCAAAAAGACCAAGTTTGCCTTTGCCAAAGAGCAACATAAAACAGCATATCATGGTCATCTTCTGTCATGTTAAACACTAGTAGCCCTATCACAACCAACTTCACATTTACACACACTTCACTTGTTGGCCAAGGTCATTTGCTGTCCAAACACATAGCTTCAAAATAACCAAAAACCCTGCCACAAGTGGCAGGCCAAAAACAAACCTTCACTTATTTTTCCAACCAAAGCCCTTGCTCACTTGGCCATTGTTCTGTCAAAAACACAACAAACTGAGCAGCATGATCTAACCTGCCTTGCCTTGCACATTCCACTCAGCATTTTGAACCAACAAGCAGCAGCACACCACAAACACCTTCACTCAGTTTTCAACCTCAACCTTGTTTTGCATCTCAAAACCCTGCCATGAAAAAACTCCCAACTTGACCTAGCCTTGCCAATCCATCCAACAGCACGAGCATCTCACCCTAAAACTGCATTGACCTTTTGCCTTGGCATTTTAATCAAATCACAGAAATTTGTCCAAGAACTTAAGAAGAGTTTGGCCTTGCTCTGCTTAGGACTGCATCTAAGCATCATGTTGACATACCACAAACCAACATAACCAACTGAAAAACCATTGTTCATTCACATTCTAAAAAACACTTTTGGCCACTTCTCAGGCAACAGCCCAAAACCTCCAAAGTCACCAAGCCTTGCCTTGCCTAAACACCATCCAAACATCTTTCTAAGCTTATGGCAATTGCTTTTCACAACTGGAAGCAACTCTGCTAAGTGCTGTTTTGGAAGAACATTCATCCATGGCCATCCAAGATTGAAGCATCCATAAGTCAAACAACTTTCATCATTCATCATCAAGGAGGCTCCAGGACAATTATTTCACTCCAATTCCATCCAAAAGCATCAGCAACACAACTGCTCTTCCAAATTGGTGAGTTTTCGAGTTCCATGAATTCTCAAATTGATACATGTTTTCAAAAGATCTTTCAATGCTGAGTTTAGTGATGCTTTCACTTTTTGGAATGGTTGCTTATTCATGAAGATATGATGAGATAAAGTTTGATGTTTGAAAATGTTTCCTTTGATTTCTTGTTGTGTAGTTCAAATTAATGAAAATAGGGTTTGGATTGTTGTTGTATGTTGTTTGATGATTACAATGGTATGCTCAATTGCAATTTCTGGAGAACTTTGAAAATCACGATTTGGGATGGTAGTGAACAGTGAAACCCTAAGCCAATTTTCCAGATTTTCTTCTGTTTCATGCGTGCATAGCCAACCACCAATAGGAACATTTCGTTCCTTGGCCCAAAACGGCGTCGTTCCGTTTAATGAGTTTCATATTTACAGCTTTGCCATTTTCGTTTCAATTATCCAATTAATTCATTTTTATTTCTCATTTTTTATTTCACTTGGTATGTCTCACTTACAAAAATCATAACTTGTCCAATTTTAACCCAATTTGAATGGGGTTTTTTGCATTGTCTCCCTCATGGCCTCTACTTTTTTGTCATTATTTTTCCAGAATTTTTGGATGAGTGGTTTTTAAATGGTACTAGGGTTTGTGACATGTGACCAAATGTTGTACACTTTGCCAAAACATTTGTGAAATGATGAGAATGTATCCAATGGCTCCCAAATTTTTTGTGCTCAAACTAGACACACTCATGGTGATTTTGGTGTAGAGTTTGTGAATTTATCATTTGTGGTTTGTGAGTTATGATTTTTTGAATTAGGGTGTGACAATTTGTGTCACACCATTGATGTCCAACTTCATGATTTTCATTATCATGCTTCCTTACATCCAAATGACCCCAAATTTTGCATGAACTTACTCTTGTATGACTAGTTGACTTGTGAATTTTCTTGGATTTAATTGAACTATTTTTCCATTTGTTTGAGATTTTCCTTCCCTGCCTAGTCAAATGTTGACTTTGTGTGACACATGTTCCCATTTCATTTGTGAAATTCTCATACTTTATTAGATGGACCTGAAATTTTACATGAGATAACTAGGCATCCTCATCTTTGCCTTGGCTTTAGTCCCATTCATTTATCACACACCATTCTTGACTTATGATTTTTCTAAGTTGATGCATGTTTGGTTGACTTCATTGAGCATGTTCAAAATTGCTTTGACTTTCTGATTTTCATTGACTGCCTTCCACTTGTCCAAATGGGATGAAATTTGACATGCTTACCATGCTATGTGTTAGGGTTGATCATGATTTATTTGGTGATTTTTGGAAAATGTTTAGATTGCTTTTGATGCAAGTCTTTCTGTTGACTTCTGTGAGTTTCTGTTTGCCATGTTTTGACCTAAATGGTTCATGAAATGATGATGATGATTGATATGAATGTGAACCCAATTGGTTTTGTTTCCTAATTGTTTGAACATGATTTTGGATACTTACCCCTTGCTGTTTGGACTTTCTCATTCACTTTTGACCCTAGGCTAGCCCTATTGGTCCTGTTACTCACCTTTGAGTTTGTGATTTCAGGTTGACCATCAAATGGCCATTGAGACCAATTCTTTTGACTGAACTTGCTTGAACATTGTTGTCTAACCTCTTTGTTTTGTAGGTGGCTTGGCTCACATGCCTTAAGCCTTGTGCCTTGCACATTCATTTGCCTCCAATTAACTGTTGACCTCTGTTTCCTTTTACTTTGTTTGAAGTTGTATACTAACATCTGCTTGACTGTTTCAGGTGCTTTAGTTGCTTTTAGTTCCTTGTGAACTTTTGCTTTGCTTTGCTTGTATAAGCAATTTGCATTGAGGTATGTCTCTTTGTCTTCATGTAGTCTGGAAGACCTGGCCTGTTACTTGGCCAGGCAACTGTCTGAAGTCCTCCTTAAGAGGCAATGTTTGTGGATGTTTAACTTTGTCCTTGCATAGAGTCAAAGACCTCCTAAGTGAAGAGGCAATTGGTGGAAGGTAGGGATATGCAATCTATCCCCCACTATTCAGTGTGTCATCTGCTTTGCTCACACCACTGTGTTGATGCATTGCAGATACAAACCCAAGATCTTGTACAATTGTACATTTGAGTCAGTTTTAAATGTGTAGAAGGGTTCCCACTTTCTGAACCCACACATTCTTGTCTTGAGCTCTCCCTGGCCAGGGATAAGAGCTGTGAGGTCTCATCCTCACTTCATCCTTTCATCTGCTTCACCTTAGCCCCTCAATGGCAAGGTTAAGAGCAACATTCACCCAGTTCCAGAGGTTTGTTTGTCGAGGTTGATATGACCCCTTGACTAAAACCTAACCCTTGTTTGAGCCACTTGTTTGTGTATAGCGTGTGCTATCTGTGCTTGTAGGATTGTTTGACTTGCTTCCTGTGCAAGATAGGATTGTTTGACTTGCTTCCTGTGCAAGTTAGGATTAGTTTAGACTTGCTTCCTGTGCAAGTAGGTTTTACTTGGCTTGCTCCCTGTGCAAGTTAGGTGTGTGTGTGGCTTGCTTCCTGTGTGAGCCATGCTTAGGATAGGTTGGCCCGCGTGCCGTTTAGCTAGAAACCTTAATTTAGGGATGATTTGCATGATAACATCTAGGCTCGAGTCGTAGTCTCCCTAGTTGTGTCTCCCTCTGTTATCTGGTTAGGCTAGTCCTTTATCCCTCTGTAGGGGAACTACATCGCCCTGATCTTCATACCAGATGAAGTATGTAGGCAGGAGATTGAGCTGATCTCTCCGGGCGCCCTTTTTCTTTTTTGTGTGAGTTGTCTGACAGTTGCTAGGCTCGAGTGCCTGACTCCTTAGCAATCCGTTGCCTGTTTGTTTCAGTGTGTGCTTGACAGTTATAGGCTCGAGTCCCCGACTCCCTATTAACTTGTTGTGTCGTTGTGTGCTTGGAAGCTGATGTAAGTCCATCGAGTGGCATTTGGGTTCCAGTGTGCGTGTGTTTGGTTCGGATGCTGACATAAGTCCAGTGATTGGCAGTCGGGCTCCACGTTTGCCTTTGTGTTTGTTTGTGTGCGTGTCAGCCGAGCTACGAATGCTCTGATTCTTCTCTCGTCCGAGAAGATACGTATGCATAGGATGCGATATCCTAGCGAGCATGTGTCGTTTCCCCAGTCCGAACTACTTCGACTCTGATGTCTATGCCTGATAGACTAAGTAGGCCCAGGATGCGATATCCTGCCGAGTCAGTCTCAGTCAGTCTCTTTTGTCTCTTTCAGCCAGTGTGTGTGAGTTTGAGCAGTGATTTAGCAACCATTTTCCTTCCTTTTGTGCGTGGATCCCGTAGAGTACTACGGATGCGTAGGGGTGCTAATACCTTCCCTTCGCATAACCGACTCCCGAACCCATTCTCTTTGGTCGCGAGACCATGTTCTTTCCTAGGTTTACTCTGAGCGTTTCCTTTCCCTCTTTTGGGATAAATAACGCACGGTGGCGGCTCTGTTGTTTCTTTCTTTTCCCGCCGGTTTTTCGCGTGATGCGACAGCTGGCGACTCTGCTGGGGATATATAGAGAAGTTGACCTATGCTGGTCCATCTTCCCTGAGCGAGTCTCTCCTAGCGCTTTCTAGGTTAGGGTTTTGGTTGCTTTGTGCTGTGTTTATTTATTGCATTCATTATTTACTGTTTGCATTCATTGTCTATTGTTTGCATTTATGTTTGCATTAATGTTTGCATTTATTCATCTGTTCACCTGGCTGGTTGTTTGTTTCTCTCTGTGTGGGGGGGAAGAGTCAGTTGAGGTAAAAGGTCCAATACCCAGACCATGAGTGCAATCTAGGATACCTAGGAATAGAGTGATTCATGGGAAGCGGGTGGTATGGCGCCACTTAGCGGAACATTGATATCACGAGCAGTTCAGACCCTGGTGGGATACTGTCGTTACATACTTCGGGTGTGTATATGACAGTATTCTGCGAAAGGTTATTTATGTTGCGTTTCTCTCAGCCTTACCCTGGCCTAGACTACACCCGTGAGTGGGGAAGGGTTATTCATTACAGGTACCGTTGGTGACTCGGTTCTGTTGGTGACTTGGTTCTGTTGGTGACTCTAGTTCAGACAACAGTTTTCAGTTGACCTTAAGTTGGATTTATGTTCTGATTTTGACTGAAGCTTCGACCTAGTATCAGAGTTTGCACAACCAGCCAGTCCAGTCTGCATCATTTGCATCATAGCATATTTATTTTTCAAAAGAAACGCAATGAAAAAAATAAAAAAAAAATCAAAAAAAAGAAATAAAAAAAAAAGGGAAGAAAAAAAGAAAAAAAGAAAATTTTCAAGGAACTCAAAGGAGTTTATTTGCAAAAATTTCAAAACATGAAAAAACCGGGAAAATTTTTTCACCTGATATATCTGATGAGATATTCTCATATATGATCAAAATGCTAAATATTTCAAAGTTTGCAAATAAAACCCTCGAGTTCCTTTGAAATAAAAACAAGCATATGCATAAACACTTCATGCATCATTTGCATCAGCAGGTTCTGTTCCGGTCTCCCGTCCTGTGGTCTGACCCTGTGATCTTCATTTATTTTGAAGACGCACTTTGCCGGTATTATACCAGAGCCATCTCTGCCAGATTGATGGATCATCCTGAGCAAGAGAATCGTGAACTCAGAGAGATATTTGCCAGACTTTGTACTGTTGATGGATTTATTCCTGGTTAACCGATCCCGGGCTGGTATTGGCTACTGTTCTGGGGCACTTAATGAGCAAGATTTGTTCAAGAGTGGAGGATTCGTCCATGACGATCAAAGAGAAAGAAGAGGATGCTGCTATCTTGGAAGAGGACGCAGAGGACTTGAACAATTTCACCATTCCTGGTGGTGTCTGCCACAATTGGGTCACTGTGGGCTTTCCTACAGTTGTTCATAAGTCTTTGTAATAAACACTTTATTTAAAAGCCCTTCTCCCATGCCAAAAGGAGAAGTGATGACATTGTTGGCAACATTTTGTGCAATGATATTTTCATTCAAATAATTCATGTTAAACATTTGTTTTTCCAATTGTTTTCCCTTTTCGCTTTTTGCATGAAATTGGTGATCACAAAAAACCCTAAAAAACAAGAATAAAAGCAATCTTTTCATCTGCATAACGATTGTCTTGTTTGATTTTCAAAGAGCTTTTCATATCAAAATCTTTATGCAGGTTGTTTCTCAAACCCATTGAACATAATGATCAGACGTCATCTCCCAATTTTGAATTCCCTGTATTCGAAGCGGACGAAGATGATGTTGAAGGGATTCCTGACGAGATTGCCCGACTTCTTGAGCAAGAAAAGAAGATCACTCAGCTGCATCTCGAGAATCAGCAGAACAGCCAACTGGGGCATCAAAAAAAAAAAAGAAAAAGAAAAAAGAAGAGAAAAAGAAAGAGAGGGTGCAAAATCAAAAGAAATCCAAATCAAAAGAAAGAAAAAGAAAGAAAGAAACAAAAAAAATAGCACCCTCAAAGTCCCAAGTTGGCTGATGCTGAATTCGATCGAAAGGAAGAGATCAACTGCCATGTGTCATGGACAGTCATATCAGCAGAGAGTGAAAAAGCATTCGATAAGAAGGTCAAGCCTCGTGTGTTCCGAGAAGGTGACTCATGCTCAAAAAAGTCTTGTCTTTCGTGCCCGATTCCAGGGGCAAGTGAACCCCCAAGCTATGAATGTCCACATGTTGTCACGAGAGCCTTTTCAGGCAATGTTTTGACACTTACAACAATGAAGAAGTTCACTCGTCCTGTGGATCCAGATGCAGTCAAGAAATACTTCGCCTAAAACAAAAACAAAAAGCAAAAGCTCGCTAAGTCGAACACCCCAAAGGGCGACTTAGGCAAAAAGGAGCGTCTCGGTGGATTGAAAACCCGAAAGGGCGATCCAGGCAAAAGTTAGAGACATTAAAAAAAAGAAAGAAGAGAATTTGCATCCCGCTAGATTGAACACCTCACACTGGGGCAATCTAGGCAAAATTAGGGATTTGGCAAGTAACTGCATCTTGACAAGACTATGTTGTACATCTGTCATCCGTCAGGGATTCTCGATTCGTCGTCGACTGAAGCTCTGAATACATCGAAAATTCAGAATGGTAGAGGAAAGGTCATTATGTTCAATGTAGCCCTCTCCAATATATATCGCCAATTTCAAACTTGTACAGATCCATGGAGTCTCGCCCTTTGCAGACTACCATTCCATCACATCAATTTGAGCTTTTATCCAATTATTTGCATTCTTATTTGTTTCAACTCAACAAATGTTTTGCATGTTTTTAATTGATAAAGTATCATTGTTTTCAAAATAAACAAATTTTTCAAAAAAATTGTTCTTAAACAAAGAGAACGTTCACAATGATGGAAGGATACTTAGGAGACCCACGGTGCTCTCCCGGGGGTGGTATGATTACCAGCAGGTAAGACAATTGTTCGTATCTCGAGCATGACTGTATCTTTGTCCTGCAGAACCTCGTATGGTCTCTCCTCAGTGAATTTGCTCAGTGCAGTGTTGGTTGAAGTTGTTATCTTCATGTTCCCGGCAGTACAACATTCCTCCTCCAGGTCCCTGTTAGCCCTATTGTGGGGCATCTCCAATATAGGTTTGTTTGAGCCCTACCGTGGGGCATTCCCAGCAAGGTTGCTGTTGAAATATTTTTGTGGGGCAGTTCCCCAAGCAGAGTGTTTGCTGAAGACGTTAGCGTTCCTCTCTCCAGCAGAGCAGTCTTCTCCTCTCCCCGGCAGGCCTATGCTTGCAGATTTCCCCAGTTGAGAATCCCCGCTGAGCGCCTGGCAGTTATTTCCCTCGGGAGCACCCCAGTGGAGTTTATCAATAGACTGTTTGTGTGTTCCTCAACAATTGGGTTTATGATGCTGTTATCTCCAGTATGGCCGTGAGTGTTCATCCCAAGCAGGTTTGTGGGAATTCATCTCCAGTATGATATGACGTGTCATCATCCTCAACAGAGTTGTTACTCTCACCACTATGGTTGTTCTCTCCACTAGGATCGTTCTCCTCAGCAGAATGGTGTGGTTTTTCCTCAGCAAGTTCCCCGAGTGGAGCGGGTCTCATGAAATACATCTCCAGCAGTGATTCTCCTACATATGGATTGGTTGGGTCGTCCCTAGTGGATTAGCATTTATTTCTCCAGCAGAGTTCATCCTACCAGTGGATTGGACGAGTTTCTGTAGTAAACCGATATCTGCATCCCCAGCTGAGTTGATTCTACCCATGGATCGCGTGGGTTATCCCTAGCGGAGTAACAGACATTCTCCAAAGCAGGGTTTATCCTATCTGAAGATTGGTTGAGTCTTCCTCCCAGCGAAGTCGCTTTACCATTCCCCAGCACAGTTCCTGGAATTCCCCGGTGTTGTCTCTGAAGGAGACGTGTGTTTATGCATTCATCATTTAGATAAGCATAGCATATTGCATCATTAGTGCATAGCATTTCCATGATCATGGGGCATTGTGTAAAACAAGAAAAAACTCATGCATCAACATTGCAGGCATATCCATTAACCCTAGGCCGTGGCGGCTAGCCAAGGTTGGGTCAGTTGGAAAGAGTTTAGCATCGCGCCATTGGACCGGCTTCAGGATTGGGTTCATCAGCATGGTCGAGAGGTTGGTGTTTTCCGAACAAGTGATTCCTCGGTCGAGTGGGTATCCCCATCAGTGTTACTCCCAATTGTTAGTGTCTTGCCAGCTTGGGTCTTTTTCCTTAAGCAAATATGGGTGTGTCTGATCTCTCCATGTAGAGTCTACCCCTTAAGCAGAAAGTGTCAATCTTTTCCTGCCATTTCCCCACTGAGATACATCCTCGTGGATGACGGTTGCTTCCGTTCCCTCCCTAATGGGATGGGTTTTCCCTATTGAGTTCTTTCCTCATTAGGATGAGTCTTGATTCAGTCTGCCTTTTTGGATCGATCCTAAATGGGCTTCTTGTTGACTATCTCTTGTGCTGCCCTGGGGCATAAATGAATAGTCGCTCACTAACCGGCACTCATTCATTTCATCCTCAGCGGAATTTGTTGTGGGCCTCTACCTACGAATCGGTAGCTGTAAGTCCTATCTTTGTGGTTTTCTACCCACTAGCTGGTAGTTGTAAAATCCCACTTTCCTCCCCTTGTTGGAATTAACCCTTTGTGCTCATCCCGATGATGACTGGTTACTTTTCCGTGGTTTTCTGCCTACAAACCGGTAGATGTAATCCCCTCTTTGTGGTATTAATGGTCTTGTCCCCTTTGGATACTTGCTTTGATCAAGCAGTATTGTCCCCATTGGGTCTTCACTTTCTTTTTGGATACTTGCTCCAAGTTAGCAACTTTATCCTCTTTTGATTGGTCATCTTTTGCATACCTAGTCTGGTACCCAGATGCCTTTCTTTTCGGTCGATTGTTCATTTAGCAACCTACAACCCGGTTATGGATAATCTTCCATGCGAGTGTATTATCTACGTTTTGACGGCTATAGATAATATGTACTTATGATTTTCCGGTATTCAGACCGAAGGAGTTTCCGACGATCAGGTCGATGTACTCATGGCACAAGGCCAATTTTCCGGTATTCAGACCGAAGGAGTTTCCGACGATCAGGTCGATGTACTCATGGCACAAGGCCAATTTTCCGGTATCCAGACCGAAGGAGTTTCCGACGATCAGGTCGATGTACTCATGGCACAAGGCCAATTTTCCGGTATTCAGACCGAAGAAGTTTTCTCCTCTCCGTTGGTGACGATAAACGTCGAGTTTTTCCCAATCATCCGTTGATGATTTGGTTGTGTTCACTCTCCCCAGTAGAGTTTCCTCCTCTCCGTTGGTGTCGATAAACGTCGAGTTTTTCCTAGTTATCCGATGATGTCTAGTTGTACCCCTCTCCATGCAGAGTTACCTCTCCGTTGGTTTCGATAAACGTCGAGTTTTTCCCGATCATCCGTTGATGATTTGGTTGTGTCCTCCTTCCCAAGTGAAGTGGTCTCCTCTCCGTTGGTGTCGATAAACGTCGAGTTTTTCCTATTCGTCCTATGACGACTAGTTGTACCTGTCCCCATGTGGATTTACCTCTCCGTTGATCTTGGTAAACGTCGAGTTTTTCCCATTTCGCCCGTTGACGTATGGTTGTATCCCTCCCAGTTATTCAATAGCGTCTGGTTACCTCTCCGTTGGTCCCGATAAACGTCGAGTTTTTCCTAGTTGTCCGTTGGCATCTAGTTGTGATTTGTTGTTCCCATTCACCATCGTTGTGATGTCTGGATGTGACCATACCCTTTGAAAACCAAAAAAACAAAACAAAATACCCAGTAATAAGTATCAAATCCCAGTGGACGTTTCCATTGTTGGATCCCTGTGTTGTGCAAATTCTACGGTTCTTGGTATTCAATCCCTGTTTACCCTGAAAGTCTGACAGCCGTTGCTCTCATCCATTCGGGTTCCCAGCTGATTGAATAGGGGCAGCTGTAGCACCTCAAATTTGCACCTATCATTATACATACATTTTCATGTTAGGTCATGGCATATCATGGTCCATTGCATAGCATTGCATTGTCCCTCAGTTGCCTCAAGAGCAAGCAATCAAGAATTAGGTCAAACTAATCTCCTGATCAGTCAACCAAGCAAGCAAAGGAATTTCTCATTGAATCAAGGCCTTGGGGTTTGTCCAACAAGTTCACATGACTTGGAGGTCTATTTGAAGTGTTCAAGGCAAGGGTTGAGGGCTCAGAGGTCAGCAGTTCATATACAGATAGTCAAAAACCCTAGACAGTCAACAGTCAGTCAAAGCAGTGGATGGTGGCCATTCTTGTGGAATTTGGGCACCATGATCAATAATCAAGAGTTCATACAACTTGGGACATCATTTGAAGTCAAATTCTCAAGGAATTAGGGTTTGGAATTCATCAGTCAATGCATAATCAGTCAGAAACCCTAAAAGTCAACTGTTGGTCAACTGTCCATTTAATCAGTGATTTGATGATTGGAATTGGTTTGTGAGAGTTCATTCATGTCCAAATAGTCATCATATATCATGCCAAACACCATCATGGAAGAATTTGAAGCCAGATCATGAATTTCCCAAAATGGAAACTGGGCCTGTAACTGAAACCTGCCATAAATGGAAAGTCTTGATCCTCAAACTTACATTGTGATACAAGCCTCAAATGAATTTTTGCCCAACATGAAAGTTGAATATCTTGTTCTCCCATTTCCAAAAAGTCCTAGAACTCTCAATTCCCACGTATGGTTGGCAAGTTATGATCGAATCGATTTCAGAAAATCTTGAACTTCAAAGGGCCATATCTCCCAAACCGTTTGGCCAATTTTGGTGGGGTTTTTTCCTACAAGTCACATTTGATCCCCTCTTTCCAAAAATATAAATTTCATGAGCCAAAACTTCACCAATCAAAATGGCATATTTTGACCTTTTTCATTTAAATGTAAGTTTGACCAAGAGTTGACTTTTTGATTTAAACATTTTTTTCAGCATTTGGCCAATTAGAACAGCTCAAAAATGTCATTTAAAAGGTGTTTGCAAGCTCAATTATGCAGTACATGAAACCATTCTTCAACTTGTTTGAAATTTGGATAAAAGTACAATCTCACCATGCCATCCATACTTGCATTTGAGCCATGCCTTGTACTCATCAAAACAGAGTTTTTAGAGGCTATTGGCTGTCATTTTGAACACATGTTTGCAGCAAAAAACCAGTAGTACAAAGGGCCATTCACTACTTGCTTAATTTTTGGAACAAAAAGGACAAATGTGACCATGTCCTCCATACCTCCAGGCCATGATTTGAACTGTCCAACAGCAACATAGCAGCAATGGTGCAGCATTTTTTGCTGTCATCTTTTGGGATACACTAAAGGCTACACAATACCACAGAATTTCAGGCTGCAAAAAATCACACCTTGGCACTGTTGGAGGGAACTGTCCAAATTTCCAAGGTTGCAAGTCATTGCCTTGTGCAAAAAGTAACCATGACAGTATTTTCACCATCATTTTTTCTGTCTTGGACAAAAAAAAACATTCTGGACAGGACCAAAACACATAGGAAATCACTCATCCAATAGGTGATTCACCTTACTTTTATCATTGCCAAAAAAGCTGTCAAGAGAGAAGCGTGGGAAAGATCAAAGAGCAGACCTTGTACATGGTCCTGCTGTCATTTTTTTAATCACATTTGCCTTGCCTAGCCAACAACACAAACTATTTTTCAGATTTCACTCAGCATTTTGAAACTAGCAGCCACAGACCAACCTTGCCCTCACCTTGCTATCGTCTGTCCAAACAAAAGAACCAAATCCTCTAAATACACTCCCCTCAAATCTCACCTTGGCTTTGGCATTCCTATTTTTCTGTCAACAGACATAGCAAGACTAAGCTGAGCTAACCAACAAAATCAATTGCCTACAGCATTCTAAAACCTCACCTTGCATTGTGTTTCCAAAAAAACCCTGCAGCAGCACAACCTGACCTGCCTTGCCTTGCTCAATGTTCTTTCACTCAAAACCTCATTTGGCCATTGGACCATTTTTGAAAACCCAGCAGTATCCAACAGCATAGGGTAAAAGAACCTGTCATGGGACCAACCTTGCTTTGCACTTTCAAAAGTCTGTCCTAAAATGCAAAGAGCTGAAGCCTTGGTTGTTTCACCACCATTTTCATCATGCAGCCAAGCCAACAGAACTGCATTGATTCATACTCATAAGAGGTGACCTTGCTTGCTTGGCATTTATCAAGAAGCTGTCCAAAACACTAAGGAACCAAACCTGGCCCTGCTTGAGACACCATATTCTCCATCATTTTTTCTGTCATGAGAAACTAAGAGCAGCCATACCAGCCAAGCCATGAGATTGCCAACAGAACTGCATTCATTTTCTCAAACATGATCTCACTTGCATTTTCTACAAGACCTGTCAAAACTTCCAAAAAGACCAAGTTTGCCTTTGCCAAAGAGCAACATAAAACAGCATATCATGGTCATCTTCTGTCATGTTAAACACTAGTAGCCCTATCACAACCAACTTCACATTTACACACACTTCACTTGTTGGCCAAGGTCATTTGCTGTCCAAACACATAGCTTCAAAATAACCAAAAACCCTGCCACAAGTGGCAGGCCAAAAATAAACCTTCACTTATTTTTCCAACCAAAGCCCTTGCTCACTTGGCCATTGTTCTGTCAAAAACACAACAAACTGAGCAGCATGATCTAACCTGCCTTGCCTTGCACATTCCACTCAGCATTTTGAACCAACAAGCAGCAGCACACCACAAACACCTTCACTCAGTTTTCAACCTCAACCTTGTTTTGCATCTCAAAACCCTGCCATGAAAAAACTCCCAACTTGACCTAGCCTTGCCAATCCATCCAACAGCACGAGCATCTCACCCTAAAACTGCATTGACCTTTTGCCTTGGCATTTTAATCAAATCACAGAAATTTGTCCAAGAACTTAAGAAGAGTTTGGCCTTGCTCTGCTTAGGACTGCATCTAAGCATCATGTTGACATACCACAAACCAACATAACCAACTGAAAAACCATTGTTCATTCACATTCTAAAAAACACTTTTGGCCACTTCTCAGGCAACAGCCCAAAACCTCCAAAGTCACCAAGCCTTGCCTTGCCTAAACACCATCCAAACATCTTTCTAAGCTTATGGCAATTGCTTTTCACAACTGGAAGCAACTCTGCTAAGTGCTGTTTTGGAAGAACATTCATCCATGGCCATCCAAGATTGAAGCATCCATAAGTCAAACAACTTTCATCATTCATCATCAAGGAGGCTCCAGGACAATTATTTCACTCCAATTCCATCCAAAAGCATCAACAACACAACTGCTCTTCCAAATTGGTGAGTTTTCGAGTTCCATGAATTCTCAAATTGATACATGTTTTCAAAAGATCTTTCAATGCTGAGTTTAGTGATGCTTTCACTTTTTGGAATGGTTGCTTATTCATGAAGATATGATGAGATAAAGTTTGATGTTTGAAAATGTTTCCTTTGATTTCTTGTTGTGTAGTTCAAATTAATGAAAATAGGGTTTGGATTGTTGTTGTATGTTGTTTGATGATTACAATGGTATGCTCAATTGCAATTTCTGGAGAACTTTGAAAATCACGATTTGGGATGGTAGTGAACAGTGAAACCCTAAGCCAATTTTCCAGATTTTCTTCTGTTTCATGCGTGCATAGCCAACCACCAATAGGAACATTTCGTTCCTTGGCCCAAAACGGCGTCGTTCCGTTTAATGAGTTTCATATTTACAGCTTTGCCATTTTCGTTTCAATTATCCAATTAATTCATTTTTATTTCTCATTTTTTATTTCACTTGGTATGTCTCACTTACAAAAATCATAACTTGTCCAATTTTAACCCAATTTGAATGGGGTTTTTTGCATTGTCTCCCTCATGGCCTCTACTTTTTTGTCATTATTTTTCCAGAATTTTTGGATGAGTGGTTTTTAAATGGTACTAGGGTTTGTGACATGTGACCAAATGTTGTACACTTTGCCAAAACATTTGTGAAATGATGAGAATGTATCCAATGGCTCCCAAATTTTTTGTGCTCAAACTAGACACACTCATGGTGATTTTGGTGTAGAGTTTGTGAATTTATCATTTGTGGTTTGTGAGTTATGATTTTTTGAATTAGGGTGTGACAATTTGTGTCACACCATTGATGTCCAACTTCATGATTTTCATTATCATGCTTCCTTACATCCAAATGACCCCAAATTTTGCATGAACTTACTCTTGTATGACTAGTTGACTTGTGAATTTTCTTGGATTTAATTGAACTATTTTTCCATTTGTTTGAGATTTTCCTTCCCTGCCTAGTCAAATGTTGACTTTGTGTGACACATGTTCCCATTTCATTTGTGAAATTCTCATACTTTATTAGATGGACCTGAAATTTTACATGAGATAACTAGGCATCCTCATCTTTGCCTTGGCTTTAGTCCCATTCATTTATCACACACCATTCTTGACTTATGATTTTTCTAAGTTGATGCATGTTTGGTTGACTTCATTGAGCATGTTCAAAATTGCTTTGACTTTCTGATTTTCATTGACTGCCTTCCACTTGTCCAAATGGGATGAAATTTGACATGCTTACCATGCTATGTGTTAGGGTTGATCATGATTTATTTGGTGATTTTTGGAAAATGTTTAGATTGCTTTTGATGCAAGTCTTTCTGTTGACTTCTGTGAGTTTCTGTTTGCCATGTTTTGACCTAAATGGTTCATGAAATGATGATGATGATTGATATGAATGTGAACCCAATTGGTTTTGTTTCCTAATTGTTTGAACATGATTTTGGATACTTACCCCTTGCTGTTTGGACTTTCTCATTCACTTTTGACCCTAGGCTAGCCCTATTGGTCCTGTTACTCACCTTTGAGTTTGTGATTTCAGGTTGACCATCAAATGGCCATTGAGACCAATTCTTTTGACTGAACTTGCTTGAACATTGTTGTCTAACCTCTTTGTTTTGTAGGTGGCTTGGCTCACATGCCTTAAGCCTTGTGCCTTGCACATTCATTTGCCTCCAATTAACTGTTGACCTCTGTTTCCTTTTACTTTGTTTGAAGTTGTATACTAACATCTGCTTGACTGTTTCAGGTGCTTTAGTTGCTTTTAGTTCCTTGTGAACTTTTGCTTTGCTTTGCTTGTATAAGCAATTTGCATTGAGGTATGTCTCTTTGTCTTCATGTAGTCTGGAAGACCTGGCCTGTTACTTGGCCAGGCAACTGTCTGAAGTCCTCCTTAAGAGGCAATGTTTGTGGATGTTTAACTTTGTCCTTGCATAGAGTCAAAGACCTCCTAAGTGAAGAGGCAATTGGTGGAAGGTAGGGATATGCAATCTATCCCCCACTATTCAGTGTGTCATCTGCTTTGCTCACACCACTGTGTTGATGCATTGCAGATACAAACCCAAGATCTTGTACAATTGTACATTTGAGTCAGTTTTAAATGTGTAGAAGGGTTCCCACTTTCTGAACCCACACATTCTTGTCTTGAGCTCTCCCTGGCCAGGGATAAGAGCTGTGAGGTCTCATCCTCACTTCATCCTTTCATCTGCTTCACCTTAGCCCCTCAATGGCAAGGTTAAGAGCAACATTCACCCAGTTCCAGAGGTTTGTTTGTCGAGGTTGATATGACCCCTTGACTAAAACCTAACCCTTGTTTGAGCCACTTGTTTGTGTATAGCGTGTGCTATCTGTGCTTGTAGGATTGTTTGACTTGCTTCCTGTGCAAGATAGGATTGTTTGACTTGCTTCCTGTGCAAGTTAGGATTAGTTTAGACTTGCTTCCTGTGCAAGTAGGTTTTACTTGGCTTGCTCCCTGTGCAAGTTAGGTGTGTGTGTGGCTTGCTTCCTGTGTGAGCCATGCTTAGGATAGGTTGGCCCGCGTGCCGTTTAGCTAGAAACCTTAATTTAGGGATGATTTGCATGATAACATCTAGGCTCGAGTCGTAGTCTCCCTAGTTGTGTCTCCCTCTGTTATCTGGTTAGGCTAGTCCTTTATCCCTCTGTAGGGGAACTACATCGCCCTGATCTTCATACCAGATGAAGTATGTAGGCAGGAGATTGAGCTGATCTCTCCGGGCGCCCTTTTTCTTTTTTGTGTGAGTTGTCTGACAGTTGCTAGGCTCGAGTGCCTGACTCCTTAGCAATCCGTTGCCTGTTTGTTTCAGTGTGTGCTTGACAGTTATAGGCTCAAGTCCCCGACTCCCTATTAACTTGTTGTGTCGTTGTGTGCTTGGAAGCTGATGTAAGTCCATCGAGTGGCATTTGGGTTCCAGTGTGCGTGTGTTTGGTTCGGATGCTGACATAAGTCCAGTGATTGGCAGTCGGGCTCCACGTTTGCCTTTGTGTTTGTTTGTGTGCGTGTCAGCCGAGCTACGAATGCTCTGATTCTTCTCTCGTCCGAGAAGATACGTATGCATAGGATGCGATATCCTAGCGAGCATGTGTCGTTTCCCCAGTCCGAACTACTTCGACTCTGATGTCTATGCCTGATAGACTAAGTAGGCCCAGGATGCGATATCCTGCCGAGTCAGTCTCAGTCAGTCTCTTTTGTCTCTTTCAGCCAGTGTGTGTGAGTTTGAGCAGTGATTTAGCAACCATTTTCCTTCCTTTTGTGCGTGGATCCCGTAGAGTACTACGGATGCGTAGGGGTGCTAATACCTTCCCTTCGCATAACCGACTCCCGAACCCATTCTCTTTGGTCGCGAGACCATGTTCTTTCCTAGGTTTACTCTGAGCGTTTCCTTTCCCTCTTTTGGGATAAATAACGCACGGTGGCGGCTCTGTTGTTTCTTTCTTTTCCCGCCGGTTTTTCGCGTGATGCGACACGATGCGCTCAGGTATATTTTATGTAGCTTTAGCTAGCGGCTTTGCTGGGGACCCTTCCTAAGTAAGTCGAGCCTAGTTTTTTTTGCGTCTTTGTGTGCTTTGGGTGTTTATCTTTATCGCTTTACTCGCTTTATTTATGTTATTTATTGCATTACTCTATTGCTTTAAATATTCATATGACCTATAATGTCTCCAAACGTTTGATGAAACTCCAAGCATAATTGGCTTTTGTCATGTAAATACAAGTTGTAGAGGATGTTGCAAAGAGTCATATGCAAAAATAAACATTCAAAAATATTGAGAATTGAAGGAGTTGTGATCCTTTGAACTTTGACTTCAAATGTTGACTTTTTGGTCAAACCTCTTGGAATAAACTTATGTGTTTGGGCTTTTCTTGCATTTCCAGGTACATGGATGATCATATGAACTCAAAACAAGGTGTCCTTGAATGTATTTTGATTAAATTTCTCAAAGTTTGAGGTAACTTGTTAAATAAGGCATGGAAATAAGCACATGAACATTTGACTTTTCTTGAGAAATAAGCAACAAAACTTTGAGATACTCTTGATCAAAACGAGATTGAAAGATGCTTCAGGACCTTAAATATCATGCTTTGAGAAATGACCCCTTGAGAATTAATGGTTGACCAAACTTTGCTGAGGAATCAAAGAAAACCTAGTTGAGGAGCCATGTTTGATGCTCTTGATGAAAACCCCTATATTGCACAATAAACTTAAATAAGACAAAAAATATTTTTGCTATTTTGATTAGTGGTTAGATAAGTAATGAACATATAAACACAAAGGTAAAACACCAACAAGGAGGTGCTTGATGATCCCTGCAAAAGGCAAACCCCAAGGATGAGAGGGAGATGACAAAAATGTGATCTTGTTTGTATGCAAGAATGCAAATGATATGTGGGATCTTAGGGTTAAAAATTAGGGTATAACAGATGCCCCTATTTAAATTTCTTCAATTCGAAGATATGAAGATTGAGATCTTCGACTCGACGAGATTGAGGAAACTTAAATACAGAAAGCCCAATTTTTTGCCCTAAGATAATGTAAAAATGATTATGATATGATATGAATGCAGACAAGGATCTCTGTGGGAAATGGTAGCGCCACGAGACAAAGAACTGCTGGAGAAACAAGGAGACTGAAATTATGCAGGGGAAATAGATTCCAAAGGGGGAAACCCTAACTAGGGACAAGCAAAGTTCCATGGGGGGACGACTCGGCTCGGGAATAACTAGTGTATTGGAAAGAAACCAACACATAGTTAGAAAACAAACGACCTAAAGACCCGACGAGGGAAGACTTATCAAGGCAAGACTCCACCAGGGGAAAATATCAATAAAAGTGGAGCCAACTCCATTAGGGGAGAAATTACCTAACTATCAGCCAAATGATAGCTTAACAAAGGTAGTAGGCCCAAAAGGAAAGATTACCAAGTACCAGCCAAGTGATAGCTTAACAAAGGTAACCAACCAAAGTAAGAGAAATATTACCTAACTATTAGCCAAGTGATAGCTTAACAAAGGTAATAAGCTCGAGAGCAAGATTACCAACTACTAGCCAAGTGATAGATTAACAAAGGTAACCACCCAAAGGTAAGAGGAAAATTATCTAACTATCAACCAAGTGATAACTTAACAAAAGGTAATAAGCTTGAGGGAAAGATTACCAACTACAAGCCAAGTGATAACTTAACAAAGGTAACCACCCAAGGTAAGAGGAAAATTACCTAACTATCAACCAAGTGATAACTTAACAAAGGTAATAAGCTCAAGGGACCAAAGTTCAATCTAGGAATAAACTGGAGAGAAACGGTCAAAGAAGACTTAATCCAATGAGGAAATAATCTCAACTAGGGATTAAATGCATCCGGATAATGAATTGGAAAGGAAAACTGAAACAAAATCTTCCACGAGGATCAAACTTTATGGGGAATTAGGAAGGATAAGTGTTTTCTTCTTAAGGTCGACACTCTATTGAAGAAAGGAGACACACACTCCACGGAAAAAAACACCAGAGAAAGGGGAAGCACCAAGGAATGCAAGATGCACAAATAAGCACCATGATGTTATGCATATGCGTATGAGTATGTGTATGAATATGATGACAAAATAGGCATAAAGGGTTAGACCGATAACACAATACAACCGGATACTCGGCTAATCTCAACAAGGTGGAGACGTTACTGGAGATCTTGCTGGGGAGTCAGCTGAAGAAAACCCTGCAAATAATGTTCATAAGCCATAAAAGGAACTATATCCTTCTACAAGGCTTAAATCCTTCTGTAGAGAGGAAAAATATATTTCTTGGAGACCCAAAGTTAATCTTTCAAAAAAAAAGTACTTCGCTCCGAGGGAGGGAAAGGTTTGTCGGGGACACGAGATATCCAAACAAACTCTGTTACGAAGACCTATTGGTAACTTCACTGGAGATTCAACTATTCCCGCAAACTTATGCTGGGGAAACTGATGATCCTGGATACATTCATAAAGAAAATCCTGTCTTGGAGAACACTGAGCTCTTCTCTTCAAGATCTTACCATCCTTGAGATTACTTTTGACATTCCTCTTTTATATTCACAAATCGAGGAAAATATTTTTTTGTAAATTTCAAAAACATGATTGTTTATATATCTTTTATTTCAAAAACTATTAGAAAAAATAAATGAAATTTCGTAAACTGAAACAAGATAAGAACAACAAACAAATGGGCAAAAAGCTCAAATTTTATTGATAGAATGGTAGTCCACAAATGGCGTGACTCTATGGATCATTACAAAGTTGATAAATGGTAAATACATGGAAAGGGATACATTGAAATACAATGAACATTATTCTCACTAACAACTTTGAATTCTGATATGCTCAAAACTTCGGTCGAGGATGACTGAATGAGAAACTTTGACAGGCACTACTGCTTCAAATGATCATGTCTGGCCCGATGTAGTTACTTGTCATAATCCCTAACTTTTGCCTAGATTACCCTCTCGGGTATTTAATCTACCAGGATGATTATTTTCTGTTTATAACTCTAATTTTTGCCTAGACCGCCCTTTCGGGGTTTCAATCCACCGAGACGCTCATTTTTGCCTAAACCATCCTTTCGGGTTTTCAACTTAGCGAGCTATTTTTTGAGGCGAAGTATTTCTTGACTACATCTATATTCACAGGAAGAAGGAGATCTCACCATCCATAGTCGTAAGACTCATTGCACCTCCATAGAAGGCTCTCTTAACAACATATGAGCCTTCATAATTTGGAGTCCACTTTCCCCTAGAATCAATGTTAAAAGACATGATGTTTTTTAGAACAAAGTCACCTTCTATGAATACGCGAGGTCGAACCTTCTTGTCAAATGATTTCTTCATTCTCTTTTGATATAATTGGCCATCACACAAAGGGGTCATCCTCTTCTCTTCAGTAAAATTAAATTGATCATATCTGCTTTGACACCATTCAACCTCAGAAAATTTGGCTTCCATTAAGACTCACATTGATGGGATCTCAATCTCTATGGGGAGCACTACTTCCATGCCATACACAATAGAGAAATGGGTTTCCCCTGTTGAAGTGTGGATGGATGTACGATATCCATGCAAATTCTTATATGTCACAACCATCTTCTGGATAATCTTCTTAGTATTCTTATCTGCAGCTTCAACAACCCCATTCATCTTAGGTTTGTAAGGAGAAGAGTTATGATGTTCAATCTTAAAGTCATCACAAATCTCTTTCATCATCTTATTATTAAAGTTCGACCCATTATCAGCGATGATCTTACTTGGAACACCATATCGGCAAATAATCTGATTCTTGATAAATTTGACCATAACCTGCTTGGTCACGTTAGCATAAGATGTTGCTTAAACCAATTTGGAGAAGGAAGCAATAGCCACTAGAATGAAACGATGTCCGTGTGAAACTTTAGGTTCAATCATACCAATCATGTCAATTCCCCACATAGAGAAAGGCCACGGGAATGAAATAATATTAAGAAGAGTCAGAGGCACATGAATCTTATCAGCATAAATCAGACATTTATGGCACTTCTTCACATATTTACAGTAATCAGATTCCATTGTCAGTCAATAGTAACCTGCCATTAACACCTTTTTAGCCATTACATGTCCATTGACATGAGTACCAAAGGATCCTTCATGAACTTCTTGCATTAACATGTCTGCTTCATGTCTATTCACACATCCGAGCAAGACCATGTCAAAGTTTATCTTGTACAACACATCTTTATTCAAAAAGAAATTGCCATCCATTCTTCTCAAAGTCTTCTCATCTTTATCCGATGCCCCAAGTGGGTACTCCTGACTTTGGAGGAAACATTTGATATCATGATATCAAGGCTTATCATTTGTGACTTCTTCTACTGCGAACACATGAGCAGGCCTATCAAGGCGCATACCTATGATACTGGGTGCGTCATTCCAACAATTTACTTTATACATAGAAGACAAAGTAGCCAAAGCATCCACCATCTGATTCTCTTCACGAGGTATATGATTAAGCCCAACTTTGTTCTAGAAAGTCAACAACCTCCTTGCATAATATTTGTAAGGAATCAATCCAAGATGAAGAGTCTCACATTCTTCTTTAATCTGATTAACCACCAAGGCTGAATCTCCATACACATCAAGAATCTTAATTCTCAAATCAATGGCTTCTTCAAGACCCATGATACAAGCTTCATATTCTGCCATGTTGTTCGTACAATTAAACATCAATCTTGCAGTGAAAGGGATATGAGAACCCTGAGGAGTAATGATGATTTCCCCATTTTCATTACCATAAGCATTAACAGCTCCATCAAACACTAATCCCCACAGGGATCCAACCTCTAGTCCTTCTTCAGGCAATGATTCATCATAACATTTAGCTTTTAAGTACATAACATCTTCATCAGGGAAGTCAAACCTGATGGATTGATAATCATCAATTGGCTGGTGAGCCAAATGATCTGCAAGAATACTTCCTTTAATCGCTTTCTGAGTATGATACTCAATATCATATTCAGACAATATCATCTGCCAACGAGCAATCCTCCCAGTCAAAGTAGGCTTTTCAAAAATATACTTAATTAGATCCATTTTGGATATCAACCAAGTGGTATGATTAATCATATACTGGTGTAGACATTTGGTAGCCCAGGCTAAAGCACAATAAGTCTTCTCAAGCATGGAGTACCGAGACTCACAATCTGTAAACTTCTTACTCAGATAGTAGATGGCGTACTCCTTTCTACCAGTTTCATCTTGTTGTCCAAGTACACAACCCATGGACTCTTCTAACACAACTAAGTACATGATTATGAGTATTCCTTCCACTGGAGGAGACAAGATAAGGGGTTCGAGCAGATACTTCTTGATTTTGTCAAAAGCTTTGTTGAAGTCTTCTGTCCAAATACAACCTTGATCTTTTCGAAGAAGCTTGAAGATTGACCCACATGTGGCAGTCATGTGAGATATAAACTTGGAGATGTAATTCAGACGCCCGAGGAATCCTCTGACTTGCTTTTCTATCTTTGGTGTAGGCATCTCTTGAATATCTATGACTTTATCAGGATCTACCTCAATACCCTTCTGACTGACAACGAAGCCCAACAACTTTCCTGAACAGACACCAAAAGTACACTTATTAGGATTCAAATGGAGTTTAAACTTTCTCAAATGCTGAAACAACTTCAACAAATACTCAACATGATATTCTTCAGTATTTGACTTAGCAATCATATCATCGACATAGACTTCTATCTCTTTTTGCATCATGTCATGGAAAAGAGTAATCATGGCTCCCTGGTATATTGCACAAGCATCCTTTATACCGAAAGGTATCACTCTATAAAAGAATGTTCCCCAAGGCATAATAAATGTTATCTTTTCAATGTCTTCAGGTGCCATCTTGATCTAATTATAACTTGATAAACCATCCATAAAGGAGAAGATATTGAACTTAACTGTATTATCTACCAATATGCAAATGTGTGGCAGAGGAAAATCATCCTTTGGGCTAGCTTTGTTCAAATCTCTATAATCAACACCATCTGAACTTTGCCATCCTTATTTGGAACAGGCACAATGTTGGCCACCCATTGAGGATACTCAGAAGTAACAAGGAAACCATCATCAATCTGCTTTTGAACCTCCTCTTTGATCTTAACAACCATATCAAGATGAGTTCTTCTCAACTTCTGTCTAAGTGGCAGACACTCTGGCTTCAATGGCAATCTGTGCTCCATAACATTAGTATCAAGACCTGGCATATCTTGATAAGACCAATCATATACATCCATATATTATCTAAGAAGCTCTACCATATTCTTCTTAACAATTGAATAAAGTAGTGCCCCAATCTTGACTTCTTTCTTGTTCTCTTTAGAACCCAAATTAATCACTTTCAACGGCTCTTTATGAGGCTGAATGGTCTTCTCCTCGTGCTCAAGCAAACGAGAAATATCAACAGGAATATCTTCAACATCCTCTTCTTCCGTTTCAAACACATGGAATTCAAAGTTGGGAGAGGGCATAAAGTCATTGTTTTCAATGGATTTAACAATCAATTTGTATAATGATTTTATGCTTGATTTTAGAATATGAACCAATAAACGCACAAGTATGATGCAAATATAGAAAGTGATTATTATCTTGGTTTTTTATGTTACCATTTTTCAGAAAAAGCAAAAAGAGAAAACATAATATGGATAAATGAAATAACATTTTATTAATGATGATAAAACTTGAAACAAAGCCCACATAGATTTGCTTTCACCATGGGCACAGTGAAAGGATTTTTGAAATTAACAAAAACATATTACTTTGACAAGTGAACAACAGAGGGAACGTCAACAGCAATCCAATTTTGGTACATCAATCCGTGTGTCACAAATTTTGGCGCTTCTCGTTCTTGATCATCTTCCAGGATTACAACAGTAGACTGGTCTTTGGAGTGGATGAAACCAACATTGTGAAAAACTTCTTGAATATGCTTCAAATCTCAACAGGTTGAACCAGGCGAGAAGCCTAAACCATATCTATTTTTGTTCTCAGCAAGTTCAACAACTTGACCCCATCCAACAGATTGACCATTCTCCACAACATGTTAGGCGTCTTTCAAAGAAGTCATGGATTTCCCATTCTTCTTAACAGCATTATCATCAACATAAAGATCTTGGAACAGAGTTCCTACAGCTTCGTCAGCATCAATGTACGAGAACGAAGAAAGATGACTTACCAATATGGCCTGCTCATCACCCACAATTACTAACTTTCCATTCTTCACAAATTTTAACCTATGATGGAGAGTTGACGTCACTGCTCCAACTTCATGAATCCATGGACGACCTAGGATACAACTATAAGCGAGATGGATATGCATCACTTGAAACATAATCTGAATAAGCATATACCTATCTTCAACGGGAGATCAACTTCTCCAACCACAGTCTTCTTCGAGCCATCAAAGGCTTTCACAACAACCCCACTAAACCTCATAGGAGCACCTTAATAAGAGATCTTGGACAGGGTAAATTTTGGCATAACATTCAGAGAGGATCTAGTGTCAACCAACACATTAGACATGTCATCTTCTTGATAATTCATGGAAATGTGCAAAGCCAAATTATGATTCCTCCCTTGCTCAGGCAATTCTTCATCACTGAAGCTCAGATTATTACACGTAGTAACGTTGGCCATAATGCCATCGAACTAACTAATTGTCACATCATGATCCATATAAGCTTGCTCCAAGACCTTCTACAAAGCCTCTCTGTGAGCTCCCGGATCCATCAGCAAAGATAAGAAAAATATTTTGGACGGGGTATGCAATAATTGATCAACTACATTAAATTCACTCCAATTAATCAACTTCAGCACTTCATCATGATCAGATTTCTGGTTTACACCGATGGACTGGCCAGACTGCACAACAGGAGTTTCCACCTGAGCTTGCTTACCCACTAAAATATCTTCAATTCCTTTAGGAGCCACAAAAGCAAATACTAGACCACTTCAGGTCACACTACTTACATCAATAATATTCACAATATAAGAAATGGAAAGGATGCGAACTTACTTTCCATCTTCAACCATTGTAGCATTGTATTTGTAAGGAACAACTTTGTCAGATTCATAAGGCGTATGACCTGCCAAATGAATAACCAAAGGAGAAACGACAAAATTTTGACTATTGTAGGCAATCACAAATGGTTTGGGGATATTAAAATAGGGAGCTATAACATTCACACCATGCTCATCTTCATCCCTATCTCTGGTAATCTGAATAAGATTTCCATCAAGCATCTCTTGTAAATCTCTCTTTCCCACAATGCACCCTCGAGGGTTTCTTGAACAGATACAGCAAGAAGCATGATTGTGCTTATAATAACTCATCTCACACAAGGTTTCATGCATCTCGACCAAGGATCTTTTAATCAGATTGACATCAAAGACACGATACTTTCCAGGACATCCCTCAACCATATTTACAGTCACACCACCATGTTTAGGCAACAAATTAGCTTGCACACCAGAGTCTCAAAAGACAAAATACCATTTTGCACTAGTCTTCTCACCTCAGCTTTCAAAGCGAAACAATTTTTGATATCATGACTGGGTGCACCTTGATGGAATGCACAATGATGATCAACTTTATACCACCATGGAAGTTCTTTCGGAATAGCTGGCGGAGTCCTTGTATGTACCAAATTCTTTTGTATCAAAGCAGGATATAATTCTGCAAAGGACATAGGAATCAGATCAAATTGCGTTGGTCTTTAGACACGGTTCTGTTGATGAGTATATTGTTGAAAACGTGGTTGATAATTTGGTGCTACTTGAACAACTGGAGCATGATTAATAACTGGGGTAACTGACGCCATATGCTGATGATGTGGATCGCTTCTTGGAGATCTCCTACATTTCTCTTACGAAATAGCATTAGCATTATGTTCCTTCTTCTTGGGAAAACCATTCCCATACTTCCTGGAACTTCCAGATGAACCACTCTCTTTCAATCGTCCCTCACAAAATCTTTCTTCTAGTCTCATCCACATGTTTACCATCTCGATAAAATCACTGGGAGCGCTTGCGACCATTCTGTCATAGTAAAACGAACTCAAAGTCTTCAAAAACAACTTTGGAATCTCTTTCTCTTCTAACGGAGGACTGACCTGCACGGAAATCTCGCGCCATCTCTATGCATACTCTTTGAAAGTTTCCTTATCCTTTTTGGACATAGCACGGAGTTGATCTCGGTCTGGTGCCATGTCAATGTTATACATGTATTGACGAACAAAAGCTTCTCCTAGATCGTTGAAAGTACGAATTTGGGTGCTATAAAGTCCCAAGTACCACTTCAAAGCAACACCAATTAAATTGTCTTGAAAGTAACGAATCAATAGTTGATGGTTATCATTTTGAGTCGATATCTTACGAGCATACATCACCAAGTGACTTAAAAGACAAGAGTTACCCTTATACTTCTCGAAATCTAGAATTTTGAACTTATGAGGGATCTTCACATTAGGAACTAAGCACAAATCATGAGCATTCTTCCCAAACAATCCTTTTCCTCTTAGAGCTTAAATCTCTTTTTGCATTGCTTGAAACTGATCTTGAAATTCATCCATCCTTTCATAGACACCAAAACTTTCATTTTAATCAGCATGGAAAATAGGTTCTTCCATTTAAAGGAGTAGTGTGGACCACGGGAGGTGGTACAAACATAACAGGTTAAGCAGTGGGAACTTCAACGGCTGGGTGATATCCTTCAGGCACAAAGTGAGGAGGCATACCCCAAGGGAAACCAGGAGGCATTTGATGTTACGGAGCACTGACCGAAGCCACAAAAATGGGTGTAGAGGTGATTTCAAAAATCAAATTCCTCTGAAGCGTAGTCTGAGGAGGAGGAGGTGGCTAATTTTGAGTAGCCACCAGAGCTTTCATCCTAGCAGCGAGCCTTTCAAAACTATCCCTTAGAGTAGTCACTTCCTCATGGAGTTCACGATTATCTTTCTCTAAACGATCCATCTTATTTTGTTGATTAGCACGAGTGTTATACTAGTGAGACACATTGTCTAAACGAAGACCAAGAAAAGGAAGAAATAAGACACCCGACGAACTTACACAAAGCAAGACTAAGATGAAATGTGATGCATGATATGAAAATGAAAATGCAATTTTTTTTCAAGGAACTTCAAGATATAAAGCAAATTGCAAACATCATAAAGTAAATAACACATTTGAAATACTGGAAATCTTATTTTATTAATAAAGGAAAAAAATTACAATCTGAAATACAATCTCAATAATCCTAAAACATAAGAGGAAAGAAACTAGGTCTATGGAATCATATCCGATGATGACCCAACTCCAAGTTGATACTTCTTGCGAAGTCTTTTAATCTCTCTTTCATAGTTTCTCTTCATGGCATCCTTCTTCATCACGAGTTGATCTATAATGCCTTTCCAAACACCAGAAGTCAAAAGATGAGTAGATGATGAAATGTTAGAGGAAAATAAATCCTCTTGGTCCCGTGACCTCTTCATTGCACGTTGCTTAAGCAACTCTATCAAGTCGTCCTTTTCCTTCAACTATTTCTTCAATTCTATCTTCTCGGGATTCGAAGCATGAAACTTGTCTTCCCAAGCATCTTTTTCTTTCTTTATCCTATCCAAAGCTTATTGGAACTCATTTATGCCTTTAATATGAATAGTGGGTGGCTTGACCATTACTAAAGACATAGGTGTCTCATAAGCGTAAGGCATCTTGAATTCTTTTGCTATCTTATTCACCCAACTAGTCCAAGGCTCCAAAGCTACACAATTCTTCAATCCAAGCTCACTTTTCCTTTCCTATGAATATTGTTCCAAGCATGCACTGTCCTAGCCTTCAATTTTTGAGTGTCTTTCCCTTCTTGAAAAAATAAAACTTTTAACAAAGTGTTATTAGGTTTATCCCTCATAGCAAACCTAAGTTGACGTCTCGCCAGAACCAGATTGTAGTTGATTCCTCCTTGTGTACCAAGAAGAGACACATTAGAGAACTCCCCACAACTATCAATAATCTTGATATCGTCATAAACAGAAGAATACCAGATGATGTCATCATTGGTGAGAGATATGAGTCTTTGAGACCACCTTAAACAACCCGTGTTTTCGTTGAAGATATGACACTGCGACAAGTGCGAAATAAACCACTTGTACAACAAAGGTGCACAACAGACAATAGTTCTACTTCCCTTAGAAGTCCCAAAGTTGGAACAGGATTCCCAACCAAAAAGATCCTAATAGCATTAACATCAACAAAATTGTCAATATTGGGAAATAAGACCAAACCATAGATGAGTAAGGCAATAATAGTTTCAAAGTCCACCATGCTACCAACATTTGCAAAAGAAAAGGCTTTCTCAATCAAAAATTTTAAAGTCAACCCTCTAATACCTCCTTTGATAGTGAGATTAGTATCTATGTCAGATTTCTTTAGATGAATAGCTCCAGCAATAACTTGAGACTCCTGAATTCCTTCCAAACCACAAAATGGAACCCTATTAGAAACTGATATACCCAAAAGATAAGCATACTCCTCCATGGTAGGAAGCAACTCATAATCAGGAAAAGTGAAGCACCAGTAGACGGGATTGTAGAACTGAACCAGAGTACAAAGAAGACCATCTTCAACATTAGTAGATAGAACATACAAAAGTCTTCCAAAACGGTCTCTGAAATCCTTAGGATCATCCACAAAATATGCTAGCTTTCTTAATTCCTTAAGATCAGGACATTTGAAACTGTATTTTCGAGTATTCCTTCTTCCAATATCCATGGTCAAAATATCTACGATGTTTGCAAAGGGAATCTCTAAATTCCTTAAAAACTGAGAAAAATGCCCATGAATGCATGATGCAACAACCACAATCAAGATCACACAAGATACACAAGCAAGGTCCAAAGGTTCGGAGTCATGAGGCATGGAGCTAAGGGTAAGAACCAACCCATAAGGTATGTACTAAGGGTATAATCACCTGTAGAACAAGGTTCTAAAAAGTTCCCAGAGTCATAATTCCATCTTTTGGATATTACCAACTTAAACGACTACTCGCCAACCAATAATATTCTCAAGAGAAACTCTTTCGAGTGTAGTATCGCGTAACAACTAATTCAAGTCTACACCTGAATAGCCATCGCGCTACATACTAAAAGGCCAAGATGGGTTAAGGGTTTTAAGGTCCTCAGCTTCTCGGGCTCCTAGGTCAGAAAAAGTAATGCTAATTATGACTAGTCGTAAGACATCAGTAATCCCAAAGGGGCCTCCACTGAGCGGGGGATCTCAAGTCAGCTTATTAAGGATTAAATCCACGTAAGCCAAACAAGACTATAACACCCTGCTATCATAAGAGCACTCAAGTCCGGGTATATGACTTATCTCACCATACAGAGATCACCAAGCACCAAATAGAACAAACAATAACAAACAACAACTAACATAATATACACATAAAAACAAAGATGACTTAAACCCACTAGGGATTACTCCCCAGTAGAGAAGCCACTTTTCTGTAACTATAATTTTTTTGAGATTAAGCTATTGATTAACTTAACTCATAAAGCAAGAGTCTACACCACGCTTTTATTATTTCTAAAGAAAAGGGAAAAAGTATGAACAAAATCCAAAGAAGTTTTAAAATAAAACTAATAAAAAGAGAAAAGGGTCTAGGGGTTAGTTATGCAAAGGAAAGGTATTATCATCCTAAACATCTATAGTACTCTATAGGAACATCTTTGAAAATCTGTGCATTTTGGTTTAAAAAATGGTGTTGTTTGCAAAAGATTAGGGAGATGAGGGGAGAAATGTTTTTTCACAATTTTTGTGTTTGCCAAGACTTTCTGAGTCTTATGCCTACGTACTAACAAAGTGAAATGGCGGATCAAAACCTCGTAGTTCATGGTAAAAATAACAGAGATGTTTGTTTTGATTCATTTTTAATGAAAAGACATTTTGTCATTTTAAGGAGAATACTCAACTAATCACCCACATGTATGAGAACTTTGCATCACCATAGAGAAGGGCTCCAACTTGGATAAGGATCAACAAGTATGCCACTAGCTCTCTTAGATGGAAAGGAATTATCATTAATACTATGAGGATATGAGAATTACATCTAAACTATAGAAATGACTCATGTCTAAACTTTGAGAAAAGTTTTCAAAGAAAAAGTGCACAAAGGGCACAAAATTAGTTTGAATGAGTTATGTACTTTTTTTAGTCTTTTTGAAATTGGTCTGAATATGTTTAAGATGTATTAGCATTTATTAAGAAAAAGGTTTTGAAAATCACTTGACAAAAGTCAAGGTTTATTAAGAAAATGGTTCAAGTTTGAAAACAAGAAAGTTTTGAAAAGAGAGAGAAGATTTTAAAAATCCAAGAATGAGAGGAGAAGAAGAGACTATCCTAGAGCATAAAGTAAAAGCTAGGGAGGAAAGATCTAACCAAGAGATAACAAGCTTTATGACATAATTCAAGCAAGAACTCCCTCCTTTGGATTAAGTCTGAATATGTTTAAGATGTATTAGCATTTATTAAGAAAAAGGTTTTGAAAATCACTTGACAAAAGTCAAGGTTTATTAAGAAAATGGTTCAAGTTTGAAAACAAGAAAGTTTTGAAAAGAGAGAGAAGATTTTAAAAATCCAAGAATGAGAGGAGAAGAAGAGACTATCCTAGAGCATAAAGTAAAAGCTAGGGAGGAAAGATCTAACCAAGAGATAACAAGCTTTATGACATAATTCAAGCAAGAACTCCCTCCTTTGGATTAAGTCTCAAGCAAGCTAAATAAGCAAAGAATAAACCGTGTATCAGATGAAACCAGGATAACCAAGTCAAGTCTTCAAAAGAAGTCTAAAGTCAAAGGTACCAGATGAATCCCAAGGTCTCAAATCACAAACTCCAAAAGCAAGGGCCAAGGTCCTAGTTCTAAGTCTATAACTCCCCAATAATTCCAAGGATAGTAACCACAAGTCCATGAATCAAGAAAACCATATTTTTTAGAGTTTTTCCTTTATTAATATCTTTAAAATAAAAAGAAGTCCAAATGGACAAAGAGCAAATAACATAAGTACAAAAAATATGATATGAGATGCTAAAATAAAAGCATAAAGTAAATACATAAGATAATTGACATTAAAATAAAGTTAGTAATAAAATGTTAGTAAGTTTTGTTAGTAATCAAAAATGGAAAGGCATTTTGTCACTTTTTGGAGAAGACTCAACTATTAACCCACAAGCATGAAAATATGTACCTTTACATCATCATGGGAAGGGATCCAACTTGGATAAGATAAAAAAGTATGCCACTAGCTCTCATAGTTCAAAAGGAAACAATATCTTTCACACAATACCATGAGGAGTATAAGACTTACAATCTCTCTTATAAAAATGACTTGCTTTTAGATTCAGGACAAATTTAGTTCTATGCTAAGCAATCATAATTGGACTAATGTAGAAGTTACAACTATCTGAGGCCGATCAATAATAATGTTTGTGTTCATACATGCTAGAGAAATGACATGTAAATCATTCTCCTAAAACTACGCCACACAAAAAAAGAAAAGAGGATTAATCAAGCACAAATGCTAGGAGAGTGGTCCATTACATCAATCAATACTTCATAGTACTTAGGACAAACTTATGCATCAATCCAACATTCCTTAAATGATCTATGATCAATTAGGAGGTGGATTTGAAATGATGAAAGTTTATCAAGCACCAATCCATATATTATGAACTAGATGGAAGCAAACCATCCAATTGATCAAGTGGAAAAGAAAGAGATGAAGAAGAAAAGGACAAGAGATATCACACCCAAATTGGATCAAAGCATTGATCAAATTATCATCAAAATCAATCATCCATTTTGGTGGATTAGAGTTTTCACCTCATTAACACCCAAGATCCATTGAGTTTGATGAGATCTATGATCAAATCAAATAAGATCCAAGGCTAACGAAAGTAAACAAATGTCAAACAAGCATAAAATGCAAAAGGATAAAATAAAATGCATTAAAAATATTTTTAAAATGAATTTTAAAAGGGGAATAAAAGAGAAAATCCATAAAGCCCTTCAAAATACCAAATAAATGGCCAAGAAAATAATGAAAGGTAGGAAATAAAATAAGAAACATAAAATAAAATTTTCTGAATTTTAAAATGCATAAAAGTATTTTTGAACCAATTAAAATAAAGGAGAAAAGAGAAAATTCATAAAAATAGGAAATCAAGAAAATAAAAATTTGAAAAATAAAAATCAGATGAAGAAAAATAAAATAAAATTTTAGAAATTATTTTGGTATTTTTTGGATGCAAAATGAAATTTCTATGAATTTTAAAAGAAATAGCAATTTAAAATGAAAAAAAGAAAAAGAAATAAAATCAGAAAAAACACGGAGTGTTGGATCTGACCTCATTAATTGACGTGGCAGATCCAACAATCTTTAGACTGAGGCACACGATAGAATTTAGCAAAAATGAAACACGTGATCCAATTTAAAATAGACCAATCCAAACATTTCAAATAGCCAACGTGGATACAAACTCAGATGACCTGAGATAACTCTGGTCATCTTCCCCGATGACCCCTCACCGGAGTTTCATTTTTTGGTAAATTCAAAACACGAGACTAACACCAATGTGGTCGCCTCCTCATCACGAATTCGATCTCATGCTCAAAATTCATTTATCTAAATTGAGCATGGAGAATTTTAGAGAAGTTTTAGAAGCAAGCAAGCCACGAAAAATAAAATTAAATGATGAACACAATCAATCAACACCAGATAAGTTAGGGGAAACCATCAGAGAGTGAAAGACTACGTGGTGGTAACTAATTTGAGTCCAAATGATGCTCAAAACTACCTTGTCCAAATGGTGATCAGAAGTTGATGAAGTTCGATCTGGTCAGGGCACTTCAGAAGGTCTTAGAGCTTGGAAATTGTTGCAAAAACTTCAGAGAAGATCGAAGATGCTAATGTAATCAAGAAATTGGATTGAAACAAGATGGAATTTAAAACACGATACTTCAATTTTCTAGAAAAAATTCAGAGTGAAGCAGAGATTTCTTGTCTATCAAAAGCTTTGAAATGAATGCAATGCATTTCTCTATTTATAAGGAATGAGTTTGGATCTAAATATGTGTGGAATGAAGCTCAATTCGTGCAAAACAAATTTGATCAGAATATGAGAAAAGTGTGACTTCCAATCCATCAAAACTCAGCCAAATGATGCGTTTTAAGAGTCAATTAACTTCTGGAGACTTGGTTAAACATGTTTAGGTCCAAAACGCATAACATTTTAGCTTACAATTGAGATCATTGAAGTTTCAAATTTTGGGTCATGGTGATTTCTTCAGTTCCAAGTCACCATGTTCAACTCAATAGGGCATCTAGCTCAGGAGCCTTTTTGATCCCATTCTTCTTGCAATTGGTTGACATCATATTAAAGATTATAATATGCCAAGAAAGGTTGCATTTGAATGCTTGAGCACAAAGTTGTGGCATGTTAAGGTTGGCACAAAAAACCTAGTCATGTAACTTATAAAATTCTAAGTCCCAAATGGCTGAAAATGACATGTAATGTTTCAAAGAATTCCATGGCCTTCCAAGCATAATTTGACTTTGATCCTTGAATAAAACTTGTAGAGGGCATCACAAATGGTATTGTTCAAAAATGAATCAGCCTCAAATGTTGAAAATTGAAGAAGTTATAATCTTTGAGAGTTGAGAAAAAGTCACTTGAAAATAGGTCAGATTTCACTAAGTCCACAAATGACCTATAATGTCTCCAAACGTTTGATGGTCCTCCAAGCATAATTGGATATTGTCATGTAAGGAGAAGTTGCATAGGATGTTGAGAAGAGTCATATTCAAAAAGTAAGAATTCAAAAACATTGAGAATTGAAGGAGTTGTGGTCCTTTGAACTTTGACTTCAAATGTTGGCTTTTTGGTCAAACCTCTTGAAATAAACTTGTGTACTTGGACTTTTCTTGCATTTCAAGGTACATGGAGGATCATATGAACTCAAAATAAGGTGTCCTTTTTAATGTATTTTTATTAAATTTCTCAAAGTTTGAGGTAACTTGTTGAAGAAGGCGTGGAAATAAGCACACGAATCTTTGACTTTTCTTGAGAAATAAGCAACAAAGCTTTGAGATACTCTTGATCAAAATGAGATTGAAAGATGCATGAGGACCTTAAATATAATGCTTGGAATTCTTGATCAAAATGATATAGGTCCTCCCCCCATTTTCTTTTAGTGTGTGGTATGTTTTAGGAATTTGGTTCCTTGTACCAAATCTCTAACATGCATTAACACCTATATTTTTATTGCCCAACTGTTGGTTCGCCAACAATCTCTAGCCTTCCTATAAGAGGGTTACTTGCAGGATCGGCTACAAAATCCTGGACTTAGTGTTTGGGTGTATGATTTTTTGGTAAGCAATGGTCTTGAAAGGTTTAAAAGGTGTAGACGCAACTCCTGATGAGTTAAAAACATAGTAAAAATAAGGTAAAAGCGAACGTATAAACGATAAAGCAAAAAATCAAAAGGTAAACTTTGTAATATTAAATAACTTGTAATTATAAAGTGGAGGCAAGATACATTTTTTTGAGGAGATTGACTCTTTTCTCGTAAACACTTTGATACTTCAAGCTTTACCCCTACTGTAAATGTTTAAAATGTCACCTCTTGAATTTCAGCTAACATTGGCTTAAATACTAGCTGAAAATAAATGTCTAGAGGTTACAAAACCTTCTCATGATGCCACACATCGGTCCACTTCCGCCATCTTGACAAATAACTACCCACGATCTCTTTGAGGGCCCACGTTTTCCTTCATCGCTCAAAACCTTCGACTTCGACCGAGGCTTACAGGTGTTAACCTATGGACTCGTCCATCATCCTGTCGAGGAGGCTCCGACAGGGCCCCTAGTCGAATTTGGCCTTCTTCCTTAGCCAAAATTGGCCAGCTAACAAATTGTCCCCTGAAAAGGTTGGCTTCAACATGAGCGAGTCGATCGAGAAACTGACCTTTTGACGTTCCATATTTCGGCTAGCTGTCTTATCATTAGTCATGACTTCATATGTGATGATGACTTTTTTTGGCCGCACGATTTCCAAGACACTCTACCATCATTAGCAGCTATCCCTAGGTCGTGTGATGTCAACCGAAACCCACTAACTCTTTTGATTACTTCCTAGCCAGCCACTTGTCAGTCACCTACTGCTAGACTGTTCACTCCACTGGCCTATAAATAGTCTCTTCTCCTTCTTCAAACACTCTTCTGCTTCCAAACGTATTTTCTTTCTCAAACTTCAGACGCATTTCTGCATTGCAATTTCTCACACAGCATCTCACAAACTCCAAGCCTTTGCTTTATTTCACAATGGCTTCCTCCTTTCACGCAAAAGAAACGGTTTCCTATGGTACTGGTCACAATCCCATCGCCTTCAAGCTTACTGCTAAAGAGGGCACGAATCACATTCCTCAACCCACATCATCTAACGAAGCTATTATCAAGAACTGGCAAAACCAGATGGTGATACCTTTAGTGGTTGACAAAAAGTTACTGGCTTTTCACGGACCCCTTGACGATAAAAACTCTTCTCCAAAGCCAGGGTTTTCGACAGATCTGTCATGCTCGACATCAAATTCATGGAGGTGAAAGCCAGGGTTTTTCGATCCATGCCCACTCCTGGAAACAAGGAATACTTGGTGTGGCTTAACAAGGTTCAACGAAAGCGTCAAGACCAATGGCGGAGTGCAGGGATTTTCGACCTCACTCAAGTATCAAGGTACACCCACCGTGTCAATCCTTGCATGTTGTTGGCGTCCCTATACTTCTAGGAAGGCTCGACTAACACCTTTCAACTGCCTTGTGGGATGTTGACACCCACTCTCTTCGACATGGAAGCGATCACCGGCCTTTATCCCCTGGGGGAAACCTTTGATCCAACCCTTTCGATGGATAATTCTTTCACGTTTGGTCAGGCCAGCCTTCTGAACTATATCAAAGATCACCATAACAAGGACTCTGTCGAAATGTTTGACGAAGAGCACATAAACTTCCTCGCCTTGTGGATCTCATACTACGTCTTCTATCCTGGATCCCTGCAGATAGACAAAAGTTATATTGCTCTGGAGATCCAGATCCATGAGGGTCGACAAATATCATTAGGAAAATTACTACTGGTTTCTTTGTATCAGGCCCTGGGGTTGGCAACCTTGAAACTGAAGCTCCTTTCCAACACACCTAAGGCCCTAAACCTGTAAGGTCCTTTATGGCTCTTGCAACATTGGTTAAACGCTACCTTTGAGTATCAACTGGGATACATAATGTCAGAGCGTCTTATGCGACTGAACAAAGACCGACCGATCGAAGGGGCCAGGTTGGCTTTGACAACTTGTCAGGAGACTCCAAACACCAATATCTTCATGAAATATTTGAATATGTTCATCGAAGCAGACAAATTCTCTCCTGGATGGCGCCATTTGCTGATAGAAACTTCTGCCCCAAATGCTTCAAAGATCCTTTTCCCGGTAGCTCCCCACAAACTGCTGCTCAGTCGAACGCGATATGGAGGGCTTTCCTGACTCCTACCTTGCTGTCATACAGGATTGAACCAGGGTCGAAGGGGTTCAATTTCATGAGTTACTAACCGAACCTTGTGGCTCGTCAATTTGGCCTAAGCCAGATGGTCCCAAAGCCTCTGGTATCTCACGATATCGACATTGTCTGGTCCGGTCGAACGTTAACAGCCGATGATCACAAGGCTTGCCTCCGTTTCTGCAGATCCACTAACCGTTACAAAGTTCCAATTTTTAGGTTCCAACAATCTTTTGTGACAACCACTAATTTTGATGAATGGTGGAACTCCTACTACAGTCATGCTTTCCCAAGCGTCCGGTTTCTTCAAAACATGGTCGACGCACTTTCCACTCTCGCCGGTGATATACTGCCTCCGCCTCCATCCGTTAATGCTCCCGACCCAAAAATCCAAAAGCTTCAAGTCGACGAAGCCCCTAAAAACGTACATGTTAACTGATTTAGTTTCTTCTTGTCCTGGTGTTGTACCAAATTGATGGTTCTTTCTATCAGGGTCGAAAGAGGACCGCCCCCCTCTACTGAACCGACTCTGGAAAAGCCTCCAAAGAAGCAACGGGCGCCTTCGACCCCGCAACCACAGGTATGACCTCTTCATCTTTTGATTTTTTTTTTCACAAAGACTTCTTTATCACCTCTTCACACGTCTCAACATTCAAATACCCGAAGAAATGCCTGTGGCGGAGGATAAAGACTCATATGGGAGTGTTCACTCACACATTTTTTATCCATCAAAAGAACCTCCCATAACTCCACCTACCCCTACGCGGCGGAAGAAAGCTCAAGCCCAGAAGGCTCCGACAAAGGTGGCTCCTAGGGTTTCCCCGACAATCCAAGAAAACGTCGAAGAGGTTCCTACTCCTCGGGATTCAAAATGGACTCCCACTGCTTCGCCTCCTATGGATCTCCAGGTATTTGCACACACTCTTCCCCATTATCTATGGGTTTCTCCTTGCCACGTGATCTAACACTTATATCTTTCAGGGACCACTGGGCTCCCCGGTTGAGGTCGAAGCCGAAATCAGAGATTCGACCGAACATCCTCCCGTTGACGTTGTCTTAAGCCCCCAACAACAAGCTGAGTTTCAAAACAATTCCTCAGTGACCTCTCAAATTCCTGCCTCTCCACCACCTCTTGATGCAAATATGGCTGACGAAAATGCATCAACCAACATTCCGACCCCGGATGACATAAGGATAATAAAAAAAAGGGATCCTGTAGAGGCCTTAAGAAAATTGCAACAAATTCGTCGTTTGTCGACTGATGCACCACCTCCATCTACTATCGTCGATGCTTCCTCAGAGCTTCATGCCGAGGTTGTCTTCATCCTTCAGCATCTAAAGGCGTCACTTTTCGATGATGAATTTCTAGGCGTTCTTGGAAAAGATGGGGAGGTTGCTCGTGATGTTTTCAAATTTTTCGTCTCTCTTGCCCTCTGTGACCTCCCCGCCTCAATGGTGAAATACTTTTTTCAAATTTGAGGCTTTATTTACTCGATTCGTCAAGGACCTGAGCCTCCGAAAAAATATCGTTCTTCAGATAAAAACAAAACTCAATGAGGCGAAGATCGAAGGGGACTCCAGTGAGGCTTCTGAGTGGGAACTCGACGAATTTGAACACAAGAAGGAATAACATCTTCGTCAGCGGGAAGCATTTAATCATCAAATCTCTGACTACCAAGCTCAGATTGCTGAACTCCATAAAAAGATTGCTGAGGTGGAAGCGCAGAAGGCTTCTTTGGAGACAATTGAGGGAATTTATGAGCAGGAGGCGATCGATAGTGAGGTCTTGAGGGGAATATCTCATGGAGAAAGAGCCCTCAAGATCGAGGCTGACATCAAGTACTTACGTGGGAAAAAGGTCACTCTGGATAATAGGATTAGACATGAGATGACCTCATTTGAGGATTTTAAATCTAGGTTCCCCATTTGAATCTTTCTTTATTTCTATCATTGGTCTGCCGACCACATTTGTAATGCCCTTTTGGGACAATTTTTAAAGAACCAATGAGCCTTATGTTTGGATTTGGATCTCTTGTAGCATAGGTTTATATTTTTTCAAGTATTTTCCATTTACCCTTAAGACCCTTCGGTCCCCACCAAGTTCTTTGATCTCATATGCATTATTTGCGTATGCTCGAGTTACTTGAAATGGTCCTTCCCACTTCGGCGACCATTTACCTATAGTTCGATCTCGACGATCCATAGGCAAGATTACTTTCCAAACATACTCATTATCAGCAGCTTGGTTTTTCCCCTTACCTTTCTATTGTATACCTTGGCCACACGTTCCTTCTGTCGGATCAGCACTTCGGTCGCGGCCAATCTTTCTTCATCCAACTCAGGCAATTCGTCGAACATCATGTTCCAATACTGTTTTGAAGGAAGGTCATTCCGACGTTATACTCTGATGGACTGTAAGCATATCTTTATCGGCAATATGGCATCGTGACCAAATGTTAGTCGAAAAGGTGTCGAGTTTGTCGCCTCTTTGGGGGACGTTCGACAGGCCCATAGAATTTGGTCCAAAGTCTTATGCCAATTATTTGGTTTTTTGGAAACATGTTTCTTAATCAAGCTTATTATTATTTTGTTGGCCGCTTCTACTTGGCCATTTGCTTGTGCGTAGTAAGGTGTAGAGGTAACTAACCTGAAACCTATCTCGCCAGCGAACTCCTACATCTTTTGTCCTACAAACACTGATCCTTGATCCTTGGTAATGGTTTCTAGTATGCCAAACCTATACATAATATGTTTTTGGATGAATTCAATCACCGCGTCTTGATCCACCTTCACTAGAGGGACGACCTCGACCCACTTGGTGAAGTAATCTATCCCTAATAGGATAAACCTCTGCTGCTTCGACAAGGCTGGTTGAATTTCTCCAATGACGTCTAATGCCCACCCCCTAAAAGGCCATGGTTTGATGATAGCATGCAACTCACTTGCCGACATATGTTGAATACCCGCGTGTCTTTGACATTCTTGGCATCCCTTGGTAAACTCGATGCAATCTTTCAACATACTGGGCCAGTAAACCCCTTATCGAAACAACAACCACTTCATCTTATGGCCTGCCTGGTGGGCGCCACAGGCTCCACTGTGTACTTCGTATATGGCTAAATACGCTTCGGTATCTCCCAAGCATTTGAGTAGTAGCCCTTCTGGTGTCTTCTTCAGCAATTCGTTTCCTGACCGCACGTAGCTCAAAACCCTGTATTTGGTTTTCCTGTCAGTACCTTCGACTGGATTCTCCAAATATTCAATATTTGGCTTCCTCCAGTCTGTTGGTGATGAAATGTTGATAGCAAAAACTCCATGTTCCCATGCCTCCTCGACTCCACTGGTTTCCTGACACTCTTCGTCGAGCTCTTCATCACGACTGGCATTTTTGTCGAGGATATCTTTTGTCAGTGGTGTACTCGACACCATTTTTTCTCGAACCTTGATCATATCTTATAACTTCGACCTAAATATCTTATACCCTGAAGCGATTTGAGCCAGCTCCTTGGCTTCTTGGTTTTCGTTTATGGGTACATGTCTTATGTCTGTAACTTCAAAATGTTCTAGTAGCCGTGTCGCAATCACAAAATATTTCAACAAACTCCCCTTGATGCACTTATATTCACGTGTGATTTGCTTTACTATCAGCTCTGAGTCTCCCCTTAATTCAATTCGAATGGCTCCCATCCCTTTCAAAAGTTGAAGACCAACTATTAAGGCCTCGTATTCGGCTTCGTTATTGGATCACTTTTCACTGATCCTGTACTTAAACTTCGTCGGACCCACCTGAGGGGATAATATCAATACCCTGATTCCCGTTCCATCTTTGTGACTCGACCCGTCGAAATACACACGCCATGGTGTGGTGTCAACCATATTCATGGATGATTCGACCATGGCATGATCCACTATAAAATCCGCCACGATCTGGCCTTTCATGGCCTTTAAAGGTTTGAAAGTTAGAGAGAACTCTGTTAACGCGAGTGCCCATTTCCCAATTCTACTATGCAGAATAGGTTTAGACAACATATGTTTAATAATATCGTAATGACACGAAACATAAACATCAACTGGTTTAATATATTGCTTTAATTTCATACAGGCGAAGTACAAACATAGACATAGTTTTTCTATGAGATTGTACCTAGTTTCAGCATATACCAATATTCTACTGAGGTAATATATGGGCCTTTCAACACCATTAGAATCCTCTTGGGCCAACATGCTCCCTATAATCGTATCAGACGCAACAATATATAAACTCATACTTTTATTTCTACTGGGAGGTAACAAGATTGGAGGCTTGGTAAGGTACCCCTTGATCGCATCGAAAGCCTCTTGTTGTTCAGGGCCCCACTGAAAATCACTTTCCTTCTTAATTTTAAGTAGCGGCGAAAATACCTTTGTTTTACCACTTAAATTCGAAATGAATCTTCTTAAGAAGTTTATTTTCCCCAACAAAGACTGGAGCTGTTTCTTTGTAGATGGGCTTTTGAGGTCTAAGATCTCCTTCGTCTTGTTCTGATTGATCTCAATACCTTGTTTGTGTACCACAAATCCCAGGAAGTTACCTGCGCGCACCCCGAAAGCACACTTCAATGGATTCATTTTCAATCCATATTTCCTCATTCTATGAAACGAGCGTCGAAGGTGATCTAGGTGCCCTTCCTGAGATGATGACTTTACCACAATATCATCGATATATACCTGCATGAACTTCTCAATAAAGTCATGGAAGATGGCATTTATGGCCCTTTGGTAAGTTGCTCATGTGTTTTTTAAACCAAACGGCATGGCGACCCACTCGTATGTCCCCAGCGCACCAGGGCATCGAAACATTGTCTTGGGGATATCTTCTTCGGCAATGAGAATCTGATTATAGCCAGAGTATCTATAAAGTATGCTCAGATACTCAAAACCTGCGGCCGAATCGACCAACATTTCCGCCACAGGCATCGAATACTCATCCTTTGGCGTGGCGTTGTTTAGATCTCTGAAATCTATACAAATCCTAAGAGTTCCATTTTTCTTGATGACGGGCACTATGTTGGCCAACCATTCAACGTACCTTGTCGTTCTTATGAAAATACTTTTTAGGAGTCTTTCAATTTCTTGCCTGATCTTCGAAGTAACGTCTGGAGCAAACCATCGATGGTGTTGCTTCACCGGCTTCTTCCCAGGTTGGATATGCAGTCGTTGCTATATGACGCTTTCGATTTAAACCTAGCATTTTGTCATAATCCCAGGAAAAGCAGTCCCTGTATTCGATCAATACCTCGACTAGTTTCGCCTTCATTTCTGACCCCACCTTAGCACTTATGTAGGTTGGTCTTTTTGTGGTTCCATCTCCCAGATCGATCTCTTCGAGGGGATCTTGCACTTGCATCTTTTGGGACTCATTTAATGGGTTCTTCTCGAACCCCAAAGGCTCATTGTTATAGATATAATCAATCCTCCGACTTTCTGAAGCTTTTGTCTGGTCTGGTCGACCATCTTCTAGACCTTCGGCCTCACAAGCCAAATTCTGAAGTCTCTCCCTTTCCAGAATTGACTTCCTTTTGTTTTAAGCCAAATAGGCCGAAATTCGAGTCAGGCTTTCTGACTCAGCAGTCATCCTCATCGACTGCTGGCCACCCCGTAGGTGGGATTCCCGTCTCTGATCCTGTGTCTTCCTCGTTGTCCCATATGAAACCATGATCAGGGTGAAAGTTCAACACTTGGCCAGTTTTGACGGAAGTATAGGATCCCGATTCGTCATCACATGGCGCTATATTCTCCAAGTGTTGGTCGAAAGACCTCTTGGAACCCCTGTCATCGACCCGATAATAACTTTGGTCGGCCTTAATATTCTCTATGATGCCATCCTTTCTCCAGATTATAAGCCTTTGGTGGACCGTTGAGGGAACAACCCCTATCCCATGGATCCATTCTCGACCCAGGAGTAAGTTGAAATTGGCTTTTGAGTCTATCACCATGAATAATATGGAACACATTGTTGTGCCCACCGCGAGGTCGACCTGAACAACCCCCATTATATTGCTGGTTTTCCCTTCATAATTTGACAGGACCATGTTGTGTTGTCGGAGATCTTCACCGACCTTTCCCATTTTCTTAAACAGAGTATAGGGCATCAGGTTGACAACATCACCCCCGTCTACGAAGACTTTGTTCACCGCCATTCCATCTACCTTTGCTCTGATGAACAATGGCTTCAAATGGTACATCATTCCTGGATTGGGCCTCTCGAACATGGCTTTCTGTTCTTCCACCATGCCACTATTCATGACATAGTAACACAAAGGTTTTCCTCTGTCCGTTTTGTGTGGCACAAAATTTCCCTCTGTTTCAGAAACTTCAGATACCATGTCGTATTCAGTTGGTAGCACCGACATAGTGCCATAGTTTACGATGAAATCATCACCATAAATATCATTGTTGCTTTCATCATACATGTCTTCGTCGAATTCCTCATCAGATTGAGGGGAATATTCAGGTTCTCCTTCCTCTGGTTGGGGAGAATACTCGGGCTCCTCCTCCTTCGATTTGCCCTCGCTTCGTGGTTGCCTCTCGATCTCCGACAAACATTCCATATTCTGAGTAGCTATCACTGCTTTCTTTCCCGTCGAGTCGAAGATCATGGACACTGTCTGATTAGACACCATTCTTCCTGGTCCTCTGGCCTTCGGCATCTGTTCCTTTTTTCCAGCGGTGTCCGAAGTCTTCGACTGTGGAGTGGTAACGACTTTCCTAGTTTTTTGTTTCGCTGGTGGTATCTCCACTATTTCCTAGTCATTGGATTCTTTCCCTTGTAGTTAGGAGATATTGTGTAGCCTCTTTTCTTCTCTGGAGATGTTATCTCTTTCTTCAACACCCTCAATTTTGGCTTTTTCCCCCTTTCTGATTGACGAATTCTATCCATTTCTCACGTGGAACATCAGTTGGAGGAATGAAAGTCTCTGGTCGAGAACGCTGAAACTGTCTTCTATAATCTTCGTTCCATCGAGGTGCTCTATGCTTGTCGAACACGAATCGTGGGACAACAGGCTTTTCCTCTTTCACAACCTTGTTGTCGGCCTCCAGTCTTTCAGTAGTTTTCATTTCGAACATCGCGCTGCACTTTGAGCACAACATAGCTTTTGACCCGTTTCCCTTACACTTCTCCTGGAAGTATGATAAGCTTTCGCCAGGCTGAGGGTGGGCCGACTCGAGCCTCCTTTCGTCCTCCTTCCCGAAACCTTCAGTAGTTTCGACCATCATTACTTCAAATGATTCAGCTAACGAGGTTGCTTTGGAAACCTCAATGAGACCATCAGCAGTCCCTACCATCATGCACTCAAGAGGATCTGCGTACAAAGCTTCTTCCACCTTTAGAGGGTCAGAATCCACCTGCATTTTTGGCCTTTCGCCAAATTGGAGCCTTCCTTCTTTCAAAGCTTTCTGCATCAAATCCCTGAAAAGAACACATTGGTGAGTTTTGTGACCAAGGAAATTATGAAATTTATAGAATCCCCTTTTTTTCTTTTTTTCTAGGGGGGGGGGGGGGGGGGGGGGTAAACCCTGAGGGACGATAATCTGACCATCTTTTACTAATAGATCAAAGATTTCGTCGCACTTAGACACGTCGAAAGTATAGGTCTTAACTACGCATTTGTCTATTTTTTCTGGTTCGACAGGGTTTTTTCCATTTGACGGCTTCAAAACCTTACACGCATACGGAGGTCCAGGATTAAGTTCTGCCACATTAACCTCACTCTTGTCGACTATATCTTCATCGTCGGAAGAAACCCCCTCGACTGCGATGTATGACACTTTTTCTTTCTTATGGTATCGACCCGCCTTAGACTTCTCAGCTTTCAGGCGTTCGATACGTCGAACTCTATCGGCCAATTGGGCCATATCTCTCAGATACTGAGTATCCAACTTTTTCCTTATAGAATAATCTAGACCTCCAGTTGCCATCTAGACTAGTTCGTGTTCAGGGACTTGAGTAAAGCATCATGCTTTCAGCAGTCTAAACCTATTCAGATACTGATCAATTGATTCAACAACCTTTTGCTTAACGCTAGCTAGTTCTTTGAGGTTGATCTTTGATTGTCCCATGTAAAATTGTTCATGGAACAACCTCTCTAATTGTGTCCATGTTTGGATCGACTGTGGAGGTAGCATCGTGAACCATGTAAACACGTTTTTTGTCAGAGAACTTGGGAAGTATTTTAACTTCAAATCCTCATTGTTCGCTATATTGCCAGCCTCAGTTTGGTACCTTGCCACGTGCTCGACGGTGGATTCTTTAGTATCCCCAGCGAACTTAGTAAATTTAGGGACTTTCCATCCCCTTGGCAATTTTGTTTGTAAGACAAAATCTGGTAGAGACGAAGAGTACGTCAGCCGCTGGAGGTAAGGACTTACTCCATTTCGCACTATGATCCGTTCGACGATAGCCTCTAAGTTTTGTTCCCCCATGGCTGCATCGTGTCGAACTTGTCGAATAGCCTGGTCTGGATCCTGGTTACGGTTAACCAGTACCACGGGGGGCCTTCGTGCCACCCTTGGGATGTGTTCAAATTCCTGATATTCCTGTTCGATAGTATCATCTGTCATCTCCTATTATCGAATAAGTGTTTTTGGTCGAGGAGGAGGCGTGGGATTCTGACAAACTTGAGCCCTTAGAGCTCCCAAAAAATCTCCAATCCTTATGATTTGGGTTGCCAACTACTGATAACTCTGTGTCGAATCCTAGATCAATGGCCTCAATATAGTACCTATTTACTGAGATAGCATGTGTACCATTTCATGGTTGCTTTCACCCATCTGTTGTCTCATAATGATGACAAAGCTTGACGTAAAAGTTGGGACTGATTGAGACGTCAATCTGAAACCCGGGGGTCGACCAAATAGGGTTACCAAAGGTCCAAACCCCTGGTAACGAGGGAATGGCGATGATGAAGTATCGCTGTAAGTCGAACCGAGATTATGCATATTTTCCATAAACTCCATCGGCATTCCCAACGTTCTGTGCATGGGAATCGTGAAATTGGGTATATGTTGCCCCATAGTTCCCATGGTTGTCGGTGTCGATGTTTGTGGCTGACACAACATCAGAATTGGTCCTACAAATGCTGTTGAAACCATCGATACCATACTAGAGCCGGTGTCGGTGCCCTGGGGCGTCGTTGTGTCTCCCATCGAAGATGTTTCTTCGTGGGGTCTAGGAGACGTCATTTTTCCACTATGCAATCACATACAACTTAACACTGTCGAGGTCCAACCAGGTGTGCAAATTTGTTGGTTCGCCAATAATCTACATCCTTCCTATAAGAGGGTTACTTGTAGGACCGACTACAAAGTCCCGGACTTAGTGTTTGGGTGTATGATTTTTTGGTAAGAAATGTTCTTGAAAGGTTTAAAAGGTGTAGACTCAACTCTTGATGAGTTAAAAACATAGTAAAAATAAGGTAAAAGCGAACGTATAAACGATAAAGCAAAAAATATAAAAGGTAAACTTTGTAAGATTAAATGACTTGTAATTATAAAGCTGAGGCAAGATACATTTTTGTGAGGAGATTGACTCTTTTCTCGTAAACGCTTTGATACTTCAAGCTTTACCCCTACTGTTAATGTTCAAAATTCCACCTCTAGAATTTCACCTAACGTTGGCTTAAATACTAGCTGAAAATAACCGTTTGAAGGTTACAAAACCTTCTCATGATGCCACGCGTCGGTCCACCCCCTCCCCCCCATCTTGACAAATAACTACCCACGATCTCTTTGAGTGCCCACGTTTTCCTTCACTGCTCAAAACCTTCAACTTCGACCGAGGCTTACAGGTGTCGACCTACAGACTCATCCATCATCCTGTCGAGGAGGCTCCGACAGGTCCCCTAGTCGAAATTGGCCTTCTCCCTTAGTCGAAATTGGTTAGCTAACACCAGCCTTAGATAGTTGTGACTTCCATATAAGTCCAATTACGATTTCTTAACATAGAGATAAATTTGTCCCTCAAGGCATAACATTCTAGTAAGTGAGATTGTAAGTCTCCCATTCTTCATGGAATTATGTGGAAACTTGACCCTTTTTCAATTAATGAGAGTTAGTATCATACTTGTTGAATTATCCAAGTTGGAGCCTTTCTCATGGATGATGTCTTGGTTCAAGGATTCATACTTGTGAATGAATGGTTGAGTATTATCCAAAGAATGACTTAATCAATTAAAACTCATCACTAACATTTGACTAACCATTGACTAACTTTTTATTAATGTTGTTTTATTTTCAAGTCATTTATTTTATGCAATTTAAAATTCAGTACCTTTATCATTCATTTCCATTTACATTTTATGCAACTTGTTTATGTTTCAGTCCTTTTCACTTTGCTCATTTAAGCCATATCTTGTGATTGTATATATATATATATTGTTTGTTTGTCTTTTGTTTTGTTTGTGGTCTTAGGACCTTAAAACATCTAATAACAACAAAAACCCTAAAAAACATCTGGTTGGACTGTTGGGATTTGATTTGAACTTCTGGACTTAAAACTAGGCAACATTCCCTATGCCAAAGGACTTGGCCAATGCCAACATTTGAGACTGAGCTATCTCTGCTTGTGTCTTCATCTGATGCAAGACCTTGGATGCCTTGGATTCATCTGCTACTCTGTCTCTGTGCTTATTGTTATATTGTTATTTTTGTCTATGTTTGATGATTGTTCTGAGTTGATCAAGGAGCATTTCATCTGTTACATTGGAAGATATTGAAGACTGCTAACTATTGGAATGCTTGCTTGGATATTATGGCTATCTTTATTTTGATGTCTTGGTCTTCATATGATGCTTGGATATTGATCATTGCTTATTGCTTATTAATTTTCAAACTCCAAAGGAAAATAAGTTTCTATGTGACATTCTTGTCTGTTGGATTACATCCCATTGGTCAGATCTTTTCAACTCCTAACTCTTAATTTTTGTCTAGGATAGTCTCTTCATCTCCTCCCACTTCTTAAATTTCAAAGTCTCTCCCTCTTTTTTCAAAAACTTTCTTTGCTTGTGATTTCAAACTTAGACATGTTTTAATGATTAGAAACTTTGGCCTTATGCCATTGAATTTTCAAACTTTTTCTTAAATCAAACTTGTAAATAAACTTAACCATATTGACTTAAATCTCAAAAGACAAAAAGAACTAACAACCCCATTCAAACCTTTGGCTTCTTGTGCCCCTTTCTTGTTAAACCTTTTGTTAAAATCAATTCACCAACTTCTTTGAAATTTTTACCATGAACTACGGGGTTTTGATCCCTCATTTTTATGTTGGTATATAGGCATAAGACCAAAAGTCTTGTCAAACACAAAAATATAATCAATGAATTCTTTTCTCATCCCCTCACCATCTATTTTATTAAACATCATTTATACCCAAAACATATGCACACAAAAAGGGCTCCCTAGGAGTACCTAGGACACTTTGGGTGCTAACACCTTCCCTCTGTGTAACCAACCCCCTTACTTGTAATCTCTGGCATTTTATTAGTTTTGATTTGAAAACTTCTTATCTTCGGGTTTTGTTCGTACTTTTCCCCTTTCCTTTGGAGACAATAAAAGCGCGGTGACAACTCTGGTTTTACTGACGTCTGTAAGACCCCAATTTTGGCCCTAAGATCCCTCATGGCCCATATCATATCATACCATGGCCTCAAGGATCATTGCATGCCCTAGCTTCCCTCCTAGTGGGTTGGTTGCCTTGTGGGTTGTTTCTTGATCACCAAGCATACCTTGCATTTGTATATCTTTGCTTTCATATGTTTATCATTCAAAAAGTACAAAAATATTGTCAGTCTAACCTTGTTGCTTGCAGTTGAAGCAATCATCAGCAATTAGGTCAAACTCAGTCAACAGTCAGTCAAAGCAATGGATGGTTGCCATTCTTGCAGAATTTGGACACCATGATCAATAATCAAGAGTTCATACATCTTGGGACATCATTTGAAGTCAAGTTCTCAAGGAATTAGGGTTTGGAATTCATCAGAAGAGGTCCAGTCATCCAAAACCCTAGAAAAGTCAAACTTGGTCAACTGTTGATTTAATCAGAGATTGGATGGATAGAATTGATCTGAAGGAGCTCATTCATGCTCATATAAGCCTCATCTATCATGTCAAACCTCATCATGGAAGAATTTGAAGTAGAATCAGAAATTTTCCAGAAATAGCAAGTGGACCTGTAATTTCAACTGCCAAAAATGGAAACTTCTTGATCCTCAACTTACATCATGATACAAGCTTCAAATGAATTTTTGCCCAACATGAAAGTTGAAGATCTTGTTCTCCCATTTTCAAAAAGTCCAAGAACACCCAAATCCCATGTGTGGTTGTCAAGATATGATCAAATCATTTTCACCAATTTTTGAACTTCAAAGAGCCATATCTCTCAAACCATAAGGCCAAATTTGGTGGGGTTTTTTCCTACAAACCACATTTTTCATCCTCTTTCCAAAAATATAAATTTCATTCATCAAAACCCTACCATTCAAAATGGCATTTTTGGACCTTTTTCATTTAAATTCAAAGTTTGACCAAACTTTGACTTTTTGATTCTTTGACTTTTTCTTGATTTGGCCAATTGGGAAATGTTCCATATATCATTTGTGATTTGTTCCAAACCCTAAACCATCATCATATCACCATTTTACTACCATTTTGGACCAAGGTACAAAGTTGGCATTTTTATGCATTTTGGTTCATTGAGTAAAATCAAGTACAGCAGTTCATGAAGCAACCAAAAACAGCAATTGGCAAGGTCCTTGGCAGCCTGTTTAGAGCCCAAAATCGTGCAGCCACTACACCCCCATTTCCACATGCTCAAGTTTAGCAAGTTTGCAAATATTGGCATTAAGGCTAAACCAGTTTAGGCTTTGGATTAACTTGGCTAAACAGGAATATAAAAGTTCATTTCTCAGCATTTTCCAACCCTAGTTTTCACAGCCATACAACCAGGAAACCTCTCATTCTCTCATCCTACACTTTGGCCAAAAGAGAATTTCTCAGCAAACCCTTAAAACAATCGAGCAAGCTTGTGATCCTTCCTCATCTGGACATTAGTTGAGAGCCTTTTGCAACCTCAAAATCTTGCTGGAAACCCCATTTCGTGCTCTGGTTTTTCTCAAGGAACAGTCATGGCAGAACTTGATTCCACCTATTACAAGAGATGCTGAGCTAGTCTTTCTTCATTATTCACCATTGGAAGCATAAATCCTCATCTGCTCGAGCTTATCTTGGCCAAATAGCAACTGTATCTCAGATTTCTTCAAGAATAAGTAAGTTTTCGAATCTTTTATTTTACAAATCCATGCCATGCCATGTGTAGACCTCGACTTGCTGATGACAATGAAACTTAAACCATCGAAAATGATCCACTGTGTTGAGAGAAATAGGGTTTTGAAGTTCTATGTTCAAACTTGTTTCCATTGATTTCTCTGGTGTGAGCTTGTTTTACATGATGTTGCTTGCTGGTATGTGTTGCTTATGGTTGATAGATTCGATAGCCATGCTTGATTTTAGCTTATGGAGATTTTGTTCTTGGTCGATTTTTGCATGATGATGATGACACCCTGTAGCTGAAACTTTGTCTTGCCCAAAATTTTGCATGAATTTAGTTTTGTTTGTGGCTGTTTGATGATTGCACGAATGTTCATGGCCATGTCTGTTTATGTGGTGCTGTTGGAATTCGTTTTTTTTCTCTGATGTTGAGCTTTGATGATGAATGTTGCTGTTGTTTAAACCCATCCTGTCCAGAATTTTTCATGCTCATGTTTGTTTGTTGCTGGATGATGTTGCCTGTACCAATACCATGTGGCTTATGTGCTGGTCGAATGTTGTGTTGATGTTGAAAATACTGAATGCCATGGCTGCTAAAACCCTGCTGCAGTTTTTGAAACCTTATGAACATGCCTAGAGAATCCATGTGAACCATGTTGAATGCTGTTGTTGTTTGTTGTATGAACATTACCATTGCCATGTTAGTTGTTGGTTTGCTGGAATTTCAATTGATGATGATGTTGGTGAACCAAATGTTGAAAACCATGCTGTTAATGCCCTGCTGTTATTGCTTGAACCTTGAACATGCTCAGAAATCCACATTGATTCATGTTCTGTTTGTTTGTGTTAGTATGCCAGTTGAGTGTTGATACCATGCTGTTGTTTGTTTTGTTTGGTTGAATGATGATGATGAGGAATGTTGTTGCTGCTGTTACATGAACATAACCCTGCCCAGAAATCTTCATGCTCATGTTGTTTGGTTGTTATGTCATGAAGAACTTTGTTTTACCATGCTGTTTACTTAATGTTTGCATGATGATTACATGATGTTGTTGTTGGGGGCTTGGTCGAATTTTGTATGAATGTTGAATGCATGCTGCACATAAACCCTAGGGTTTTTAGAAACCCAGAATTCTGTTTGCTATTGGCCAAGTCTACTGTTCCATTGGCAACAGCCAATAGGAACATTTCCCGTGTCCCTTCAAAACGGGGCGTTTTGATTAATGAAAGGGATATTTACCACTTTGCCATCGGTTGACCACATGTTGACCACTTTGCTATGCTTATTTGCTCATATTCCATCCAAATGTTCATCAACTTCAACAATTCTTTTTTAATTCATTTCAACTCCAAAAATTATGAAATTTTTTGCATGATGATCACAAATGTGTCTAGTTTTTTATTGTGAATTTTAATTAATTTTTCACTGGTTGGATTTTTAATGATAATTGTTTTCCCAACATGTATGCCAAAATGATACATTGTGCCATTCCTTTTGTGAAATACTCATGTTGCATCCAATGAGCCTGAAATTTTTTGTGGTGAAACTAGACACATTGACCTTCATTTCCATATAAAGTTTGTGCATTTCTCATTTGTGGATTGAGAGTTATGATTTTCTGAAGTTATGTGTTACATTTGGTGCTATACCATGATCATGTATTTTCCCAATTTTTGTTCACATGCTTCCTCTTATCCAATTGACCTCAAATTTTGCATGAATCATCTATCACATGTCTAGTTTGTGTATGAATTTTCTTGGATTTAATCTTGCTGTTTTCCATTTGATTGAGAATTTTCTTCCATATTTGGTCATTTGTTGACTTTTTGTGCTATGCCTTGCCAAATCTTTTGTGAAATTCTCAAATCTTATTGTATGATCATGAAATTTCATATGTGATAACTAGACATCTCAAGCTTTGCATTGGTGTTAACCTCATTCATTTTTCTTCTGTTTTCAAATTGATATGATTTTTTGAAGTTGACCCATGCTTATTGACTTTCACCATGCTTACTTGAATTTGGTTTGACTTCATGATTTTACTTGACTGCCTTCCTCTCATCCAAATGCCATGAAATTTTACATGTATACCATGTTAGATGTTAGGATTGAGTGTGATTTATTTCATGATTTTTGAGATTGTTTGAGTTGACGTTTGAAAGAGGTCTTGCTGTTGACCTATTTGTGCTCTTTCTTGCCATGCTTTGCATCCTTTTGCATATGAAATGACCATGGTGCATGATTTGGTTGTGAATCCAATTGAGAATGCTTATCAAATGTTTGAACATGAATTGGGTTGACTTTCCTTTGCTGTTTGACTTTTTTCTTTCACCTTTGACCCTAGGCTAGTCCTAGTGGTCTTGTAAGCTTACAATTGAGCTGTTTGTTTCAGGTTAAGCCCCAATGCCTCAAAGACCATTCAAATTTGTTTGAGTTGAATTGTATATTGTGCTAACCTTTGTTTTGTAGGTGTGACTCACATACTTGAGTCTTTGTGCCTTGCACAATTGGTCCCTCTGTGGTTGACTATTGGTTCATTTCCTTTTGATTTTGACTGTTGAACTGCCTACTAATTAGTTTGACTTTTTCAGGTACTTTAGTTGCCCAAGTTCTTTGAACTTGCTTGCTTGCTTTGCTATTTAGCATTTGCTTTGAGGTATAAACCTTTCTCCTTCATGTAGTCTGGAGACCCGGTCTGTTATTTGACCGGGCAAACTGTCTGAAGTCCTCCTTAAGAGGCAATGCCTGTGTGTGTTTAAATTTGTCCCAAGCAGGAAAAGTCCTTCAAGTAAGGCAATTGGTGGAAGGTAGGGATAAGCAATCTATCCCCCACTATTCAGTGTGTCCTCTCTTTGCTCCCATTACATGGTTGAAGCATTGAGATAAATACCCAAGATCTAATCGAGTCAATAATGTGGAGAGAGTTCCTACTTTCTGAACTCCCACACTTTCTTTGATGCTCTCTCTGATCTGAGATAGAAGCAATGAGGCACACCCCTCATCTCCTTTTCATCTGCTTCACCTTAGCCTCTCAATGGCAAGGTTAAGAGCGACCCTTCACCTATTACAGTGGACTTTCAAAGTCAAACCCTCTTGTGTGAGCCCCCATTGTTTGGCTATAGAGTGTGCTGTTTGATATTCATTGATTGATTGATTGCTTCATGTGCACTTGTTTGCCTGTATGTTATGCATTTATCATCATCATCAATTGCCATTAATACATAATCATCTCATTTGTCTTTGTGACATTATCATTGCTGTTTACCCATTGAGGACAATTGTAAGACCATCCATTGGCCATTGCTCCTATGATATGGAAGTGAGTATAAGACCATCACCTTGGCCACTCATCTTATCTTTGCCTGATGCATTTATTTGATTGTATGTGAGGAAGCAACTGTAAGTCCCTGTAAGTTGGCATTTGCATTCCTGTGATCACATGTTCCTTTGTTTACTTGTATGTGAGGATACAACTGTAAGTCCCTGCAAGTTGGCATTTGTTTTCCTAGGATCATACTGTGTATGTTAGAGTAAGTCCAGACAGATTGGCATCTGACATCCATGTTTTGCTTTCTCTTTTTATGTGAGGTTGCAACTGTAAGTCCCAGCTAGTTGGCATTTGCATTCCTGTGATCATATTGTTGCTTTTGTTCTTGTATGTGAGGATCCATTGTAAGTCCCTGCAATGTGGCATTGGATTTCCTAGGACCATACTGTGGAGTTAACCTGAGTCCAGACAGATTGGCAGTTAGCTTCCGTTTCTCATCTTTGTTTTCTTTTGAGGAGATTAGTGTAAGTCCATTGAGTGGCATCTGATATCCATTTCTGTTTTAGGAGACTGGTGTAAATCCATCTATTGGTATCCGGTATCCGCCTTTTATTTCTTTGCCTGTGGAGATTAGTGTAAGACCATTGAGTGGCTTCTGACATCCCGTTTTGTTTTAGGAGATTGGTATAAGACCATTGATTGGCATCCGATATCCGCCTTTGCTTTGTTTGTTTATTATTATCCATTGCTATTCCAAAGGACACACTTGAATCATCTCCCATATGATTTCAAGAAGTGAACCTTCTAAGAAGTTTAACTATCCATCCTCATCCATTCATCATTCATTATGTCCTAAACCTTTTCACACTTTATCTTTCAAACTTGACATAAGTGTTGTGCAAACATCTCCATGCTTTTCAAACTAAAAACCTGGACCCCAAGTCCTTGACTTTTTTTCAAACTCATTTCATAATACTTCTTTCAAATCAATCTTAATCATACTTTGACTCCGTTTTCATAATCATAATCAATTAACTTCACTCATTCACTTGTTTTGGCTCTGTCCATTGTTAATCTTTTCACATTAGCCATAGGTTTCAATTATCATTGTGGTTGATGTAAATCTTGCCTATCCTTAGTGAGTCGACAGTAAGACTTCCGTACTTTAAACAGGGCTAACCCCTCTAGTACGTCGAAGCTATCCTCGCATGGTGGATGTTGTTTTTGGTCGAGTGTTCTCCCATTGATAATGAAAAGCCTCAGTGCTGTTGTTTAAAACTGAATCCACCAACTTTTGGAAATCTTTTAGCCGAACTACGGCGTTTTGATCCTTACCTTTGATGGAAGGTACGTAGGCAGCGGGTTCATCCGTTCGAACACAAAATAAATAAAACCCAATAACACAAAATAACTAACTTGTATATTCTTTTCTCATCATCCCAATCATGTTTGCACAATCTTTATGTCATAACAAATAACAACTTAGTACAACAAGTGTGAAAAGGGCTCCCTAGGAGTACCTAGGACGTAGTGGGTGCCTAACACCTTCCCATTGCGTAATTTACCCCTTACCCAGAATCTCTGATCTTTTATTAGTTTTCTACGTGTAAAACTTCTTAGGCTTTTGTTCGCTTTTTAGCCAGTCCTTTGGATAAATAAAAGTGCGGTGGCGACTCGAAAATTTCAATGTATCCCTAGCTTATGATTTAATCGATAGATCATATAGCGACGAATACACCGCTACAGAAAAGTGGCGACTCTGCTGGGGAGAATAACTCTGGTTGTAGTGCCTACTTTTCACCCTTGTTGTGCTATATTGTTATTCTTTATCTGACATATTTTTGTACAATTTGGGATCACTGTATTGATTGTAATGTGTGAATTGCTTGATATACATTTGCTGTTTGCTTTGGTGATCTGCGAGATGAGTTCTGTACCCGAACTCGAGTGCTCTCTAGGATAGGAGAATGGCATAGTCTTGTCGACTGGTGTGGAGTAGTCCTTAGCCAGTTGACTTGCGAGTCCATTCACTTGGTGGAGGTCATGTTGAACTAATAATGTCACACAAGTTATTTGTGGTTAGGCATTATTCTTTCAATCATGTTCCGCAGAAGCCAAGGACCTTAGTTTACCAAACCCATCTTGGCCTATTTTTAGGACCGCAGTGCGGAGGTCGTTCAGATGTCAGTTCTGATACGATTGTTACGCGATACTACACTCATAAGAGTTTCTCTTGAGAATATTCTTGGAATACGAGTATTCGTTCCTCCGATAATATTCGAAAGATGGAACGATGACTATGGGAACCTCTGATAGAACACGTCTGGCAGGTTTAAACCCTAGTACACTCCCTTTGGGTGGTTCTTAACCGAGACTCCATGCTCGTGACTCTCAACAAACCCGTAATTCGTGGTTGAGTCGTTCTAACATTGTTAATATCAATGGATCCCGGATCAGGTGTAAAACCTAAAATCCACCAAAGCGGCTGGTTGATATTAAGAATGTTAGAACCGGTTCATGTACCGTTAATATCAATGGAACTTGGGTGTCGATAAGGTGAAAACCTAAATCCACCAAAATGGATGATTGATATTAGGGATACATAGAGCTTTCCCACGACCTTTGTTTGGTGTGCTTTGTTTGATCCTTGAGTGTGTTTGTTGCATTCATGCATTCACGCATTCATCCGCATTCATGTCATCAAAAGAGAAAATTTTCAAGGAACTTAAAGGGTTATTTGCAAAATTTTCAGACATGGAAAGACCGAAAAGGCATACAAAGAAATACAGCTTCAAGCAGCCTGATGTCAAAGAGTTAAGGAATCTGACATCATATGTATTAGATCCCTTGGGTTTCAAAGCTCGCTATGGGAAGCTTCTGCCGCTGTTGACTACTCAAGTGGATGAGGGATTGATGAGCACTCTTGCTCAGTTCTATGATCCGCTCTATCATTGCTTCTTATTTCCGGACTTCCAGTTGTTGCCGACTTTGGAAGAATACTCTCACCTTATTGGGATTCCGATTCTGGATCAAGCGCTGTTCAGTGGCCTAGAGAGTATTCTATCTGCTCGAGAGATTTCCAGTTTGTTGCATATAGATGAAGATCTGATTAGAGCTAATCTGACTACCAAAGGCGGAATTCAAGGTTTTCCCTCCGAGTTCCTTATTGCTCAAGCTACCTTTTATGGGAAGGCCATGAGTGAGGATGCCTTTGAGGCTCTATTCGTATTGCTTATCTATGGATTGGTGCTGTTTCTCAACTTCGACAAGTTCGTCGACATGAACGCTATTAGGATCTTTTCAGTTCTTAATCCAGTTCCGACCTTGTTGGGTGATGCATATGTCTCCTTGCACTTAAGGAATATGAAGAATGGAGGAGTTATTGTCTGCTGTCTACCCCTGCTGTACAAGTGGTTTATTTCGCACTTGCCGCAGACAGTTGCTTTCAAGGAGAACAAGGGATGTCTACGGTGGTCTCAGAGACTCATGTCTCTCACCAATGATGATATCACCTGGTATGATCGCGTGTATGATACCGTTCAGATCATCGATTCTTGTGGTGAATTCCCCAATGTGCCTCTTCTTGGTACATGTGGTGGGATTACCTACAATCCTACGCTTGCACGTCGTCAGCTTGGGTTCCCCCTAAAGGATAAACCCCATAACATTCTGTTAGAAGGCGTATTCTTTCAGGAGGGTAAAGATCCCCAAGGCCTGAAAGCCAGATTTGTCCGCGCTTGGCGCAATATTCGCATAAAGAGTAGGAATGAATTGGGTCCAAAGAACTGCATTGCTTTGGAGTCATACACCTCTTGGGTCAGACAGAGGGCTGCTACCTATCTGATGCCATACGATCATCCGAGACCTACACTGTTGGATGTGGCTGGGCCTTCAACCCTCCCTACCCAACGTGTAGAGGAGTTGAGAGAAGAAGACCTTTCGCGTGCCTGGATCCGCGAGAGAGAGGAATTGCTGCAGCAGCTCAAGGAGAAGGATGCTATGATTGAATTTCTCGAGCACCGAGTGATCGATGATCCAAACGACACTTGGACTTCTCTGCTTCCTCAGTCTTCCAAATTCTGGAAAAGGAAGTATGATCAACTTGCAAAGGAGAAGGCTGATATGGAAGCTGCCTATGAGAGAGAGATCAAGAAGTTGTGCACTTCTCATCTTCCAGCATCCCGAGCTAATAGGGATCCATAGGATGTCATTTACCTTTTCTCTTTGTAATAATTGAATTAAAAATGCTGTATTTCTTTGTTTTGATATATTTTGAATGAAAATATTTTCCATGAACAATCAAAATGTTTAATATTCAAAATATTGCAAATGTACCCTAAGGGTTCCTTGAAAACAAAGCATTTGCACAAGCATTTCATGCATCATTCTTGCATAAACAGGTACCCATTTTTCTGGTCTTCCGGTTCTAACATCTGCTCTTCATTTATTTTGAAGACAAGCTGACTCACCGGTATTATACGAGAGTCAACTCTGCAAGGATTATGGAGCAATTGGAACAAGAGAACCAGAGTTTGAGGGATGAAGTCGCCAGACTTGGCGCTCTGATGGAGCAACTTCTTGCTGCCCAGAATCAGCCTGCTCCTCAACCAGCAACTCCGGTTCAGCGGACGGTTATTTCTGAAGTGGCTACATCAGCGGTGCCTGTCAGTGCCCAGCAGCCAAACGCCATGCCTCCCGGTTTTCCTTGGGGGATGCCTCCAGGCTTCATGCCTGATCTGCCAGCTCCTACCTTTGCTCAAATGCCGGCATCTAGCCCGGTCCCTATTCCCGTTCCTCCTGTCGTGCATACCATGCCTAGGGTAGACGACACCATCTATCACTCTGAAGCTTCTGAGGGCTCAGATGTTCACGAGAAAATGGATGCAATGAACGACCAATTTCTCGAGCTGAGAAAGGAATTGAGAACTCTCCGTGGCAAAGATCTCTTCGGCAAGTCAGCAGCCGAACTTTGTCTAGTTCCCGGTGTTAAAATACCAGTTAAATTCAAGGTCCCAGACTTTGAAAAGTATAAAGGGAACACTTGTCCTTTGGCACACTTAGTCATGTATGCCAGGAAGATGTCCACGCAGACCGACAACGATCAACTCTTGATCCACTACTTCCAAGACAGTTTGTCTGGTGCTGCTCTCCGTTGGTATATGAGTCTGGACAGTGCCAACATCCGCTCTTTCAACGACCTTGGCGAAGCTTTCGTCAAGCAATATAAATACAACGTTGACATGGCGCCTGACAGAGATCAACTCAGGTCTATGTCACAAAAGGACAAAGAATCGTTCAAGGAGTACGCCCAGAGATGGCGTGAGCTGGCAGCTCAAATCACTCCACCATTAGAAGAGAAAGAGATGACCAAGATCTTTCTGAAGACTCTTGGGTCATTTTACTATGAGAGAATGGTGGCCAGCGCTCCCTCTGATTTCACCGAGATGGTGAATATGGGGATGCGTCTTGAAGAGGGTGTCCGAGAAGGACGGTTAGCTAAAGATGATGGTTCTTCCTCTAAGCGTTATGGAGCGTTTAAGAGAAAAGAAGGTGAAGCCCATGCCGTGCAGTCTCAGCCAAAGCATAGAAGACCCTCTGTTCAGAGGAAGCCTGCACGACATTCTGGTCATCAGCACCAGGTGGCTCACGTAGCGCCTGTTTTCAAGGATAATGCTCCTCAACGTCAGCAATATCAACCTCAACAGTATCAACATCAGCAACAATATCCACAACCACAGTATCAACAACAATCTCGTCCACAGCAACAGGCTTATCAGCCTCGTGGGAGTACGAGTAATCAAGCAAACATGGGCTATGAAAGGAAGAAGATCAGCTTTGATCCGATTCCTATGACGTATACGGAGTTATATCCCTCTCTAATAGAGCGGAAGTTGGTTTCTCCGAGAGATCCTCCGGCTATACCGGCCAACCCTCAGTGGTGGTATAAGCCTGACCAGCATTGCGTCTATCACTCTGGCGCTCCGGGCCATGACATCGAAAATTGCCTCCAGCTGAAGACTAAGGTTCAAGACCTTATGAGAAGCGGAATTCTGAGTTTTGAAGACTCCAACCCAAATGTCACCAGGAACCCATTGCCTTCGCATGGGAAATCTGTGAATATGATCCAGGAGGACCTTGGGAAGTACAAGGTTAAATACGTCAGCCATATCCGACGGTCGTTGGTTGATTTACATAGAATGCTGTGTCAGCACAGTTATTTGGAGCATAACCATGACCAGTGCCGCGTCTGCTCGGTCAATCGTTTGGGTTGTGACCAGGTTCGCAAGGAATTACAAATGATGTTGAATGAAGGTACCATTGAGATTCTCCAGAATCGAAATGTTGATACAGTTGAACCTGAGGTGAATGTCATATCTCCAGTGTTCAAGTTGCCTGAGCCTGTTGTTATTCGCTACAATAGCAATAAACCAAAGGCTTCCCCTGCTTTGATTATCAAGCCAGCCGGCCCTGTGCCGTATTCATCTGATAAAGCCGTACCTTTCCGGTACAATCCTGTTGCTATCCAGGATGGGGTTGAAGTACCTCTGCCGTCTACTTCCGTGACCACTATTGCTGATGTTAGTGGGTTGACCCGCAGCGGTCGTGTCTTTTCTGCACCAGCAAAGGCTACCGCTTCTGAAACTGTTGTGCACCCTGTAGGGAATGCTGTGAATGTTCAGAATCCGGCACTTGCTGTTGCCCAGCCTTCCTCCTCTGTACAAAAGACTCCTGTTTCTTCAGGTGGCCCGAGTGGCACTGTTGATGAAGAATCTGATGAGATGCTGAGGCTCATCAGAAAGAGTGAGTACAATATTGTAGACCAGCTTCTACACACGCCCTCCAAGATTTCCATACTTTCTCTGTTGCTGAATTCAGAGCCTCATAGGGAGTCTCTGCAGAAAGTCTTGGACCTGGCATATGTCGATCACGACGTCACCTTGGAACAATTTGATAGCATTGTTGCAAACATTACCGCTTGCAACACTCTGAGCTTTTGTGACGCTGATCTCCCTGAGGAGGGAAGAGACCACAACATGGCTTTACATATCTCTATGAACTGCAAATCTGATGCAATGTCCAATGTGTTGGTGGACACTGGATCATCCCTTAATGTATTGCCAAAATCCACACTCTCCAGATTGTCATATCAAGGTCCTCCTATGAGGCAGAGTGGGGTTGTTGTGAAAGCTTTTGATGGGTCGCGCAAGACCGTGATTGGGGAAGTGGATCTCCCGATCAAGATTGGACCAAGTGATTTCCAGATCACTTTTCAAGTAATGGATATTCACCCATCATACAACTGTCTCTTGGGCAGACCATGGATTCACGAGGCTGGCGCCGTGACATCCACCCTACACCAAAAGCTGAAGTTTGTCAAAAACAAGAAATTGGTTGTAGTAGGGGGAGAAAAGGCTCTCCTGGTCAGTAATCTGTCTTCTTTCTCGTACATTGATGCAGAGGATGAAGTTGGAACTCAGTTTCAAGCTTTATCTATTGATGAACCAATCGAGAAGAAGTCTCCTTCATTCACTTCCTACCGAGATGCTAAGCTGGCCATTGAATGTGGTGCAGTTGCTGGTTTAGGGAAAGTGCTTGAACTTGAAGATAACCGATCCCGGGCTGGCATTGGCTATGGTTCTGGGGCATGCAATGAGCAAGGTCTGTTCACCAGTGGAGGATTCATCCATGCTGATCAACCTGCAGAAGAGGAAGCTGCTGCTGTCATTGAAGAAGAAGATGCAGAAGATCTGAACAATTTCATCATTCCTGGTGGTGTCTGCCACAATTGGGTCGCTGTGGATGTTCCTACGGTCATTCATAAGTCAGCGTGATTTGTTCATCTTGTTTAAAACCCTTCTCCCATGCCAAAAGGAGAAGTGATGACATTGTTGGCAGCATTTAATACAATGATGTTTTCATTCAATTAATGCATTGTTAAACATTTGTTTTTCCTTTGTTTTCACTTTTTGCTTTTTGCATGAAATCAGTGATCACAAAAAACCCTGAAAAACATAAAAACAGCCTTTTCATCTGCATAATTGATTTGCTTGTTTAAAATTCAAAAGCTTTTCATTATCCAGAATCATTATGCAGGGATTTCTAAACCCATTGAACATAATGATCCAACGCCATCTCCTAATCTTGAAGTCCTTGTATCTGAGGCAGAGGAAGATGATGTTGAAGGGGATTCCCGACGAGATTACCCGCCTTCTTGAGCACAAAAGAAGCTCATTCAGCTGTATCATGAGAATCAGCTAAACAGTCAAACTGGGGCATTGCAAATGCAATCAAAAATCAATCAAAAAAAAAAAAAAAAAATCAAAAGAAAAAGAAGAAAAAGAAAGAGGGTGAAAAAATAAGAAAAATCAAAAAAAAAACCAGGAAATTTTTTTCAAAGTTTTTCAAAAGAAAAAAGAAAAAATTATACCCTCAAGTCCCTAGTTGACTGATGCTGAATGGATTCAAAGTCGTTATGACCAGTTGAATTTAATTGAAGAGAAGAGATTAACTGCCATGTGCCATGGTCAGTTATATCAACAGAGAATGAAGAAAGCATTCGACAAGAAGGTCAAGCCTCGTGTGTTCCGAGAAGGTGACCTCGTGCTCAAGAAAGTTTTGTCTTTCGCGCCCGATTCCAGGGGCAAGTGGACTCCAAACTACGAGGGTCCATATGTTGTTAAGAGAGCCTTTTCAGGCGGTGCTTTAATGCTTACAACAATGGATGGGGAGGATTCCACTCGTCCTGTGAATTCAGATGCAGTTAAGAGATACTTTGCCTAGAAAAAAAGTATATGCAAATGAAAAATAATGAAAAAAAACCGAATAGCTCGCTAAGTTGAAAACCCGAAAGGGCGGCTTAGGCAAAAATGAGCGTCTCGGTGGAAAACCCGCAAGGGTAATTCAGGCAAAAATTAGAGACTTGAAAAAAGGAATATATTTGCATCCCGCTAGATTGAGTACCTCACCCTGGGGCAATCTAGGCAAAAATTAGGGATTTGGCAAGTAACTGCATCCCGACAAGACTTTCTGGTTCATCAGTCGTCATTTCGTCAGAAGATTCTCGATTCGTCGTCAACTGAAGCTTCGGATACATCGAGATTCAAATTGGTAGAGAAAGGATCATTATGTTCAATGTAGCCCTCTTCCAATATATATCACTGATTTCAAATTTGTACAGATCTATGGAGTCTTGCCATTTGCAGGCTACCATTCTATCAAATCAATTTGAGCTTTTTATCCAATTATTTGCACTCTTATTTGTTTCAATTCAACAAATGTTTTGCATGTTTTAAATTGATAAAATGTCATTGTTTTAAACAAATCAAATTTTTTCAAAATTTTTGTTTTAAACAAAGTGAACATTCACAAGATTGAAAGGATACTCAAGAATATCTCAGTGCTCTCCCGAGGGTGGCATGATTTCCAACAGGTAAGACATTGGTTCATTTTCCTGGTTTGGTGGTACCTTTTTTCTCCAGATCTTTGTTGAGGTTGTTCCTCAAACCAAGTTGTTGTTGGGGCTGTTCCCCAGTACAGTCGCAAGCAGAGTGTTGTTGAAGATTTCGTTTTCTCCAGCAGCAGTTTTCCCCCCAGCATGGGTGTTTCTTTATAGAAGTTTCGGTGGTTAAATGGTTTGTCATCCTGGTGCCCCGTCACTTTCTCCAGTGGGTTGTCTGCCCCAGACTTTGTTTGTCTCCTCAGCAGTCCTGAGTATAGCTGATTGACCGATACTCCCCTCGGAGTCGCGAGTAGAGCTGTTATTAACATCCCCACCAGGGTCGCGAGTAGAGATGTTATTGATATCCCCGTCGGATTTGCGAACAGAGTTGTTACCTCTTTTCTCCATGCAGTGTGCCAGCAGGATTTGTCTGTTTCCTCAGCACGATCGCTTTCTTTTTGAAGACGCGGTAAGTCAGTGGTTTGATACCCGGCACTTTACCTTCCCCCCGGCGAAGTCGTCTGTGGAATTGTTGCTATCTCTCCATCAGAGTTATTCTCTCCAGCAGAGCAGGATTTATTTTCCTACTCCGTGGTTGATTGGGTTGACATCCCAGTATTGCAATCATCTTTTCCTCAGCGTAGTCTGCAGAATGTTCGTTGTGGCAGCTTTGCCTGTTGAATACTCTTCCAATCCCCGATATGGTCGGATGATGGCTCTAGCCTCCAGTGAACGGATTGATTTCCTGACTGTTTGTGATCCCCAGTAGAGTGGCTCCTATTGCAGAATCTACTTGTCGTGGTCAGTTTGCTATGTATATTCTCCCCAAGTGGAGTGGTTCGTTGCAGAATCTGCTTATTTGATCTGTCCTCCCTCAGTGGTTTGTTCCCAAGAGAGTAGCCGACAGTTTTCCCCAGTAGAGTTGCTTACGCAGTTAGATTCTACCTGGACGATATCATTCTCCCTCAGTGGGTTGTTCCCCGGTGGAGTTGTGTGGATCTGCTTCTACAGCAGTTTGTGCTTGTGCAACGCACTTTTTATTTCTCAGTCGACACTGGGATCCCCTGCAGATATACTTTGGGACTTCTCTTGTTCCCCTACAGATTTGTCTTGGTGGCTGTTATGCCCGTTGTGACTTTCTGTACCCTGATTGGGTTGTTTCCTGATATCTCTGATTCTCTGCTTCTTCAGCAGTACTTGCAGATCTTTGCTTTACAGCATATAGATCTCCGCAGATTGGCTCTCCAGCTGGTTTTTCCCCTGGAAGTATAATACCGGACGTTTTGGTTCCTGAACCTGTTTGTGTTAGAACTGTCTGTTTTGTCAGCATTCATCAAACATCAATCACGCATATTCATGCATATTCATAAACATTCAGGTATTCATATTGCATTTCTTGTCATATATCTTTTGTTTGTCGTGTCTCCTGCTATGGTGATATAGATCTCTTTACAGATCTCCCCAAGCAGATGTCGGGTGTCTAAAATCTCTCCATATAGAGTCAACCCCATAAGCAGAAAATGTTGTTCTTTCCTTCTGCAGTTCCCCACTGAGATATATCCTCGTGGATGACGGTTTCTTCCGTTTCCTCCCAACACATATATTAGGATGGATTTTCCTATTTGAGTTACACCCTCATTAGGACGTGTCTTGATTCAGTCTGTCTTTTCGGATCATTCCCGAATTGGCTATTTGTCAAATGTTTCGTGTTTCCCAGTGGGTTGTTCCCCAGCGGAATGTTTTTGGGCCTCTACCCTCATAACCGGTAGCTATAAGTCCTATCTTTCTTGGCTTTCTTGACAGAATTTGTGGTTATACACCTTTTATTCTCCAGCCAGAGTTTTTGGTTTTCTACCTACTACCCGGTAGTTGTAAATCCTATTTTCCTGCTTTTCAGCAGTTTGTGGTTTGTTATAAACCCTATTTTGGTTTCCCGTGCGGATTTGTGATTTGTTCTATCCCCACGCGGAGTTGTTGGTCTTCTACCCCGTATTCGGTAGATGTAAACCCTAATTTTGTGGTTATCTTCATCTAGTCTTTGATGTTGATTTTCCTTTGCTTGTATAAGTTGCTCAGATCAGCACTTATATCCCTAGCAAGTCTTTTGTGGATAATTGCCGTATGCTAGCAATTTTATCCCCAGTGGGTCTTTTCACCGTTTGCTAGTGATTTGTTCCCAGGATCATTGGTTATATACTAATGCATCCCCAGCTAGTCCCTGTCGATAATTGCCGGATGCTTGCAAATTATCTTCAGCAGATCGCCTTTCATTTACCCTTTTGTTGGTAATGTCTGTTGCTCCTTTTGATTGGTCATCATTATATACCTATTCTGGTATCCTGATGCCTTTCTTTGCGGATTTTTATCCTTAAACAACCCAGTAACCGGTTCAGGATAATCTTCCATGCGAGTATATTATTCACGGTCTGCCGGTAATGAATAATATGTCTCATGCGCTCTTTAGTTGGAATCCTTTGTTGATTTTCCCCAGCTGAGCAAGATTCGCATTCTTTGTAGAATCGAATGTCCATCCTTTAACCAGTTTGTGTTTTGGATGATGAGTGTTTTGGAACACACACCAATTCACGTTTTTTTATCCATCCTTTAACCAGTTTGTGTTTAGGATGATGAGTGTTTTGGAACACACACCAATTCACGTTTTTTCAGCCATCCTTTAAACAAGTCTGCTGTTCTAGCTTTCTTTCGGATGATGAGTGTTTTGGAACACACACCAATTCACGTCTTTATATCCATCCTTTAACCAGTTTGCGTTTTGGATGATGAGTGTTTTGGAACACACACCAATTCACGCTTTTGTCCATCCTTTAACCAGTTTGCGTTTTGGATGATGAGTGTTTTGGAACACACACCAATTCACGTTTTTTGCCCATCCTTTAACCAGTTTGCGTTTTGGATGATGAGTGTTTTGGAACACACACCAATTCACGTTTTTTGCCCATCCTTTAACCAGTTTGTGTTCAGGATGATGAGTGTTTTGGAACACACACCAATTCACGTTTTTTGCCCATCCTTTAACCAGTTTGCGTTTTGGATGATGAGTGTTTTGGAACACACACCAATTCACGTTTTTTGACCATCCTTTAAACAAGTCTGCTGTTCTAGCTTTCTTTCGGATGATGAGTGTTTTGGAACACACACCAATTCACGCTTTTTTGTCCATCCTTTAAACAAGTCTGCTGTTCTAGCTTTCTTTCGGATGATGAGTGTCTTGGAACACAAACCAATTCACGATTTCGGATCTTATCCTATAAACAACCCAGTAACCGGTTCAGGATAATTTTCCTTTTGAGTATATTATTCACGGTCTGCCGGTAATGAATAATATGTCTCGTTCACTCTTGGGTCAATCCTTTGTTGCTTTCCCCTCAGAGTAAGATTTGCATTCTTTACAGAATCAAATATCCATCCTATAAACAAGTTTGCTTTCGCTCACTTCAGGATGATGAGTGTTTTGGAACACACACCAATTCACGTCTTTGGTCGGTCACCTGTTACATACCTACAACCCGGTATCCTTGGTGTTCCTTCCTGAGTTTGTTACCCTTACCGGTAGCATCTCATTTTGCTTGTTACTTCCCCAGTGGAGTTTTTTGTTGCTCCCCCCCAGGAGTCAGCTTATGTCTCTCCAGTGGATTTATTTTCCTTTGGAATTCTTTTCCCCTTTGTGAGTTCTTCACTCCCCAGTGAGTTCTCCAGTCTGTTTTCTGTATTTCCTTAATCAGAGTCGTGTCTTGTTCACGCTGTGTCAGTTTTGTTTTTCCCCAATTTAGAGTCGTGTCTTGTTCACACATTTATTTTATTATCCCCATAGAGTCTTGTTAGAGTCTCTATTCCTGGTGAGTGTACTACTCCGATGGATCGTCTTTTCTTCTGTGTGAATCATATTCCCCACAGAATTTGTGTCTTTTGCATGCATACATTTGCATCATGAGGTCTCTTAGGGACCAAAATTTGTCTCATTACTGTTATTTAAGGCCATTCTACCGCGTCAAGATGAAGATTTCTAAACTTCTCTTCTCCGGCTAGAATGACCTTAAATAGGGGCATCTGTAAGACCCCAATTTTGGCCCTAAGATCCCTCATGGCCCATATCATATCATACCATGGCCTCAAGGATCATTGCATGCCCTAGCTTCCCTCCTAGTGGGTTGGTTGCCTTGTGGGTTGTTTCTTGATCACCAAGCATACCTTGCATTTGTATATCTTTGCTTTCATATGTTTATCATTCAAAAAGTACAAAAATATTGTCAGTCTAACCTTGTTGCTTGCAGTTGAAGCAATCATCAGCAATTAGGTCAAACTCAGTCAACAGTCAGTCAAAGCAATGGATGGTTGCCATTCTTGCAGAATTTGGACACCATGATCAATAATCAAGAGTTCATACATCTTGGGACATCATTTGAAGTCAAGTTCTCAAGGAATTAGGGTTTGGAATTCATCAGAAGAGGTCCAGTCATCCAAAACCCTAGAAAAGTCAAACTTGGTCAACTGTTGATTTAATCAGAGATTGGATGGATAGAATTGATCTGAAGGAGCTCATTCATGCTCATATAAGCCTCATCTATCATGTCAAACCTCATCATGGAAGAATTTGAAGTAGAATCAGAAATTTTCCAGAAATAGCAAGTGGACCTGTAATTTCAACTGCCAAAAATGGAAACTTCTTGATCCTCAACTTACATCATGATACAAGCTTCAAATGAATTTTTGCCCAACATGAAAGTTGAAGATCTTGTTCTCCCATTTTCAAAAAGTCCAAGAACACCCAAATCCCATGTGTGGTTGTCAAGATATGATCAAATCATTTTCACCAATTTTGAACTTCAAAGAGCCATATCTCTCAAACCATAAGGCCAAATTTGGTGGGGTTTTTTCCTACAAACCACATTTTTCATCCTCTTTCCAAAATATAAATTTCATTCATCAAAACCCTACCATTCAAAATGGCATTTTTGGACCTTTTTCATTTAAATTCAAAGTTTGACCAAACTTTGACTTTTTGATTCTTTGACTTTTTCTTGATTTGGCCAATTGGGAAATGTTCCATATATCATTTGTGATTTGTTCCAAACCCTAAACCATCATCATATCACCATTTTACTACCATTTTGGACCAAGGTACAAAGTTGGCATTTTTATGCATTTTGGTTCATTGAGTAAAATCAAGTACAGCAGTTCATGAAGCAACCAAAAACAGCAATTGGCAAGGTCCTTGGCAGCCTGTTTAGAGCCCAAAATCGTGCAGCCACTACACCCCCATTTCCACATGCTCAAGTTTAGCAAGTTTGCAAATATTGGCATTAAGGCTAAACCAGTTTAGGCTTTGGATTAACTTGGCTAAACAGGAATATAAAAGTTCATTTCTCAGCATTTTCCAACCCTAGTTTTCACAGCCATACAACCAGGAAACCTCTCATTCTCTCATCCTACACTTTGGCCAAAAGAGAATTTCTCAGCAAACCCTTAAAACAATCGAGCAAGCTTGTGATCCTTCCTCATCTGGACATTAGTTGAGAGCCTTTTGCAACCTCAAAATCTTGCTGGAAACCCCATTTCGTGCTCTGGTTTTTCTCAAGGAACAGTCATGGCAGAACTTGATTCCACCTATTACAAGAGATGCTGAGCTAGTCTTTCTTCATTATTCACCATTGGAAGCATAAATCCTCATCTGCTCGAGCTTATCTTGGCCAAATAGCAACTGTATCTCAGATTTCTTCAAGAATAAGTAAGTTTTCGAATCTTTTATTTTACAAATCCATGCCATGCCATGTGTAGACCTCGACTTGCTGATGACAATGAAACTTAAACCATCGAAAATGATCCACTGTGTTGAGAGAAATAGGGTTTTGAAGTTCTATGTTCAAACTTGTTTCCATTGATTTCTCTGGTGTGAGCTTGTTTTACATGATGTTGCTTGCTGGTATGTGTTGCTTATGGTTGATAGATTCGATAGCCATGCTTGATTTTAGCTTATGGAGATTTTGTTCTTGGTCGATTTTTGCATGATGATGATGACACCCTGTAGCTGAAACTTTGTCTTGCCCAAAATTTTGCATGAATTTAGTTTTGTTTGTGGCTGTTTGATGATTGCACGAATGTTCATGGCCATGTCTGTTTATGTGGTGCTGTTGGAATTCGTTTTTTTTTCTCTGATGTTGAGCTTTGATGATGAATGTTGCTGTTGTTTAAACCCATCCTGTCCAGAATTTTTCATGCTCATGTTTGTTTGTTGCTGGATGATGTTGCCTGTACCAATACCATGTGGCTTATATGCTGGTCGAATGTTGTGTTGATGTTGAAAATACTGAATGCCATGGCTGCTAAAACCCTGCTGCAGTTTTTGAAACCTTATGAACATGCCTAGAGAATCCATGTGAACCATGTTGAATGCTGTTGTTGTTTGTTGTATGAACATTACCATTGCCATGTTAGTTGTTGGTTTGCTGGAATTTCAATTGATGATGATGTTGGTGAACCAAATGTTGAAAACCATGCTGTTAATGCCCTGCTGTTATTGCTTGAACCTTGAACATGCTCAGAAATCCACATTGATTCATGTTCTGTTTGTTTGTGTTAGTATGCCAGTTGAGTGTTGATACCATGCTGTTGTTTGTTTTGTTTGGTTGAATGATGATGATGAGGAATGTTGTTGCTGCTGTTACATGAACATAACCCTGCCCAGAAATCTTCATGCTCATGTTGTTTGGTTGTTATGTCATGAAGAACTTTGTTTTACCATGCTGTTTACTTAATGTTTGCATGATGATTACATGATGTTGTTGTTGGGGGCTTGGTCGAATTTTGTATGAATGTTGAATGCATGCTGCACATAAACCCTAGGGTTTTTAGAAACCCAGAATTCTGTTTGCTATTGGCCAAGTCTACTGTTCCATTGGCAACAGCCAATAGGAACATTTCCCGTGTCCCTTCAAAACGGGGCGTTTTGATTAATGAAAGGGATATTTACCACTTTGCCATCGGTTGACCACATGTTGACCACTTTGCTATGCTTATTTGCTCATATTCCATCCAAATGTTCATCAACTTCAACAATTCTTTTTTAATTCATTTCAACTCCAAAAATTATGAAATTTTTTGCATGATGATCACAAATGTGTCTAGTTTTTTATTGTGAATTTTAATTAATTTTTCACTGGTTGGATTTTTAATGATAATTGTTTTCCCAACATGTATGCCAAAATGATACATTGTGCCATTCCTTTTGTGAAATACTCATGTTGCATCCAATGAGCCTGAAATTTTTTGTGGTGAAACTAGACACATTGACCTTCATTTCCATATAAAGTTTGTGCATTTCTCATTTGTGGATTGAGAGTTATGATTTTCTGAAGTTATGTGTTACATTTGGTGCTATACCATGATCATGTATTTTCCCAATTTTTGTTCACATGCTTCCTCTTATCCAATTGACCTCAAATTTTGCATGAATCATCTATCACATGTCTAGTTTGTGTATGAATTTTCTTGGATTTAATCTTGCTGTTTTCCATTTGATTGAGAATTTTCTTCCATATTTGGTCATTTGTTGACTTTTTGTGCTATGCCTTGCCAAATCTTTTGTGAAATTCTCAAATCTTATTGTATGATCATGAAATTTCATATGTGATAACTAGACATCTCAAGCTTTGCATTGGTGTTAACCTCATTCATTTTTCTTCTGTTTTCAAATTGATATGATTTTTTGAAGTTGACCCATGCTTATTGACTTTCACCATGCTTACTTGAATTTGGTTTGACTTCATGATTTTACTTGACTGCCTTCCTCTCATCCAAATGCCATGAAATTTTACATGTATACCATGTTAGATGTTAGGATTGAGTGTGATTTATTTCATGATTTTTGAGATTGTTTGAGTTGACGTTTGAAAGAGGTCTTGCTGTTGACCTATTTGTGCTCTTTCTTGCCATGCTTTGCATCCTTTTGCATATGAAATGACCATGGTGCATGATTTGGTTGTGAATCCAATTGAGAATGCTTATCAAATGTTTGAACATGAATTGGGTTGACTTTCCTTTGCTGTTTGACTTTTTTCTTTCACCTTTGACCCTAGGCTAGTCCTAGTGGTCTTGTAAGCTTACAATTGAGCTGTTTGTTTCAGGTTAAGCCCCAATGCCTCAAAGACCATTCAAATTTGTTTGAGTTGAATTGTATATTGTGCTAACCTTTGTTTTGTAGGTGTGACTCACATACTTGAGTCTTTGTGCCTTGCACAATTGGTCCCTTTGTGGTTGACTATTGGTTCATTTCCTTTTGATTTTGACTGTTGAACTGCCTACTAATTAGTTTGACTTTTTCAGGTACTTTAGTTGCCCAAGTTCTTTGAACTTGCTTGCTTGCTTTGCTATTTAGCATTTGCTTTGAGGTATAAACCTTTCTCCTTCATGTAGTCTGGAGACCCGGTCTGTTATTTGACCGGGCAAACTGTCTGAAGTCCTCCTTAAGAGGCAATGCCTGTGTGTGTTTAAATTTGTCCCAAGCAGGAAAAGTCCTTCAAGTAAGGCAATTGGTGGAAGGTAGGGATAAGCAATCTATCCCCCACTATTCAGTGTGTCCTCTCTTTGCTCCCATTACATGGTTGAAGCATTGAGATAAATACCCAAGATCTAATCGAGTCAATAATGTGGAGAGAGTTCCTACTTTCTGAACTCCCACACTTTCTTTGATGCTCTCTCTGATCTGAGATAGAAGCAATGAGGCACACCCCTCATCTCCTTTTCATCTGCTTCACCTTAGCCTCTCAATGGCAAGGTTAAGAGCGACCCTTCACCTATTACAGTGGACTTTCAAAGTCAAACCCTCTTGTGTGAGCCCCCATTGTTTGGCTATAGAGTGTGCTGTTTGATATTCATTGATTGATTGATTGCTTCATGTGCACTTGTTTGCCTGTATGTTATGCATTTATCATCATCATCAATTGCCATTAATACATAATCATCTCATTTGTCTTTGTGACATTATCATTGCTGTTTACCCATTGAGGACAATTGTAAGACCATCCATTGGCCATTGCTCCTATGATATGGAAGTGAGTATAAGACCATCACCTTGGCCACTCATCTTATCTTTGCCTGATGCATTTATTTGATTGTATGTGAGGAAGCAACTGTAAGTCCCTGTAAGTTGGCATTTGCATTCCTGTGATCACATGTTCCTTTGTTTACTTGTATGTGAGGATACAACTGTAAGTCCCTGCAAGTTGGCATTTGTTTTCCTAGGATCATACTGTGTATGTTAGAGTAAGTCCAGACAGATTGGCATCTGACATCCATGTTTTGCTTTCTCTTTTTATGTGAGGTTGCAACTGTAAGTCCCAGCTAGTTGGCATTTGCATTCCTGTGATCATATTGTTGCTTTTGTTCTTGTATGTGAGGATCCATTGTAAGTCCCTGCAATGTGGCATTGGATTTCCTAGGACCATACTGTGGAGTTAACCTGAGTCCAGACAGATTGGCAGTTAGCTTCCGTTTCTCATCTTTGTTTTTCTTTTGAGGAGATTAGTGTAAGTCCATTGAGTGGCATCTGATATCCATTTCTGTTTTAGGAGACTGGTGTAAATCCATCTATTGGTATCCGGTATCCGCCTTTTATTTCTTTGCCTGTGGAGATTAGTGTAAGACCATTGAGTGGCTTCTGACATCCCGTTTTGTTTTAGGAGATTGGTATAAGACCATTGATTGGCATCCGATATCCGCCTTTGCTTTGTTTGTTTATTATTATCCATTGCTATTCCAAAGGACACACTTGAATCATCTCCCATATGATTTCAAGAAGTGAACCTTCTAAGAAGTTTTACTATCCATCCTCATCCATTCATCATTCATTATGTCCTAAACCTTTTCACACTTTATCTTTCAAACTTGACATAAGTGTTGTGCAAACATCTCCATGCTTTTCAAACTAAAAACCTGGACCCCAAGTCCTTGACTTTTTTTCAAACTCATTTCATAATACTTCTTTCAAATCAATCTTAATCATACTTTGACTCCGTTTTCATAATCATAATCAATTAACTTCACTCATTCACTTGTTTTGGCTCTGTCCATTGTTAATCTTTTCACATTAGCCATAGGTTTCAATTATCATTGTGGTTGATGTAAATCTTGCCTATCCTTAGTGAGTCGACAGTAAGACTTCCGTACTTTAAACAGGGCTAACCCCTCTAGTACGTCGAAGCTATCCTCGCATGGTGGATGTTGTTTTTGGTCGAGTGTTCTCCCATTGATAATGAAAAGCCTCAGTGCTGTTGTTTAAAACTGAATCCACCAACTTTTTGGAAATCTTTTAGCCGAACTACGGCGTTTTGATCCTTACCTTTGATGGAAGGTACGTAGGCAGCGGGTTCATCCGTTCGAACACAAAAATAAATAAAACCCAATAACACAAAAATAACTAACTTGTATATTCTTTTCTCATCATCCCAATCATGTTTGCACAATCTTTATGTCATAACAAATAACAACTTAGTACAACAAGTGTGAAAAGGGCTCCCTAGGAGTACCTAGGACGTAGTGGGTGCCTAACACCTTCCCATTGCGTAATTTACCCCTTACCCAGAATCTCTGATCTTTTATTAGTTTTCTACGTGTAAAACTTCTTAGGCTTTTGTTCGCTTTTTAGCCAGTCCTTTGGATAAATAAAAGTGCGGTGGCGACTCGAAAATTTCAATGTATCCCTAGCTTATGATTTAATCGATAGATCATATAGCGACGAATACACCGCTACAACGTCATGTTTATCCATAGCTTTGATGGTCACAAATTTACCTTTACAGTAGCATTGTACTTATAAGGAATAACTTTATCGTATTCATAGGGCATACGACCCTCCAAACGAATGACCAACAGAGAAACAACAGACTTTTGACCATTGTAAGTTGTCACAATTGGTTATGGGATATTAAGATGGGGAATTATGACATTCACCTCATGCTCATCTTCATCCCTATCTCTTGTATTCCGAATAAGATTTTGGTCCAGCATCTCTTGTAAATCTCTTTTCACCATAGGACACCCTCAAGGGTTTCTTGAACAAACGTGACAAGAATTATGATCGTGCTCATAATAGCTCAACTCACACAAAGTTGAATGCATCTCAACCAAGGATCTTCTGATCAGATTGACATCAAAAACATAAAATTTTCTAGGACATCCTTCGACCATATTCACAGTTGCACCACTATGTTTAGGCAACGAATTGGCTTGCACATTAGGACCAGAGTCTTCAAAAGATAAAATACCACTTTGCGTTAATCTTCTCACCTCGATTTTCAAAGACAAACAATTTTCAATATCATGACCGGGTGCTCCTTGATGGAATGCACAATGTTGATCAGATTTATACCACCATGGAAGCTCTTTTGGAATAGCTGGCGGAGTTCTTGTCTATACTAAATTATTTTGTATCAAAGTAGGAAATAATTCCATATAAAACTTTGGAATTGGATCAAATTGTGAAGGTTTCTGGACACGGTTCTGTTGATTCTGTTGATGGGTACGTTGTTGAAAACGTGGTTGACAACTTGATGTTACTTGAACAACTGGAGCATGATTAATAACTGGGGTAACTGACGGCACATGTTGATGACATTGATTACTTCTTGGAGATCTCCCACGCTTCTCTTGCGAAATAGCATTGGCATCATGTTCCTTCTTCTTGGGAAAACCATTCCCATACCTTCTGGAACTGTTAGATGGACCGCTCTCGTTCAATCAACCCTCACAGACACCTTCTTCTAATCTCATTCCCATGTTTACCATCTCGGTAAAATCACTGGGAGCACTTGCAACCATTCTGACATAGTAAAATGGACTCAACATCTTCAAGAACAACTTTGGCATTTCTTTCTCTTCCAACAGAGGAATGACTTGCGCAACAATCTTGAGCCATATTTGCACGTACTCTATGAAAGTTTCTTTATCCCTCCAGGACATATCACGAAGTTGATCTTGGTCCAACATCATGTCAACATTATACTTGTACCGACGAACAAATGCTTCACCTAGGTCGTTGAAAGTACGGACATGGGTACTATCAAGTCCCATGTACCACTTTAAAGCGGCACGAGTCAGACTATCCTAAAAATAGTGAATCAAAAGTTGATGGTTATTAGTTTGAGTTGACATCTTGTGAGCATACATCACCAAGTGACTTAAAGGATAAGAGTTTCCCTTATACTTCTCGAAATCTGGAACTTTGAACTTATGAGGTATCTTCACATTAGAAATTAAGCATAGATCATGAGCATTCTTCCCAAACAATTCCTTTCCCCTCAGAGTTTGAATCGCTTTCTGCATAACTTGTAACTGATCTTGAAATCCATCCATTCTTTCATAGATACCAACAATTTCACTTTAATCAGCATGGAAAACAAGTCTTTCCACATAAGGAGCTGCATGAACCACGGGAGGTGGTATAGACATGACCAATTGAGCCATGGGAACTTCAACAACAAGTTGATACCCTTATGGCACAAAGTTAAGAGGCATCCCCCAAGAGAAACCAGGAGGCATCTGATGCTGCAAAGCACTGATTGGAGCCACAAGAACGGGCATAGAGATGATTTCAGAAATCACATTCCTCTGAAGTAGAGGCTGAGGAGGAGGAAGAGACTGATACTAAGCATCCTCCAGAACTTTTATCATAGTAGTGAGCCTTTCAAAGCTTTCCCTCAAAGTAGTCACTTCTTCGTGGAGTTCACAATTCTCATGGTCTAGACGATCCATCTTCTTTTGTTGATTAGCATGAGTGTTGTATTGATGAGATAACTTGACTGAACGAAGACTAAGAAAAGGAATAAATAAGACCCCTGGAAAACTTACTCAAAGCAAGACCAAGATGCAACATGATGCATGATATGCATAATGCAAATGCAAAGTTTAACTTCAAGAAATAAATAAAATTGCAAACATCATAAAGGCAATAACACATTTTAAACTACTGAAAAACTTATTTTATTAATAATGGAAAGGATTACAATCTGAAATACAATTTCAATAATCCTAAAACATAAGCGAAAAGAAACTGGATCTATAGAATCATATCCGACGATGACCCAACTCCAAGCTGATACTTCTTGCGAAGTCTTTTGATCTCTCTTTCATAGTTACTCTTCACGATGTCCTTCTCCAACACGAGCTGATCTACAATGCCTTTCCAAACGCCGGGAGTAGGAAGATGAGTAGATGGTGAAGTGGTAGAGGAAAATAAATCCTCTTGGTCCCTTGACCTCTTCATATCACGTTGCTCAAGAAACTTTATCAAGTCATCCTTTTCCTTCAACCGCTTCTGCAATTCTATCTTCTCAAGGTTTGAAGTGTGAAAGTTGTCTTCCCAAACATCCTTTTCTTGCTTCATCCTATCCAAAGCTTCTTGCAACTCCTCTATGTATTTAATATGAATAGTGGGTGGTCTGACCACTACTAAAGACATAGGTCTCTCATAAGCGTAAGGCATCTTGAATTCTTTTGCTTTCTTCTTCACCCAACTAGTATAAGGCTCCAAAGCTACACATTTCTTCAATCCAAGCTCACTTTTTCCTTTTCTATTAATATTCTACCAAGCATGCACTATCCTAGCCTTCAATCCTTGAGTCTCTTTCCCTTCTTAGAAAAATAAACCCTCTAACAAAGTGTTATTAGGTTTGTCCTTCATGGCGAACCCAAGTTGACGTCTTGCCAAAGCGAGATTGTAGTTGATTCCTCCTTGTGTACCAAGAAGATGCACATTAGAGAACTCCCCATAACTATCAATAATCTCAACATCATCATAAACAAAAGATTACCAAGTGATGTCATCATTGGTGAGAGACATAAGTGTTTGGGACCACCTTAGACAACCCTTGTTTTCTTTAAATATATGAGACTACAACAAGTGTGAAATAAATAACTTGTACAATAAAGGTGCACAACAGACAATAGTTCCATTTCCCTTAGAAGTCCTATGGTGAATGGAGAAATAGGTGTCGCCAAGCAAAGTTGGAACAGGATTTCCAACCAAAAAGATCCTAATAGCATTAACATCAACAAAATTGTAAATGTTGGGAAACAAGACCAAAACATAGATGAGTAAGGCAAGAATAGTTTCAAAAGCTACCATGCTACCAAAATTAGCAAAAGAAGAGGCTTTCTCAATTAGAAACTTTGAAGTCAACCCTCTAATACCTCATTTGATAATGAGATTAGCATCTACGTCAAATTTCTTCAGATGAATAGCCTTAGCAATAACTTGAGACTCGAGAATCCCTTCCAAACCATAAAAAGGAACCCTATTAGAAACTTTCATACCCATAAGATAAGCATACTCCTCCATGGTAGGAAACGACAAATAATCAGGGAAAATGAAGCATCGGTAGACGGGATCATAGAACTGAACTTGAGTATAAAGAATGCCATCTTCAACATCAATAGATAGAACAGACAGAAGTCTTCCAAAACGGTCTCTGAACTCCTTAGGATCATCCACAAAAGATGTTAGGTTTCTCAATTCCTTAAGATCAGGACATCTGAAACTGTATTTCTGAGTATTCCTTTTTCCAATATCCATGGTTAAAATAGTTGCGATGTTTGAAAAGAGAATCTCTAAGTTCCTTGAAAACTAAGAAAAAATGCTCATGAATGCAACAAATGCATGATGCAACAACCACAAACAAGATCACACAAGGCACACAAGCAAGGTACAAAGGTTCGGAGTCATGAGCATAGAGCCAAGGGTAAAAACCAACCCATAGGGTATCTACTAAGGGTATAATCACCTTTAGAAAAAGGTTCTAAAAAGTTCCCAGAGTCATAGTTCCATCTTTTGGATATTACGAACTTAAACGACTACTCGTCAACAAATAATATTATCAAGAGAAACTCATTCGAGTGTAGTATCGTGTAACAACTAATTCAAGTCTACATCTGAATAGCTACTATAATGCGTCCTAAAAGGCCAAGATGAGTTAAGGGTTCTAACGTCCTCAGCTTCTCGGGCTCCCAGGTCGGAAAAAGTAATGCCAATTACGACTACTCGTATGACATCAGTAATCCCAAAGGGGCCTCCACTGAGTGGGAGATCTCAAGTAAGCTTATTAAGGATTAACTCCACGTAAGCCAAACATGACTATACCACCCTCCTATCATAAGAGCTCTCAAGTCCGGGTATATGACTTATCTCACCACATAGAGATCACCAAGCACCAGACAGAACAAACAATATCAAACAACCGCAAACACAATATATATTAAAAAATAAAAAATGGGCTAAACCCACTAAGGACTACTCCCAAGCAGAGTCGCCACTTTTCTGTAGCGGTAAATTTTTTGAGATTAAGCTATTGATTAAATTAACTCGCAAAGCAAGAGTTGCCACCACACTTTTATTGTTTCCAAAGGAAAAGGAAAAAAGTACGAACAAAATCCAAAGAAGTTTTAAAATAAAACTAATAAAAAGAAAACAAGGGTCCAGGGGTTAGTTATGCAAAGGGAAGATATTAACACCCTAAACAACCATGTTATTCCATGGGAACCTCTTTGAAAATGTGTACATTTTGGTTTGAAAAGGGTGTTGCTTGTTAAAATATTGGAGAGATGAGAAAATAAGTATATTTTCTTTATTTTTATGTTTGCCAAGACTTTTGAAGTCTCATGCCTACGTACCAATAAAGTGTAATGGAGTATCAAAACCTCGTATTTCATTGTAAAAATAACAAAGGGAGTTTGTTTTGATTCATTTTTATGGAAAAAACATTTTGTCATTTTAAGGAGAATGCATAACTAGTCGCCCACAAGTATGATAACTTTGCATCATCATGAGAAGGGTTCCAACTTGGATAAGGATCAAGAAGTATGTCACTAGCTCCCACAGATGGAAAGGAATTATCATCAATACTATGGATATAGGAGAATTATATCTCAACTATGGAAATGAATCATCTCTCATACTTTGAGAAAAGTTTAAAAAGGAAAAGTGCACAAGGGCACAAAATGGTTTGAATGAATTATGCATTTTTTAGTCTTTTGAAATTGGTCTAAATAAGCTTAAGATGAATTAGCATTTATTAGGAAAAGGTTTTGAAAATCACTTGACAAGAGTCAAGGTTTATTCTGAAAATGGTTCAAGTTTGAAATAAGAAGCTTTTGAAAAAGAGAGAAGATTTTAAAAATTAAAAAAAGGGAGGAGAAGATGAGGCTATCCTAGAGCATAAAGTAAAAGATAGGGAGGAAAGATCTAACCAAGAAATAACAAGCTTTATGACATAAGTCAAGCAAGAATTCCCTCTTTTGAATTAAGCCTCAAGCAAGTCAAATAAGTAAATAATAAGCCATGCATCAGATGAAACCGAAGTAACTCAACCAAGTCTTCAAAGGTAGTCCCAGGTCAAAGGTACCAGATGGATTCCGAGGTCTCAGGTCGTAAGTCCCAAAGCAAAGGTCAAAATCCTAATTCTAAGTTCATAACTCCACAATGATGCCAAGGATAGTAAGCACAAGTCCATAAGTTAGGAGAAACACGACCTTTTTAGGTTTTTTCTTTATTAGTGTTTTGTTTACAAGGATATAAAGAAAGGTCAAAATGGAGAAAGAACAAAATGACATAAACACAAACAATATGATATGAAATGCTAAACATAAAGTATAAAGTAAATGACATAAAATAAAGACATAAAGTAAATGACATTAAAATATAATTTAATACAAGTGAAGAGTTAGTAAGGGATGTTAGTAAAGATGAAGAGATGTATTTGGTCATTTTTTGAAGAACACTCAACTATCCACTCACAAGAATGAAAATATGAGCCTATACATCATTTGTGAGAAAGGCTCCAACTTGGATAAAATAACAAGTATGCCACTAGCTCTCACAAATGGAAAAGGAGTAACATTTTCATACAATACCATGAGGAATGGAGACTAAGAATCTCACTTATAAAAATGTCATTTGCTTTTGGGACAAATTTAGCGCTATGTTAAGCAATCATAATTGGATTTATGTAGAAGTCACAACTATCTGAGGCCGGTCAATAATAATGTTTGTGTTAATACATGCTAGAGAAATGATATGTAAATTATTATCCTAAAGTCATGTCACACAAGAAAAGAAAGGGGGGATGATCAAGCACAAAGGCTAGGAGGATGGTCCATTACTTCAATCCATATTTCATGATACCTAGGATGAACTTATGCATCAATCCAAAGTACCTTAAATGATCCATGATCAATTAGGAGGTAGATTTGAAATGATGAAAGTTCATCAAGTACCAATCCATACATCATGAACAAGATGGACACAAGCCATCCAATTAATCAAAGGGAAAAGAAATAGATGAAGAAAAGAGACACAAGAGAAGTCACACCCAAATCATATGAAAATTTGATCAAGTCATCATCAAAATCAATCATCCATTTTGGTGGATTAGAGTTTTCACCCCATCAACACCCAAGATCCATTGAGTTTGATGAGAATTGAAGTCCAAACCATCATGATCCAAGGCCACCAGAAGTTCATAAGGTTACACAAATATAAAATACAATTAAATGAAATAAAAATGCATCAAAGGTATTTTTAAATGAATTTTAAAATAGAAATAAAAATGGAAAATCCATAAAGTCCTTCAAAAACCCAAATAAATGGCCAAGAAAATTATGGAAGGTTAGAAATAAAATAAGAAACATATAATAAAAATTTCAGAATTTTAAAATGCAGAAAAGTATTTTTAAACCAATTAAAACAAATAAGAAAAGAGAAAATTCATGAAAAATAGGAAATCAATGAAATAAAATGTGGAAAAATAAAAATCAGATGAAGAAAAATGAAAGGGAATTTTAGAAATTATTTTGGGATATTTTGGATGAAAACTGAAATTACTATGAATTTTTAAAGAAAAAACAATTTAAAATAACAAAAGAAAAAGAATAAAAATCAGAAAAAACAAGGAGCGCTGGATCACGCCTCATTAATTGACATGACAGATTCAACACTCCAAAGGTTAGGATGCACGATGGAACACGCTGCAAGCCAAACACAAGATCTAGTGTAAATCCAACCAATCAAAACATTTCATTCTGCCAACGTGTATGATCCAAACTCAGATAACCCTAGAAAACTCCGACCATCTTCTCCATTGAGCTCTCACCGGAGTTTCATTGTTTGGTAAATTCAAGACACATGACCACAATCATTGTGATCCTATTCTCACCCTGAATTCAACCTTATACTCCAAATTCATTTATGTGAACTGAGCAAAGGGAATTTCAGAGAATTTTAAGAAACAAGCAAGCCACCAAAAATTAATTAAATGATGAACACGATCAATCAATACCAGATAAGTTAGGGGAAAACACCAGAGAGTGAAGGACTACATTGTGGTAACTTGTTTGAGTTCAAATGATGCTCAGAACTACCTTTCTAGATGGTGATTAGAAGTTGATGAAACTCGATTTGGTTAGAGCACTTCAGGATGTCTCAGAGCTTGGGAATTGTTGCAAAAGTTTTAGAGGATGCCGATGGTGCTAATGGAATCAAGAAATTGGATTGAAACAAGCTGAAACTCAAAACACAATATTTGAATTTTCTGGAAAAATTTCAAGTTGCACCAGGGATTTCTTGGCACTCTAAAGCTTGAAAATGAAGGAAATAACTTCCTCTATTTACAGGGAATGTGTTTGGATCCAAATGCATGTGAAATGATGCATAATTCGTGCAAAACGAATTTGATTCGAATGTGTGAAAATGCAACTTGAAACTCATGAAAACTCAGCCAAATGATGCATTTTAAGTGTCAATTAACTTCTGGAGACATGTTAAAACATGTTTCGGACCAAAACACTTTCTAATTTGGTTTGGAATTGAGATTAATCATGATCAAATTTTGGGAAATGGTGATTTCTTCAGTTCCAAGTCACCATGTTCAACTCAATGGGGCATCCTACTCAAGAGACATTTTAATCCCATTCATTTTATAATGTGTTAACATCATGGCCAAAATTACAACGTGTCAAGAAAGGTTGTATTTGGATGTTTGAGCACAAAGTTATGGCATGTTGAAGTTGCCATGAAAAACTGGTTATGTAACTTAAAAAAAATTGAGTGCTTCATGGCTGAAAATGACTTATAATGTCCCAATAAATTCCATGGCCTTCCAAGCGTTTTTTGACCTTGGTACTTGAATATTTTTTTTAGATGATATCACAAATGATATTGTGCAAAATGAATCAGCTTCATGTGTTGAAAATTGAAGAAGTTATGATCCTTACAAGTTGGGGAAAAGTCCACAAATTACCTATAATGTCTCCAAATGTTTGATGATCCTCCAAGTATAATTGGATCTTGTCTTGTAAAGAGAAGTTGTAGAGGATGTTTCGAAGAGTAATATGAAAAAAGGGGAACTCAAAAATGTTGAGAATTGAAGGAGTTGTGATTCTTGGAACTTTGACTTCAAATATTTGACTTTTAGGTCAAACCCCTTGAAATAAGCTTGTGTACTTGGACTTTTCTTGCATTTCAGATAACATGGGTGATCACATGAACTAAAGATTAGATATCCTTGATTTCCTCTTGATTAAATTTCTCAAAGATTGAAGTTTCTTGTTGAATAAGGCATGGAAATAAACACATGAACCATTGACTTTCTTTGAGAAGCAAGACATAGAACTTTGAGATGCCCTTGATTTGAGGAGACCTACCTTGAACAATAGAATTAAGGGAAACAAGAAATATTTTTGGTATTTTATTAGTGGTTAGATAAGAAATGGATCAAATAAACACAAAGGTAAAACCCCATCAAAGAGGTGCTTGGTGATCCCTGCAAAAGCAAACCCAAAGATGGATAAGGGGAAGGACCAAAATATGACCTTGATTGTATGAAAAAATGAAAATGAGATGTGGGATATTAGGTTAAAAATTAGGGTATGACAGATGACTTGTGTCCATCTTGTTCATGATGTATGGATTGGTACTTGATGAACTTTCATCATTTCAAATCTACCTCCTAGTTGATCATGAATCATTTAAGGTACTTTGGATTTATGCATAAGTTTGTCCTAAGTGTCATGAAGTGTGGATTGAAGTAATGGACCATCCTTCTAGCCTCTGTGCTTGATCATCCTCTTTCTTTCTTTTTTGTGTGCCATGCCTTAAGGAGAATTATTTACATATCATTTCTCTAACATGTATTAACATAAACATTATCATTGATCGACCTCAAATAGTTGTGACTTCTACATAATTCCAATTACGATTGCTTAACATAGAGCTAAATTTGTCCCAAATAAAACAAAGGCATTTTTATAAGTGAGATTATAAGTCTTCTATTCCTCATGGTACTGTATGAAAATTTTGATCCTTTTCCATTTTGTGAGAGCTAGTGGCATACTTGTTGATTTTATCCAAGTTGGAGTCCTTCTCATAAATGATGTATAGGTTCATATTTTCATGCTTGTGAGTGAATAGTTGAGTGTTATACAAAAAGTGATCAAACCATCTTTCATCTTTGATTACTAACATCCTTTACTAACACTTTACTTGTATTAAATTTTATTTCAAAGTCATTTACTTTATGCTCCTTTATTTTATGCCATCTATTTTATACTTTATATTTAGAATTCCATATCATATTATTTGTGTTTTTTGTAATTTTGTTCTTTGTCCATTTGGAACTTTCTTTTATATCCTCGTAAAGAAAAAATTAATAAAGAAAAACCTAAAAAAGAAACTTGGTTATCCTGATTAATGGACTTGTGGTTACTATCCTTGACATCATTGTGGAGTTATGGACTTAGAATTAGGATTTTGACATTTGCCTTGGGACTTATGATTTGAGACCCTATAATTCATCTGGTACCTTTGACTTAAGATTTCCTTTTGAAGACTTGGTTGAGTTACTCTGGTTTCATCTGATACATGCATTATTATTTGCTTATTCGGGCTTGCTTGAGGCTTAATCCAAAAGAGGGAATTATTGCTTGACTTATGTCAAACGACTTGATATTTCTTGGTTAGATCTTTCCTCCTTAGATTTTACTTTATGCTTTAGGATAGTCTCTTCTTCTCTTCCCCTCTTCTTTAATTTTCAAAATCTTTTTTTTCTTTCTATAACCTTCTTATTTTTTAAACTTGAACTACTTTATCAATAAACCTTAACTTTTGTCAAGTGATTTTCAAAACCTTTTTTTTATTAAATAAATGTTAATCCATCTTAAGCATTTTTAGACCAATTTCCAAAGACTAAATATGCATAAGTCATTTAAATCATTTTGTGCCTTTGTGCACTTTTCCTTTTAAAACTTTTCTCAAGGTATTAGACATGAGTCATTTCCATAGTTAAGATATAATTCTCCTATCCCCATAATATTGATGACAGTTATTTTCCATGTGTGAGAGCTAGTGGCATACTTGTTGATCCTTATCCAAGTTGGAGCCCTTCTCATGATGATGCAAAATACTCATACTTGTGGGTGACTAGTTGAGTATTCTCCTTAAAATGACAAAATGTCTTTTTTGATAAAAATGAATCAAAACAAAATCCTTTGTTATTTTTACCACGAACTACGAGGTTTTGATCCTCCATTTCACTTTGTTGGTACGTAGGCATGAGACTTCAAAAGTCTTGGCAAGCACAAAAGTAAGAAAAAATGTTTCTTTTCCTATCTCTCCAATCTTTTACACACAACACTAATTTTTCAAACCAAAAGGAACATTTTCAAAGAGGTTCCCATGGAGTACCATGGATGTTTAGGGTGCTAATACCTTCCTTTTGCATAACTAACCCACATACCCTTGTTCTCTTTTTATTTGTTCTGTTTTAAAACTTCTTCGGGGTTTGTTCATACTTTTTCCCTTTTCCTTTGAAAATAATAAAAGCACGGTGGCGACTCTTGCTTCGTAAGTTAAGTTAATTGATAGCTTAATCTTAAATTTTTTACCGCTATAGAAAAATGGCGACTCTGCTGGGGAGTAGTCCCTTGTGGGTTAAGCCCATCTTTGTTTTTGTGTATAAATTATGTTTGTTGTTGTTTGCTATTGTTTATTCTGTCTGGTGCTTGGTGATCTTTGTGTGGTGAGATAAGTCCTATACCTAGACTTGAGATATCTTATGATAGGAGGGTAGTATAGTCATGTTTGGCTTACGTGGAGTTAATCCTTAGCAAGCTGACTTGAGATCCCCCGCTCAGTGGAGGCCCCTTTGGGATTACTGATGTCACATAAGTAGTCGTAGTTGGCATTACTTTTTCAAACATGGGAGCCCGAGAAGCTGAGGACCAGAGAACCCTTAACACATCTTGGCCTTTTAGAACGTAGTGCGGCGGCTATTCAGGTGTAGACTTGAATTAGTTGTTACACGATACTACACTCAGACGAGTTTCTCTTGAGAATATTATTGATTGACGAGTAGTTGTTTAGGTCGGTAATATCCAAAAGATGGAATTACGACTCTGGGAACTTTTTAGAACCTTGTTCTATAGGTTATTATACTCTTAGTACATACAATGTGGGTTGGTTCTTCCCCTTAGCCTCATGCTCGTGACTCCGAACCATTGAACCTTGTTTGTGTGCTTTGTGTGATCTTGTCTGTGATTGTTGCATTATGCACTCATGGCATTTGTAAGAATTTTTCTCAGTTTTCAAGGAACTTAGAGACTCTTTTTGCAAACATCGTAGATATTTTGATCATGGATATTGGAAGAAGGAATACTCGGAAGTACAGTTTCAAGTGTCCCAATCTTATGGATTTAAAGAAGCTAGCATCTTTTGTGGATGATCCTAAGGGTTTCAGAGACCGTTTTTTGGAACTTCTTTCTATCCTATATATTGATGTTGAGGACGGTCTTCTTTGTACTTTGGTTCAGTTCTATGATCCTGTTTACCGGTGCTTCACTTTCCCTGATTATCAGTTGTTGCCTACCATGGAGGAGTAGGCTCATGTTTTGGGTATTCCAGTTTCCGATAGAGTTACTTTTAGTGGGGTGGAAGGAATCCTGGAATCTCAAGTTATTTCTGAAGCTATTCACCTAAGGAAGCCTAACAGAGATGCCAAACTCACTATCAAAGGAGGTATCAGAGGGTTGACTTCGAAATTTTTGATTGAGAAAGCCTTTTCTTTTGCTAATGCTGGTAGCATGGTGGCCTTTGAAACGATTCTAGCCTTACTCATCTATGGTTTGGTCTTGTTTCCAAACATTGACAACTTCATTGATGTTAATGCTATGAGGATCTTCTTGATTAGGAATCTGGTTCCAACTTTTCTCGGTGACACTTATTTCTCCATTCATCATAGGACTTCTAAAGGAGGTGGAACTATTTCCTGTTGTGCGCCTTTACTATACAAGTGGTTTATTTCGCACTTTCTATAGTCTCCCATCTTCACAGAAAACAAGGATTGTTTAAGGTGGTCCTAAAGACTTATGTCTCTCACCAATGATAACATAACTCAGTATGCTTCTGTTTACGAAAACATTGAGATTATTGATAGTTATGGGGAGTTCTCTAATGTGCCTCTTCTTGGTACACAAGGAGGAATCAACTACAATTCGGCTTTGGCGAGATGTCAACTTGGGTTCTCTATGAAGGAAAAACCTAATAACACCTTGTTAGAAGGTTTATTTTTCCAAGAAGGGAAAAACGCTCAAGGGTTGAAAGATAGGATGGTACGTGCTTGGCACAATGTTCATAAGAAAGGAAAAGGTGAGCTTGGATTGAAGAATTGTATAGCTTTGGAGCCTTACACTAGTTGGGTGAAGAAGAGAGGAAAGGAATTCAAGATGCCATACGCTTATGAAAGACCTATGTCCTTAGTAATGGCCAAATTGCCCACTTTTAAAGGCATAGAGGAGTTGCAATATGCTTTGGATAGGATGAAACAAGAGAGGGATGATTAGGAAGGAAAATTTCACACCTCACACCTTGAGAAAGTAGAATTGCTGAAGCAACTAAAGGAGAAGGACGACTTGATAGAATTGCTCGAACAACATGCTGTAAAGAGATCAAGGGACCAAGAGGATTTATTTTCCTCTAACAGTTCATCATCTACTCATCTTCCTACTTTTGGTGTTTGGAAAGGCATTGTAGACCATCTCGTAATAGAGAAGGATGCTATGAAAAGCAACTACGAAAGAGAGATCAAAAGGATTCACAACAAGTATCAGCTTGATGTTAGGTCGACATCAAACATGATTGCATAGATATAGTTTCTTTTCGTTTATGATAATTGAAATTGTATTTCTGATTGTAATCCTTTACACTATAAATAAAATGAGATTTTTGGTACATCAAAATGTGTTATTCTTATTATGATGTTTTCAATTTATGTCTTAAAGTTCCTTGAATAATAATAATAATAATAATAATAATAATAATAATAATAATAATAATAATAATAATAATAACATTCACATTTGCATTTACATATCATGAATCATGTTCTATCTTGGTCTTGCTTTGAGAAAGTTCACCACAGGTCTTATTTCTTTCTTGGTCTTCATCCAGACAAGTTGTCTCACCGGTATAATACTCGAGCTAATCAGTTGAAGAAGATGGACTTCCTAGAGCAAGAGAATCGTAAAATCCATGAAGACGTGACAACCTTGAGGGACAACTATGAGAGGCTTACTGCTATGATGGAAGCTTTGGTGGCTGCTCAGAATCAACCATCTCCTCCTCCTCCTCAAACTCCACTTCAGAGGATCGTGATTTCCAAGATTATGTCTATGCCCATCTATGTGGCTCCCGTCAGTGCTCCACAACACCACGTGCCTTATGGTTTCCCTTGGGGCAAGCCTCATAACTTCGTGCCTGTGGGGTATCAACCTACTGTTGAAGTTCCTATGGCTTAACTTGTGATGTCAGTACCACCTCTCGTGGTTCATATTGTTACTTATATTGAAGAACCTGTCTTTCATGCTGACCAGAGCGAGACTGTTGGTGTTTATGAGAGAATGGACGAGTCCCAAGATCAGTTTCAGGCTATGCATAAAGAGATTCAAGCTTTGAGGGGGAAAGATCTATTTAGGAAGAATGCTCATGATTTGTGTTTAGTTCTTAATGTGAAGATTCCGCATAAGTTCAAGGTTCCAGATTTTGAAAAGTATAAAGGCAACTCTTGTCCTCTGAGTCATTTGGTGATGTACGCTTGTATGATGTCGACTCAGATTGACAACCATCAATTGCTGATCCATTACTTATAAGACAGTTTGACTGGTGCCGCTCTTAAATGGTATATAGGGCTCGACAATGCTCAGATCTGAACATTCAATGACCTATGTGAGGCTTTTGTTTGCCAGTACAAATATAATGTTGACATGGCACTGGACATGGATCTGTAAGAACAAAGTTGGTTCTATAATGTATCTCTAAGATTTTGATGATAACAAAGGATGAAACAAAAATGGTACCCTAACGAAATTTTTCTTAAGTGTGCAGGACTCTGATCAAACAATCAGATAGATAAATCACCAGATACAGAATCCAGCGTTAGAGGCTACTCAGAGGCTACATAACCAGAAGGTTCTGACTCCAACATAAGTGCTAGCAAAAACGAAAGAAGTCAGAAACTCTGAAAGAGAAGATTAATCCAGACTCTGAAGACGCACAATCTGAAGAAGTCAAGATTAAAGAGAAACTCTGATAAAGTCAGATACAAGTTCCCTATGAAGAAGAACATTGCATAGCAAGACTCTGAATACAAGATTCGCTGACTCAGAATGTGTAACCATGAAGAAATATGCATTTAGAAAGAAACTATTTCTAGAAGGAAATTATGACGCACCCAAAACTGTTTTGGAAAGAAACAAGGAGAGTAATGACATTAATCAGTCTTCAATGATCAAGATTCCGTCATCAACCAACGGTCCTCTCAAACTCTTATATAAAGGATGGGATACCTCACAAGAAAACACACATGAGACACTCAAGAATACAAATCTCTCAATCACTCTCTTTTACTATTTCACGAGCTGCTGCTCTTACGTGAAAAGTTGTTGTTCTTATATTTTCTGTAATATTTGCTTATTGTTAGAAGCACTGTGTATTACTAATCATCTTATTACTAAGATACTTCCTCAAGTGAATCTGTGCAGTCCGAATACTTGAGAGGGCTAAGGGATTATTCTCTTAGATGGTTGTTTGTGTAATATTTCAATATTAGTGGATTAAGTCCTTTTTGAAGGCGAAATCACCTTGGTCGGGTGGACTGGAGTAGATTTGAATTTTAAGTAAACTAGTATAAAATTCCGTGTCTAATTCTTTTATTCTGAGTGTGTCTATATTCTTAAAAAAAATTATTTTCCAAAAACAATTCAAACCCCCTTTCTTGTTTTTCTCTACCTTTAATTGGTATCAGAGCTCCGACTCTGTTATTGATTTTCTAATCAAACACTTAACAGTATAGAGAGATCCAGCGTGAGAAAAACACTATGGCCAACACCAATGAAAGAGATAGTTACAATGCTAAACCTCCAATCTTTGATGGAGAAAATTTTGATTATTGGAAAGACAAAATTCAAAGTTTCTTTCTGGGCTACGATGTTGATCTATGGGATATAGTCACAATCAGATACACACCACCTGTGACTGACGCTGGCGTTTCCATTACTAGAAGCAAAATGACAGATGATCAGAATCGTGACTTCAAAAACCATCATAAAGCCAGAATGATACTGCTGAATGCCATTTCCTACAATGAATATGAAAAGATCACCAACAGGGAAACATCTAAAGGAATACTTGACTCCCTGAGGATGACTCACGAAGAAAATTCTCAAGTTAAAGAGACAAAGGCTCTGACCCTAATTCAGAAGTATGAAGCATTCAAGATGGAGGACGATGAAGCTATAGAGGTAATGTTTTCTAGATTTCAAACTTTAATTGCAGGACTCAAAGTTCTGGACAAGGGCTACACAACTGCAGATCATGTCAAAAAGATAGTCAGAAGCTTGCCAAAGAAGTGGAGACCAACGGTCACAGCTTTAAAGCTATCAAAAGATCTGAACAATATCAGCCTTGAAGAACTTGCAAGTTCTCTCATAAGTCATGAGATAGAACTTGAGGAAGATGAGCCTCAAAAGAAGATCAAGTCTGTAACACTAAAGTCCAGATCTGAAAGACGCAAATCAGAAAGAAACAAAGCCTTCCAAGCTGAAGAGGAAGACAATGACGACTCTGACGATGAAGAAGAGTTATCCCTTTTGACCAGAAGAGTAAAATAACTCTAGAGAAAAAGGAATAATAACTTCAGAAGACCAAGATCCAAGGGAGATCATTCAGAATCAACTTCCAGAGGTAAGTCAAACAAAGAAATAACGTGCTATGAATGCAAGGAAACAAATCATTATAGAAACAAATGCCCCAAGTTGAAGAAAGAAAGCTCCAGAAGAGAAGGCTTCAAGAAAAGCTCATTCAAAACCAAAAAGGGAATGATGGCCACCTGGGACGACAGTGGATCTGATTCCTCTGAATCAGACTCTGAAGAACAGACAAATGTTGCACTCATGGCTACCACCTCTAGAAATACATCATATGAAGAATCTGAGTCTAAAGAGGTATTTTATGATCTTTCTCGCTCTGACCTTGAATCATGTCTTTCTGAAACTCTAAACTCATATCAGAAACTTAAACAAAAATTTAAAGCTTTAAAAAAGGTTCTTGAAGGAACCATCGAAGAATGTGATAAGCTTGAGATAACTGTTTCAGAACTAAAAGATGAAAACCAAATCTTGATAAAAGAAAGAGACTCCACAAATAAACAATGTTTAAAACTTGAAGAAACACTATCTCAAGCCCCACAAACTTCTAACACAATGATATATGAATATGAAAAATCTTTTCAAAAGTTTCTGAAAAAATGGGATAGAGAGGAGCAGAATGACATCCATGATTTATGGAGTAAGTCAGAATAATAAAAGAGGAATAGGGTATGTCCCCAGTGAAGATAAATCTTCTACAGATGACAAACATAAATCTCCTTTTTATTATCACTACACACATACACAAGCACAACGTTTTGATAATGCTAGAAAATCCAAAGTTCTAAGAAACTCTGGGAAAACTAATCATAAAGGACCCAAAAGATTCTGGGTACCAAAGGATAACATTGTTTATGTTGCAGATATCTTATGCAGCAGAGTTAAGACACAAATCATGGTACCTGGACTCTGGATGCTCATGACACATGACAGGAAGAAAGTATATGTTCCAAAGCCTGGAACTTAAATATGATGGCTTCATAGGTTTCAGAGGAAATCAGAAAGGAAGAATCAGAGGCTCCGGAACTATTGGTAATGGAACTCTTCCCTCTATATCTGATGTTCTATATGTAGAAGGATTAATGCATAAGCTGTTATCAATAAGTCAATTAAGTGATAACGGTTATGATGTAATCTTCAATCAAAAAACATGTAAAGCAATTAATCAGAACAATGGAACAATCCTATTCATTGGCAAGAGGAAAAACAATATTTACAAGATAAATCTTTCAGACCTAAAAGAACAAAATGTAAAATTCCTAATGTCTGTTCATGAAGAGCAATGGGTATGGCATAGACGCTTAGGCCACATTAGCATGAGAAAAATTTCTCAGCTAAATAAGCTCGAGTTAGTCAGAGGCCTACCTAAACTGAAGTATTCTTCAGAAGCTCTATGTGAGGCATGTCAGAAAGGTAAATTTTCAAAAACATCTTTCAAAAAGAAAAATATTGTTTCTACCTCTAAGCCTCTGGAACTTCTTCACATTGACTTGTTTGGACCTATTAAGACATCATCAGTCAATGGAAAGAAGTATGGACTAGTTATTGTTGATGATTTTAGTCGCTGGACATGGGTAAAATTCCTAAAGCACAAGAGTGAGTCTCACTCTGTATTCACTAACTTCTGTTCCAACGTGCAAAACGAATTTGACTCTAAAATCATCAGAGTCAGAAGTGATCATGGTGGCGAATTCGAGAATAATTTTTTTGAGGAACTATTTGATTCTAATGGAATATCCCATGATTTCTCATGTCCTAGAACTCCACAACAAAGTGGAGTTATAGAGAGGAAGAATAGGACACTCCAAGAGATGGCCAGAACCATGATCAATGAAACAAATGTGGCTAAGCACTTTTGGGCTGAAGTAGTAAATACAACGTGTTATATTCAGAATAGAATCTCTATAAGACCTATTCTGGAGAAGACTCCCTATGAACCGTGTAAGGGAAGAAAATCCAACATTTCTTATTTCCACCCTTTTGGAGGCTCTTGTTTTATTCTCAATACTAAAGAACATCTGAACAAGTTTGATTCAAAAGCACAAAAAGGTATTATGTTAGGATACTCAGAACGCTCTAAAGGCTACAGAGTATATAACACATAAACCAAAATTGTGGAAGAATCAATACATGTCAGATTTGATGATAAGCTTGACCCTAAAAAGTCAAAGCTAGTTGAGAAACTTGCAGATCTGGAAATCACTCTTGCAGGTTCTGATGAAAAGACTATAGCACCAGAAGCATCTGATAAATAAAGCCCAGATGAAATTGAAGCTTCAACTATCCAGAAAAAATCAAGAAGTCGCCCCAACATCTCTGAAGATTTGATTCTAGGAAACAAGGATGAACCTGTCAGAACTAGGTCAACATTCAAAGTATCTGAAGAAACTCCTCTAGGACTAGTATCTCTGATTGAGCCTACTTCTTGTGATGAGGCTCTTCTAGACAACAACTGAGTTCTAGCCATGAAAGCAGAGCTAGACCAATTCTCAAAGAATGACGTCTGGGATCTTGTTCCAAAGCCTAAAGGAACTCACATTATTGGAACCAGATGGGTGTTCAGAAACAAACTGAACAAAAAGGGAGAAGTTGTCAGAAATAAAGCACGACTGGTGGCACATGGGTACAGTCAATAAGAAGGCATCAACTACAACGAAACCTTTGCCCAAATCGCCATGTTAGAATCTATTCGCTTACTTGTTTCATTTGCTGTAAATTATTCAATCAAACTATATCAAATGGATGTCAAGAGTGCATTTCTTAATGGTTATATATCAGAAGAAGTTTATGTCAATCAACCTCCAGGTTTTGAAAACTCTAAATGTCCAGAACACGTGTTTAAACTTAAGAAATCACTGTACGATTTAAAACAAGCTCCTAGAGCTTGGTCTGAAAGATTAAGTAACTTCCTTCTGGAACACGATTTTATTAGAGGAAAGGTTGACTCTACACTCTTCTGCAAAAACATTAGAAATGATATCATGATATGCCAAATATATGTTGATGACATTATTTTTGGTTCAACTAACCCTTCTGTATGTCAAGAATTCTCTGAGCTAATGCAGGCAGAATTTGAAATGAGCTTAATGCAAGAACTAAAGTTCTTCCTAGGGATTCAAATCAATCAAGCTTCAGAAGCCACCTACGTTTATCAAACTAAGTACATAAAATACATTCTGAAGAAATTCGAAATGGTTGAATGCAAACTTGCTAAGACACCAGTGCATCCAACCTGCATTCTGGAAAAAAGAAGAAACTAGCCAGAAGGTTTGTCAGAAGCTCTATCGTGGTATGATAGGCTCTCTTCTCTATCTGACGGCTACACGCCCTGATATTCTGTTTAGTGTATGTGCCAGATTCCAATCAGATCCTAGAGAATCTCATTTAACAGCAATTAAAAGAATCCCCAGGTATCTGAAAGGGACCCCTAACCTTGGCCTGATGTATGAGAAAACATCAGAGTATAGGCTCTATGGTTATTGTGATGCAGATTATGCAGGAGACGAAATGGAACACAAAAGTACATCTGGGAACTGTCAGTTCTTGGGCAATAATCTCATATCATGGGCCAGCAAAAGACAATCAACAATAGTGTTGTCCACTGCAGAAGCAGAATATATATCAGCATCACTCTGCACTACTCAGATGCTCTGAATGAAAAATCAACTTGAAGACCTTCTGATCTTTGAGAGTAACGTTCCTATTTTTTGTGACATTACTGCTGCCATTTGTTTAAGTAAGAATCCTATTTTGCATTCCAGAGCCAAGCACATAGAAATAAAACATCATTTCATTAGAGACTATGTTCAGAAAGGGGTAATAACTTTAAAATTTATTGATACAGACCATCAATGGGTTGGAATTTTTACTAAACCCCTCGCTGAAGACAGATTCTCTTTCATTTTGAAAAATTTAAACATTCAAAATTGTCTAGAATAAAAATGTGCCTCTCTGAAATAGAAAAATAAGACTCTGAACTAAGCATTTGGTATCTGGACCTGACTCTGATGCTACTACCAGTTAGAAGCTATCTGAATCAGAAATCTTCAGGATCCAACCCTTTGGTATTCCTGAAGATCAAATAAAGTAACACGTGATACCTCATGCGTCTGACCTTGGAACTTCTAGACAGCTGTCTAGCAGAAATCAAGAGACAGACTCTTGAAATCTCCTTGAGCAGTGTGCTGATTTGGGGATTTGACCTCCATCATGGGCTGTAATCATTCTCCTCCAAACGTGCTAACTTGGTTAACGGGCTGCATTTAATGTTTTAACAGTTAAACTACTCTTAATACTGTCATTTTGCATGCTCCTTATGGGTATATAATCTTTTCACACACTACAAATGCACACTTTACACTCACGACTACACTAAACCCCCCCTCTCTCTCTCTCTCAGTTCTTCATCATCCTTAAGTTTTCTGCAGTTCTTCATCAAGTTCTTTATTAAACCTTCTTCATCAACATTGTTCTTCATGGACACTCAACAACGATTCGTCTACAACTTCTCTCAACAAATGAACTCAATAGAACAGACACCCATTTCTACTCAACAAACAACAACAACCTATGCTAATGTGACCAAGTAGGTTATGGTCAAATTCATTAAGAATAAGATTATTTGCCAATATGGTGTTCCAAGTAAGATCATTACTGATAATGGGTCAAACTTGAATAATAAGATGATGAAAGAGATCTGTGACTACTTCAAGATTGAACATCATAACTCTTCTCCTTACAGACCTAAGATGAATGGGGATATTGAAGCTGCGAATAAGAACATTAATAAGATCATCCAGAAGATGGTTGTGACGTATAAGGATTGATATGAGATGCTCCCGTTTGCTTTACATGAATACCGTACATCTGTCCGCACTTCAACATAGGTAACCTCTTTCTCTCTTGTGTATGACATGTAAGCAGTGCTCCCTGTAGAGGTTGAGATCCTATCAATGCGAGTCTTGATGGAAGCAAATTTGTCTGAGGCTGAATGGTGTCAGAGTAGGTATGATCATTTGAATTTGAATTTGAATTTGATTAAAGATAAAAGGATGACAACTTTGTGTCACAACCAATTATATCAAAAGAGAATGAAGAAAACATTTGACAAGAAAGTTCGACCCCGTGTATTCATAGAAGGTGACCTTATGCTCAAGAAGATCTTATCTTTTAACACTAATTCTAGGGGAAAGTGGACTCCTAATTATGAAGGCTCATATGTTGTTAAGAGAGCTTTCTATGGTGGTGTATTGATTCTAACAACTATGGATGGTGAGGAGCTCCCTCGTCTTGTGAATGCTGATGCAGTCAAGAAATACTTTGCCTAGAAAAATAAAAGAACAAATCACTAAGTTGAAAACTCGAAAGGGAGGCTTAGGCAAAAATAAGTGTCTTGGTGGATTGAAAACCCGAAAGGGCGGTCCAGGAAAAAATTAGAGACATAAAGAGAAAGTAATCATCTCGGTAGATTGAACCCGAAAAGGCAATCTAGACAAAAGTTAGGAATTATGGAAAGTAACTGCATCATGCCAGACTTGATCGTTCCAAGCAAAAGTTCCTATTATAGGTTCCTATTCAGTCATATTCGGCTGAAGTCCAGGGCATAGTGGAATTCAAAGTTGTTAGGGAGAATAGTGGTCATTGTATTTCAATGTAGCCATTTCCATGTATTTACCATTTTTCCAACTTTGTAATGATCCATGGAGTCACGCCATTTGCAGACTACCATTCTATCAATAAAATTTGAGTCTTTTTCCCATTTGTTCGCTATTCTTATTTTGTGTCAGTTTATGAAATTTCTTTTATTTGTGATGATGATTTTTGAAACAAAAATATCGAAACAATAATGTTTTTGAAAATTTACAAAAAAGATATGTATTTTCCTCGACTTGTGAATACAAGAGAGGAATATGGCAATCCTAAGGATGGTAAGATCCTGAAGAATGGAATTTAGTGACTCCCCCAGGCCAAATTTTTCTTGTTGCTACTTATGGCAGTTTCCCCAACATCAGATTGCAAGAATGGTAGAATCTCTAACGAATCTCTGCCAACACCTCCATCTTATTGAGATTAGCCGAGTATCTGGTTGTATTATGCTATCAGTTTCACACTCTTTGTGCTTGTTTTTTAGCATAATCATACTCATGCGCATAACATCAAGTTTATTTGTGCATTTTGCATTTTTCTCGATGCTCCCTCCGCTCTCTGGAATTTTTCTCCCCGCAGAGTGTGTGTGTTTTCTCTCCAATAGAGTGTCAACCTTAAGAAAAAATAGTTCATCCTTTCTAATTACCCATTGAGTCTGATCCTCGTGGAAGATTTTTGCTTTAGTTTCCCTCTCTAGTTCATTATCTGGGTGGAATTAACCCCCAATTAAGTTTATCACCTCATTGGGTGAAGTCCTCTTTGACTGCTTCTCTCCAATTCATTCATGAGTTGAACTTTGGTCCCCTTTGGTTGGTTACCTTTGTTAAGTTACCACTTGGCTGGTAGTTGGTAATCATTTTGTTTGGGTTTATTACCTTGGTTAAGATATCACTTGGTTGGTAGTTAGTAATCATTCCTTTTGGCTTATTACCTTTGTTAAGCTATCACTTGGATGATAGTAGGTAATATTTATCTTACCTTTGGTTGGTTACCTTTGTTAAGTTACCACTTGGTTGGTAGTTGATAATCATTCTATTTTGGATTATTACCTTTGTTAAGCTATCATTTGGCTAATAGTAGATAATATTTCTCTTACATTTGGTTTATTACCTTTGTTAAGCTACCACTCGGCTGGTAGTTGGTAATCATCATGTTTTAGTTTATTACCTTTGCTAAGCTATCACTTGGCTGATAATAGGTAATATTTTTCTCTTGCCTCCTATTTGTTACCTTTGTTAAGCCATCACTTGGCTGGTAGTTGGTTATCATTTTATCCGGGTTTATTACCTTTGTTAAGCTATCACTTGGTTGGTAGTTCATAATCATTCCCTTTGGTTTATTACCTTTGTCAAGCTATCACTTGGATGATAGTTAGGTAATATTCCTCTCCTATTTGGAGTCAGGGTTTTCCCTTTTGACGATTTCTTTTCCCCGGCGAGGTCTTGCTATGATAAGTCCTCCCCGTTGGATCTTTAGTTTGTTTGCTTCTAACAGTGCATTGGTTATTCTCGAGTCTTTTCTTTTTCCCCCGCGGAACTTTGTTTATCCTCATCCAAGTCCCCATGTGGAAACTGTTACTCCCCACATAGATTCTGGTTTTCTTTCATATCATATCATAAGCATTTTACGGTATCTTAGGGCTAAAAATTGGGTCTTTGATATTTAAGTCTCTTCAATCTTGTCGAGACAAAGATTTCAACCTTCATATCTCTAAATTGAAGAAACTTAAATATGGGAATTTGTCATACCCTATATTTTAACCCTAAGATCCCAGTATCATTTGCATCATTGCATATAAACAAGGTCACATCTTGGTCCTTCCCCCTTATCCATCTTTGGGTTTGCTTCTTGCAGGGATCACCAAGCACCTATTTGTTGGTTTGTTTTACCTTTGTGTTTATATTATTAATTCCTTATCTAACCACTAATCAAAATACAAAATATATGTCTTGTTTCCCTTAAGTTTATTATGCAAGGTAAGGGCTTTTCAATCAAGAACATCTCAAAGTTGTGTGGCTTACTTCTCAAAGAAAGTCAAAGGTTCATGTGTTTATTTCCTAGCCTTCATAAACAAGAAACTTCAAGCTTTGAGAAATTTAATCAAGAGGAAATCAAGGACACCTTATTTTGAGTTCATATGATCACCCATATGCTTTGAAATACAAGAAAAGTCCAAGTACACAAGCTTGTTCCAAGGGGTTTGACAAAAAAGTCAACATTTTGAAGTCAAGGTTCCAAGGATCACAACTCCTTCAATTCTCAAAATTTTTGAATGCTTCTTTTTGCATATGACTCTTCTCTACATCCTATACAACTTCTCTTTAAATGATAAGATCCAATTATGCTTGGAGGATCATCAAAAGTATACATTATAGGTCATTTGTGGACTTTTCCCCAACTTGCAAGGATCATAACTTCTTAATTTTCAACATTTTAGGCTGATTCTTTTTGAACAATGTCATTTGTGATGCCCTCTACAAGTTTGCTTCAAGAATTAGGGTCAGAATATGCTTGGAAGACCATGTAATTCATTGAGACATTACAGGTCATTTTCAGCCACGAAGCACTCAAATTTTTCTAAGTTATATGGTCAAGTTTTCATGCCAACTTCAACATGACATAACTTTATGCTAAAGCATCCAAATGCAACCTTTCTTGGAACATTGTAAACTTGACCATGATGTTAACACATTGCAAAAAGAATGGGATCAAAAAGCCTCCTGAGTAGGGTGCCCCATTGGGTTGAACATGGTGACTTATAACTGAAGAAATTGCCATTGCCCGAGTTTTAAACTTCCCTAATTTCAATTCCAAGCCAAATTAGCACGTGTTTTGGACCTAAACATGTTTAACCAAGTCTCCATAAGTTGATTGACCCTTAAAACGCATCATTTGGTTGAGTTTTGATGAGTTACAAGTCACACTTTTCACACACTCAGATCAAATTCATTTTGCACGAACTCTACATTATTTCACACATATTTGGATCCAATCACATTACCTATAAATAGAGGAAGATATTTCATTCATTTCCAAGCTTTTGAGAGTCAAGAAATCCCTGTTGCAACTTGAATTTTTTCCAAAAAATTCAATTATCGTGTTTTGAGTTTCAGCTTGTTTCGATCCAATTTCTTGATTCCATTAGCACCTTCGGAATCCTCTGAAACTTTTGCAATAATTCCCAAGCTCTGAGACCTTCTGAAGTGCTCTAACAAGATCAAGCTTCATTAACTTCTGATCACCATTTGAATAAGGTAGTTTGAGCATCCTTTGAACTCAAACAAGTTACTACAATGTAGTCTTTCACTCTCTTATTCTTCCCCCTAACTTATTTGGTGTTGATTGATCGTGTTCATCATTTAATTTAATTTTTCGTGGCTTGCTTGTTTCTGAAACTTCTCTGAAATTTCCTTTGCTCAGTTTATATAAATGAATTTGGAGAATAAGGTTGAATTCAGGATGAGAAGAGGATCACAATTATGGTGGTCTCGTATCTTGAATTTACCAAATGATGAAACTTCGGTGAGAGCTCATCGGAGAAGACGACCAAAGTTTTCTTAGGTTGTCTGAGTTTGATCAGACACGCTGGCAGAATGAAATATTCTGATTGGTTGGATTTGAACTGGATCCAATGTTTCTTTGCAGCATGTTCCATCGTGTTCTCTAACATTTAGAGTGTTGGATCTGCCACGTCAATTAATGAGGCGTGATCCAATGCTATGTGATTTTTTCTGATTTTAATTATTTTTCTTTTATTATTTTAAATTTCTTTTTTCTTTAAAAATTCATAGTAATTTCATTTTTTATCCAAAAAATCTTAAAATTATTTCAAAAATTCTCTTTTATTTTTCTTCATTTGACTTTTATTTTTCCATATTTTATTTCACTAATTTTCTATTTTTCATGAATTTTGTATTTTCTCCTTTGTTTTAATTGGTTTAAACATACTTTTATGTATTTTAAAATTCTGGAAAAAATTATTATATACTTCTTATTTTATTTCTATCCTTCCATAATTTTCTTGGCCATTTATTTGGTGTTTTGAATGACTTTATAGATTTTCTATTTTATTCCTATTTTAAAATTCATTTAAAAATACCTTTGATGCATTTTTATTTCATTTAATTGCATTTTATTTTTGTGTGACCCTTGTGAACTTCTGTTGGCCTTGGATCATGATGGTTTATACTTCAAGTCTCATCAAACTCAATGGATTTTGGGTGTTGATGGGGTGAAAATCCTAATCCACCAAAATGGATGATTGATTTTGATGATGACTTGATCAAACTTTTGGTCCTATTTGGGCGTGACTTCTCTTATGTCTCTCTTCTTCATCTCTTTCTTTTCTCTTTGATCAATTGGATGGATTGTGTTCATCTTGTTCATGATGTATGAATTGGTACTTGATGAACTTTCATCATTTCAAATCTACCTCTTAATTGATCATGGATCATTTAAGGTACTTTGGATTGATGCATACGTTTGTCCAAGTGTCATGAAGTGTGGATTGAAGTAATGGATCATCATCCTAGCCTTTGTGCTTGATCTTCCCCTTTCTTTCTTTTTTGTGTGCCATGTCTTAAGGAGAACGATTTACATATCATTTCTCTAACATGTATTAACACAAACATTATTATTGACCAGCCTCAGATAGTTGTAACTTCTACATAAGTCAAATTACGATTGCTTGACATAGCGCTAAATTTGTCCCAAAGAAAACAAAGGCATTTTTATAAGTGAGATTGTAAGTCTCATATTTCTCATGGTATTGTATGAAAATTTTGTTGCTTTTCCATTTTGTGAGAGCTAGTGGCATACTTGTTGATTTTGTCCAAGTTGGAGCCCTTCTTATAAATGATGCATAGGTTCACATTTTCATGCTTGTGAGTGGATAGTTGAGTGTTCTCCAAAAATTGACCAAACCATCTTTCATCTTTAATTACTAACATCCTTACTAACACTTTACTTGTATTAACTTTTATTTCAAAGTCATTTACTTTATGCTCCTTTATTTTATGCCATTTACTTTATACTTTATATTTAGCATTCCATATCATATTATTTATGTATTTTGTCATTTTGTTCTTTGTCCATTTGGACCTTTCTTTTATATCCTTGTAAAGAAAACATTAATAAAGAAAAAACTAAAGAAGAAACTTAGTTATCCTGATTCCTAGACTTGTGGTTACTACCCTTGGCATCATTATGGGGTTATGGACTTAGAATTAGGATCTTGACCTTTTCTTTGGGACTTATGATTTGAGACCATAGAATTCATCTGGTACCTTTGACTTAGGATTTCCTTTTGAAGACTTGGTTGAGTTACTTTGGTTTCATCTGATATATGGATTATTATTTGCTTATTTGGACTTGCTTGAGGCTTAATCCAAAGGAGAGAATTCTTGCTTGACTTATGTCAAAAGGCTTTCTATTTCTTGGTTAGATCTTTCCTCCCTAACTTTTACTTTATGCTTTAGGATAGTCTCTTCTTCTCTTCCCCTCTTCTTTAATTTTCAAAATCCTATCTCTTTTTTTAAACCTTCTTATTTTTTAAACTTGAACTACTTTCTCAATAAACCTTGACTTTTGTCAAGTTATTTTCAAAACCTTTTTTTTCTTAAATAAATGTTAATCCATCTTAAGCATGTTTACACCAATTTTAAAAGACTAAAAATGCATAACTCATTCAAATCATTCGCCTTTGTGCACTTTTCCTTTTAAAACTTTTCTCAAGGTATTAGACATCAGTCATTTCCATAGTTGAGATATAATTCTCCTATCCCCATAGTATCGATGATAATTCTTTTCCATCTGTGAGAGCTAGTGGCGTACTTGTTGATCCTTATAGAAGTTGGAGCCCTTCTCATGATGATGCAAAGTACTCATACTTGTGGGTGACTAGTTGAGTATTCTCCTTAAAATGACAAAATATCTTTTTCCATAAAAATGAATCAAAACAAACTCCTTTATTATTTTTACCATGAACTACGAGGTTTTGATCCTTCATTTCACTTTGTTGGTACGTAGGCATGAGACTTCAAAAGTCTTGCCAAACACAAAAATAAGAAAAAATGTTTCTTTTCCCATCTCTCTAATCTTTTACAAACAACACTCATTTTTCAAACCAAAAGGCACATTTTCAAAGAGGTTCCCGTTGAGTACCATGGATGTTTAGGTAGCTAATACTTTCCCTTTGCATAACTAACCCCCAAACCCTTGTTCTATTTTATTAGTTTTGTTTTAAAACTTCGGATTTTGTTCGTACTTTTTCCCTTTTCCTTTGGAAACAATAAAAAGCGGTGGTGACTCTTACTTTGCGAGGTAAGTTAGTTGATAGCTTAATCTTAATTTTTTTACCGCTACACCTAGCAACGACTGGAATACCTGACATCTGTTGGGGAGGTCAAACAGTTTAGTGACGATTCCTTATAAAGATTATAATACCTAACTCTGTCTGAGAATGATTGAAAGTCCAGTGAAGATTCTTAGCAACGACTAGAATACCTTACTTGGTAGGAAAAGAGAGCAAATCAGTGACAATTATTAGAAACGACTAGAATACCTGACTTATGCTAGGGAGAGAAGTTCTATGATGATTCTTAGCAACATCTATGAATATCTGACTCGATTGGGGAACAAGTTCAAAAATGTATCTTGCCCGAAAAAAGAAAGTTCAACGACGATTCTTAGTGAAGGCTAAGAACACCTGACTTAGGTTGGGGATAAATGAAAAAAATGTAGTGATAATTCTTAACAACGGCTGGGATATTCGACTCTACAGGGGAGAGAAGTTCATTGACGATTCTTAGCAACGACTAGAATACCTGATTATTTTGGGTAGAACCTGAGAGGATAAAGCAGTTCAGTGATGATTCCTAGCGACGGCTGGAATACCTGACTCTACTTGGGGAGAAATCTTGGGAATGACTTTACTGGGGAAAATCCCTAACAACGACTGGGAATTTCTGAAATTTGACTAGGGAAACATCCTAGCAATGGCTTGGACAGTCGGAATTTGATGAATTAATCGAGTAAGATTGGAATATGAAACACAGAGGATACTTATGATGCAATGTTATCAATGCGAGATACCGATGTATGTTCAGGATGTGGGGGATATGCAATATGTAAAGTTTGTGAGTTATGCCAAGTATGATTGGGCTTTGTGGCGTATAATTTATTAGAAGTGCCAATGATGATTGGGCTTGGAATTTTCTTAGGGGGAAAGACTGACTTCCCGACATCGGAACTTGGATCTTCTTATGTAATGTCTTTTACTAGGAATCTTCCAGCTCAGGAATTTCTAATTGGGCCAACAAGATTTGTGGCATTACAGTGTTAAGGTATACCAAGCATGTTGGACTTTGGTTTCCTTTGGATACTTTGAAAGAGAAGTAATTTTGATGTTTTCCCTTAAAAGTTTGTTTTGTTTTTTTAGTAAAAAGTTTGTTTTTACCCAAAATATTCAACTATAATGTCAATTAAAGAAAAGTCACTATTCACAAATAAAGTTGGAAAAGTAAAAGCATTGAGCATGTTAGACTTTGGGTGATTTACACAAGGAAGAAATTCCTAAAAGAGTTTATTGCAAAAGAAATTGAGAAACTATAATGGCAATAAAAACAACTCGGATTTCCGCCAGTTTTCGACTCTACTATAGTCCTTATGTCCATGGAGGTCCTCAGATCTTGCTTCAGAAGGAGATGATTGGATTGACTCATCGGGGAGTGTCGACAATGCTTTGCGGAATGTAGCCTCTCGCCTTTTTTTAATTCCTAATTTTTGCCTAAACCGCCTTTTCGGGTTTTCAGTCTACCGGGATACCCATTTTTGCATAAGTCGCCCTTTTGGGGTTTCAACTTGTCAGGCTCTTTTCTCTTTTTTTTTTCATGCATAGTATTTTTGATTACATCCATGTTCACGGGGGAAGGAATATCTTAATCATCCATAGTTGCAAGGATTAAGGCTCATATAGAGAAAACCTTTCTTATAACATACGCACCTTCATAGTTTGGCATCCATTTGCCCCTAGGGTCAGTATGAATCAGTAGAATCTTCTTCAAAACTAAGTCTCTAGTTTTGATGTTGCGAGGAAAGACCTTCTTGTCATGGGCCCTTTTGATGCGCTTTTGGTATAGCTGGCAGTGACAGATGGCTTCCAAACGCTTCTCATCAATCAGGTTTAGCTGGTCAAATCGGGATGGCACCCACTCGGCTTCGTCAAGCTTGACATCGGTCAAAATCCTTAAGGAAGGAATATCTACTTCAATAGGCAGGACTGCATCCATTCCATACACAAGAGAGAAGGGGGTTTCCCTAGTGGATGTATGTACAGAGGTACGGTGTCCCTGCAATGCTAAGGGGAGAATCTCGTGCCAATATTCATAGGTTTCCACCATTTTATGCATGATTTTCTTGATATTTTTGTTGGCTGCCTCAACGACACCATTCATGTTGGGCCTATAAGGTGATGAATTTTGATGCTCGATCTTGAAGCTTTGGCAAATCTCTTTCATCATCTTGTTATTGAGGTTATATCAATTATCAATAATGATCTTGTTGGGGACCCCATAACGGCAGATGATTTCTTTCCTTATGAGTTAAGCCACCACTTGTCTTGTGACACTGGCGTATGAGATTGCTTCCACCCATTTAGTGAAATAGTCTATGGCTACCAAAATGAAGCGATGTCCGTTCAAGGCAGTTGACTCAATGCGTCCGATCATGTCAATGCCCTACATGATAAAAGGCCAAGGTGATGTTAGGACATTGAGTGGTACTGGCAGTACATAGATTTTGTCAGCGTAGATCTGGCATTTATGGCATGTTTGGATATGGCGGTAACAGATAACCTCCATGGTCATCCAATAGTAGCCGACCCTCAAGATTTTCTTCACCATGGTGTGCCCACTGGCATGCATCCCATAGGAGCCTTCATGGATTTCCATTATAATTTGGTTTGCTTCTTGCTTGTTTACAGATCTGAGCAAAACCGAAACATAGTTCCTCTTGTACAGTACCCATCCGCTTAAGAAGAACTTGGATGACAGTTTCCTAAGATACTTCTTGTCAATGATGGATGTGTTTTCTGGGTACTCTTGGCTTTCTAGGAACTTTATGATGTTGTAAAACCAAGGATGGCCGTCAACTTCATCTTCGGATGCCAAATATTAAGCAGGCTCGTTCAAGTAGTCAAGATGGAAAAATGGTTCTTCATTCTTCCATTTGACCTTAAACATGGATGACGGATTTATCTGGCATCGGCCAACTGATTTTCCTCTCTGGGATGTGATTGAATATAATCTCGTCAAAGTATGGGATCAACTTCAGGACATGCTCCTTGTAAGGGATGGGTTTATGATCTCGAGCTTCCCAATATCCTTTGACTTGGCTAACAACCAAGGCTAAATCTCTGTAGTCATCACGAATTTTGATCCTAAGATCAATCACAACTTCAATACCGAAGGGTAAGTGAAATCCAGTTGGGGAGGTGATGATTTCCCCAATGCAAGCTTCGTATTCTGCCATATTGTTGGTACATTTAAAGTACAACCTTGCAGTGAAAGGTAAGTGAAATCCAGTTGGGGAGGTGATGATTTCCCCAATGCCATTACCATGAGCATTAAAAGCTCCATCAAACACAAGTGTCCACCAAGATCCTGGTTCTGGTCCTTCCTCGGGTCCGGGGATATTGCAATCCCTTATTAGCATAATGTCCTCATCATGGAACTCAAAGTGCATAGACTGGTAGTCCTCCAAAGGTTGTTGTGCAAGATAGTATGACAATACACTCCCTTTGATAGCTTTTTGAGGGACATGTTGGATGTCGTACTCAGTTAAAACCATTTGCCAACGAGCTACCCTACAAGTTAGAGAAGGCTTCTCAAAGATGTACTTGATAGGATCCATCTTGGAGATTAAGATCGTTCTATGGGTGAGCATATATTGTCTTAGGCATTTGGAAGCCCAAGCAAGTGCACCTTGTTAGACGATAGTACCAATCTAGAAGGGGGTTCAATAGATCCATTTTAAACTTTAGCGCTTTTTAAAAATGTTTTCAACGGTTGCAGAAGCACCATAGATTGTAATCGTCTAAACAATTTATTAATGGAAAGATCGGATATGCGTGAAACCGAATGGAATTACTTAAGATAGAGATTATCAACCCCTATCTAAATCAATAGATTAACAACTATGATCCTTGATATCGTTACCTCTAATAATGCTTAACACAATAAGAGATCGAGGAAAATATTACTAAGTTTGTGCGAAATTAATTTTATCGAACACTTGGTGTGCACTTCACACCAAGTTTAGATTTCACTCAAATTGAATGTGTAGAATTTTACTCATTTGCAATCAAAGTGATTTCAACAATTTATCAAACAATTGCTATGCACACCAATCAAGCGATATTGATTTTACGATTAATTTCACACAAAACGTATTTAATGCAAAATTTAAAGAGTTAAGAGATAGAGAAAACAAGACCGGATTTGTTGAGGCAGTTCCCCTATCGTCCTCGCTTAGGGTATGTCTGCCCTTAATTATAAATCTAGAATTGAGATATTTTTATTAACATGTTGCAAAGTCAATACAAGAGAACAAATCATCACCACTAATCAACCCCTAGAGTTGTTACAGATCCTATTATATTCTCTCCCTTTGATTCGAGTTGAACCAAGTCCTTCAAGCGCTTCGAACAAACCTCCGGTTACTGTTACCTTATTGCAAGAACACCACGTTCTCCAAAACTTTAGCTCGGATGATTTCAAACACAAGTTGCTTTAACCCTAAGCTTTATTCACAATTCATGGAGGACAAAACCTCAATGGTTTTATTCAAGAAAAACTCACACAAAGTCTCAACCCAAACTAAGATAATCCAATCTTATTTGAACATTATCACAACAACAATGCATAATGCTCAACAAAGATTATTATGTGTGATTATTGAGAAATGCAATGAAGAATGAAGATGCTGAGCACTTTGGTGTATATCTTTCACTTTTCTTGTTAAAATGTTGAAGAAGAGACTCTAGAATATTCATATGATGCATGGACAAAGTAACAGATGTAACAGAATAATTTTGCAAAAATGCACAACAGAAAATTGAGTGCCAACAACGACCAATTGACCTGTTCACACAGTTGAGTCGACTCAAACAGGTTGAGTCGACTCATGATTCGACCTATTCAAACCCGTGGCAGCATGGTTCAAATGAAACAACCAATGAGTCGACTCAAACAGCCAATGAGTCGACTCAAACAGGGGATGAGTCGACTCAAACAGGGGATGAGTAAACTCAAACAGGTTTTTTCAGAGTTGAGTCGACTCATGACTCGACCTGTTCAGACCTGTGGCAACATGGTTCAAATATAGCCAATGAGTCGACTCAAATGGGGGATGAGTCAACTCAAAATTCTTAAACTGTCAAAAATGAGTTTTTGATATTTTGGTCAATTCAAACCATTTTCTTATGAACCTAAGGTACCAATGATGATCAAGTGCATTATTCACATATATGAAATGCTCCTATATGCATGGACTCATTTCACTTATACTTTGAGCATGTTGGAGGATGAATGCATTCTATGATATGATGACACCGTCCAAATCATACATTATGAGCAACTAAGAAGGTTTGACATCATTAAAATAAGGACAAGGGATCTTTGCCCTCACATACTCTCCCTTTTTTATGATGGCAAACTGTGACGTAATCGCGTACTTTGATAGACATCCTCCCCCTGATTTTATGCATGCCTTCAAACATTCTAAATTTTCTTAATCATCTATTATGTTTCCATTTCTTATCCCCCTTTGAAAACATCAAAAAGAAACAATGAAACAATCAACATGATATAAAGATATCCATAAGCACTTAGTCAACGACTTTGCAACATATAGACATCAACAACCATGCAAATAATATGAAGTCAATGGAAGAAGTACATGCATAAATGTTACACGGAGCAAAAGAAAATAACTAAATAAGATTGCCATAATTGTTCAACATAAACTTTAAGACAAATAAGTAAGTACAATAACATGCAAACACAGGGAAATGAAAATTCATGTTAAATATGATACCTAAGCAAGTTCAAGCATAATTCAAGCATAGAAATGGATCACATTTAGTTCAAACCAAAAAATGAACATCAAGAATTACATAGAACAAGTATATACATACGATATAGGTCAAGTGGATAGGAATGATATTACCTCCAATGGTGATAGATGATGAGTGCCCTCACATAGCCGCACTTATAAATCAAGGAATAGACAGGCATAATATATGTATTTAAACGCGATTCGAGATATTGAGAACACCAAGTTCCCTACGGATGTGGAAGAAAGGCTCTGTCGCAAGTAGTTTTGTGAAGATATTGACAAGATGATTTTTGCTATCAACATGCTCGAAGACAACATCACCTTTCTCAACATGATCCCTAAGGAAGTGATGCCTAATTTCAATATGTTTAGTGCGCGAATGTAGTATGGAATTTTTGGTTAAATTGATGGCACTTGTGTTGTCACAAAAAATGGGAATATGTTCAAGTTGAACATCGAAGTCGAGTAATTATTGTTTGAGCCACAAAATTTGAGTGCAACAATTACCCGCAACAACGTATTCCGCCTCGGAGGTTGACAAAGCAACCGAAACTTGCTTTTTGCTGTGCCAACTTACCAAGGAATTTGAATAAAAATGACAAGTGCCACTGGTGCTTTTCCTATCTGATTTTCAACCGGCAAAGTCAGAATCGGAGTAACCAACCAAAGAGAAATCACTTCCCTTAGAGAACCAAAGCCCATACTTTGAAGTACAACATAGGTGTCTAAGTATGCGATTGACGGCTTTTAAATGTGATTCTTTGGGACATGATTGATACCTAGCACACATACATACACTAAACATAATGTCTGGTCGAGATGCGGTAAGATAGAGGAGAGATCCGATCATACCTCTATACCTTTTGATATCTACAACCTTACCATTTTCATCCTGATCCATATTAACAGCGATAGGCATTAGAGTGTCGATTACTTTGGAGTTTTCCATATCGAAGCGTTTAAGTAACTCATTACAATACTTCGTTTGGCTCACGAAAGTTCCTTCTTCAAGTTGCTTGATTTGAAGTCCGAGGAAGTAATTTAGCTCCCCCATCATGCTCATTTTGAATTCTCCCTGCATCAACTTAGAGAACTCCTTGACCAAATTAATGTTAGTAGATCCAAAAATAGTGTCATCTACATAGACTTGAACTAAAATGGAGTGATTTCCTTGACGTCTAATAAAAAGGGTAGTATCAACCTTCCCTCTTAAGAATCCTTGATCTAGTAGAATATGCTAAGACGCTCATACCATGCCCTAGGGGCTTGTTTGAGGTCGTACAAAGCCCGCTTAAGCTTATAAACATAGTTGGGATGCTCATGGTTTTCAAAGCAGGGAGGTTGAGATACATATACCTCTTCATTTATGTGACCGTTAAGGAAAATGCTCTTGACATCCATTTGAAATAATTTGAAATTTTGAGAACAAGCATAGGCATGTAAAAGGTGTATAACCTCGAGTCGGGCAACCAGAGCATAAGTTTCCTCATAGTCGATACATTCCTCTTGGTTATACCCTTGAGCAACAAGGCAAGCCTTGTTACGAGTTATGACTCCATTTTCGTCTAACTTGTTCCTAAACACCCATTTAGTGCCGATTACTCGATGGTCTCTTGGAGGGGGCACAAGATCCCACACCTCATTTCTTTTGAATTGATTAAGTTCATCTTGCATATCTAGAAACCAATGTTCATCGAGTAATGTGTCTTTGGAGTTTTTAGGCTCATTTTGAGAGACGAAAGTAAAGTGATAACAAAAGTTACTTATCTTTGACCGTGTGGTAACTCCCTTTGAGATATCTCCTAGAATATTATCAATGGGATGATCCTTGGAAGATTTCCATTCCAAAGTAGTATCATTGTTATTGACGGAATGATCCTCCTCTTTCTTTTCGGAATTAAGATCCGACTCCTCCTCAGCTTTTTCCGGATGGGGTTCAACATGATTTTCTTCTTGATCTTTTATTATGTCTTCCGAAGGAACACATGCACCATCAACAATAATACCTTCTCCGACAACTTTTAGATAAGATTCATCAAAGGAAACATGCACGGATTCTTCAACAATAAGTAACCTTTTGTTGTATACTCTATATGCTTTACTAGAATGAGAGTATCCGAGAAAGATACCTTCATCGGCTTTTGAGTCAAATTTACCAAGGTTTTCTTTACCATTGTTTAATACAAAGCATTTACATCCGAAGATATGAAGATCTGAAATAATAGGCTTCCTTCCCTTTAGCAATTCATAAGGGGTTTTGTTTAGAATAGGACGAATGAGTATCCTATTCAATACATAACAAGCCGTATTTATGACATCGACCAAAAATATTTAGGAAGGACGTTTTCATTGATCATAGTCCTTCCAAGCTCTTCTAAAATTCTGTTTTTATGTTCCACTACTCCATTTTGTTGTGGAGTTCTTGAGCAGAAAAATTATGATCAATGTCGTGTGTTTCACAAAATTCCTTAAAGAGGTGGTTTTCAAATTCACCTCCGTGATCACTTTGAATAGTAAATATGCCAGTGTTCAATTTGTTTTGAGACATCTTGGCAAACTTTTCAAAAGCATAAAAAGTGTCACTTTTACTTGCTAAGAAGATAGTCTAACAAAATCTAGAGTAGTCATCTACTATAACAAAACCACAGTAGTTTCCACCTAGACTTTTAATTCTAGATGGCCCAAAAAGGTCCATATGGAGAAGTTCAAGGGGTCTCATTGTGGAAACAATATTTTTAGATTTAAACAAGATCCTTGTTTCCTTTCCCATTTGGCACGCATCACATAAGTGATCTTTTGAAATTTTGATTTTGGAAAGACCAACAACTAGATCTTTTGCGACAACTTTATTTAGCAAGTCAAAGTTGACATGCGTTAATCGCCTATGCTAAAGCCACGAGTATTCACTCATGGAGACAAGACATTTAGCGCTAGTCAAAGATACTTCATTCAAGTTAAGCATGTATACATTATTTTCCCTCCAACCCATAAGCACATCATTCTTATTATCATTATGTTCAATCATGCAACAATCTTTTGAAAACGAGACTTTATATCCTTTATCACATAATTGGCTAATACTAATGAGATTGTGCTTAAGGCCTTTAACTAAAAGGACGTCTGAGATAGTAGTAGAGGAGGGATTACCTACACTATCCTTGTTATTATCATCGTAGGTTACAAACCCTTTCTTCATAGCCACAAAGTCAAAGAACAAGGAAGTGACATCCGTCATGTGTCTTGAGCATCCACTATCGAGAACCAATGTTCTCTCTGTATCCTCAAGACATTCCACCTACAAATTTAAACAAGGGAATGAGGTACCCAATTTTCATTGGGTCCTAGTTTGTGAGTGAAACTTTGGTTGCATTTGGGCAACCATTGAAAAATGCCTTTAGGGACTATAAATATCCTAAATCGACATTTAGCAATAGTATGTCCCCTTTTGCAACAATATAGACAATTTAAGTTAGGATGAAAATTATTTTTGCTATCTTGATCCTTTACCACATAAGTGTATTTTTGATAAGGATTGTTCATGTCACTTCTAAAATATGATTGATCAATAGCAAAGGTAACTTTAGGTTGTAAAGCCTTGTCTAATTTGGCTTGAAGAGTTCTAACCTCTCTTTGCCAAATGTGACAGGTTTCACATCCGGACCATTTAAACCAAAATACCTTATCATCTTCAGTTTTGCCTTTAGTAACCTCTATCATTGATTTCTTGAGGGTTTCTAATTCCTTTTCGGAATCAGAAATCTTCTTTTCTAAATAGCAGAAAATTGTCTTATTTGAGGCTAGGCGTTTGAAAGCTTCATTGGCCTCATTGTGTAGAGTACTAAAGGCATTTTGCAAATCACAAAAAGATATTTTATCAACATGATCATATTTAGAATGACTTACATTATTTTTCTTCTTTCGATGAGTTGTAAGACAAAGATTGGCGTTTTCTTCTTCATCACTTGATTTATCATCGCTTGAGGACTCACTATCACTCTCCCATGCAATGTATGCTCTTCTAGCTTTACTAGATTTGTTGTGACGTTTGTCTTTTCCTTTGTCTTTCTTCAGCAAGGGACAGTCCGACTTATAATGACCGGCCTTTCCGCAATTTAAGCATGATCCTTTTGACTTAGTTGTCTTACCTTCCTCTTGATTCGGGAATTTTGATTGTCTTCTATAGTTGATAGGATTTTTATCCGAATGTTGGACTTCATTCTTTCTAAGGTATCAGTTATACCTCCTTACGAACAGCCTCATGTCTTCATTTGAATCTTTATCGTCATCACTTGATTCACTCTCACATGCATCATTGGGGGATGACTTATATCTTGAAGTCTTTAAAGCAATAAACTTCCTTTCGGTGTCCTTAACTTTCTCCTTATTTTCCTTCTTTTAACTCTTCTCATGTTTCTCAAGGTTCATGAGCTCTTGCTCATGCTTTTGAAGTTTTCCAAACAATGTTTCCATGTCCAATGTTCTTAGATCATTGGCTTCCTTAATCACAATGACCTTTGGTAGCCAATTCCTGTTAAGACATCTTAAGATTTTATTAAGAGCAACATCATTAGGGGTAGTTCTACCAAGAGCATTTAACCGATTGATTAGATGAGAAAATCTATTTTGAATATCGGTAATGGTTTCACCATCCTCCATATGAAAAAGGTCAAATTCTTAAGTTAAAGTGTTGATTCTAGCTAGTTTGACATCATTGGTTCCCTCATGGGTAATTTGCAATGAGTCCCACATAGCTTTAGCACTAGTACAATGGGAAACCCTATAATACTCATCAACACCTAAGGTGGCAATGAGCATATTTCTGGCTTTCCAATCATAGCTATACTTTTTCTCATCTTCTTCATTCCATTGTGCTTCAGGTCTAGGTACAACAAAACCATCCGCATTGGTCATGGTTATTTCCATAGGACCATCTTAGATGACTTTCCATACTTTCCTATCAATAGAGTTGATATAGATACACATACAATCTTTTCAATAACTATATTTTTCACCAGTAAAAATAGGCGTCACATTGTACGCCCCTTTAGGATTGTTACTCATTTTCTAAAAACTTATATGCGAAGCACTAGATGAACAGACGCTCATGATACCACTTGTTAGACGATAATACCAATCTAGAAGGGGGATTGAATATATCAGTTTTAAACTTTAGCGCTTTTAAAAAATGTTTTCAACGGTTGCAGAAGCACCCTAGATTGTAATCTTCTAAACGATCTGTTAATGGAAAGATCATATATGCGTTAAACCGAATGGAATTACTTAAGATAGAGATTATCAACCCCTATCTAAACCAATCTATTAACCATTATGATCCTTGATATCGTTACCTCTAATAATGCTTAACACAATAAGAGATCAAGGAAAATATTACTAAGTTTGTGTGAGATTAATTTTATCTAACACTTGGTGTGCACTTCACACCAAGTTTCAATTTCACTCAAATTGAATGTGCAGAATTTTACTCAGTTGCAATCAAAGTGATTGCAACAATTTATCGAAAGTTGTTATCACACCAATAAAGCGATATTGATTTTACGATTAATTTCATACAAAACGTATTTAATTCAGAATTTAAAGAGTTAAGAGATAGAGAGAACAAGACCGGATTTGTTGAGGCGGTTCCCCTATCGTCCTCGCTTAGGGTACGTTTGTCCTCAATTCTAAATCTAGAATTGATATGTTTTTATTAACACGTTGCAAAGTCAATACAAGAGAACAAATGATCACCACCAATCAACCCCTAGAGTTGTTGCAGATCCTATTCTATTCTCTCCCTTTGATTCGAGTTGAACCAAGTCCTTCAAGCACTTCGAACAAACCTCTGGTTACCACTACCTTATTGCAAGAACTCCATGTTCTCCAAAACTTATGCTCGGATGATTTCAAACGCAAGTTGCTTGAATCCTAAGCTTTCTTCATAATCCTCTGATTACCACTACTTGTTTGACTGAACCTTCCGTTCTTCAAACGTTTCACTCGGCTGAATCTGCGAAGCAAAGTTTAGTGCAAAAACCCCCAATTCTTGGAGGACAAAACCTCAATGGTTTTATTCAAGAAAAACCCACACAAAGTCTCAATCCAAACTAAGATGATCCAATCTTATTTGAATGTTATCACAATAGCAATGCCAATGCTCTACAAAGATTATTATGTGTGATTATTGAGAAATGCAATGAAGAATGAAGATGATGAGCACTTTGGTGTATATCTTTCACTTTTCTTGTTAAAATGTTGAATAAGAGACTCTAGAATATTTATATGATGCATGGACAAAGTAACAGACATAACTAAATAATTTTGCAAAAATGCACAACATAAAATTGAGTGCCAACAGTCACCAGTTGACCTGTTCACACAGTTGAGTCGACTCAAATAGGTTGAGTCGACTCATGACTCGACCTGTTCAGACCCGTGGCGACATGGTTAAAATGAAACGGCCAATGAGTCGACTCAAACAGGGGATGAGTCGACTCAAATAGGGGATGAGTCAACTCAAACAGGTTTTTCCAAAGTTGAGTCGACTCATGACTCGACCTATTCAGACCCGTGGCAACATGGTTCAAATGAAACAGCCTATGAGTCGACTCAATGAGTCGACTCAAATAGGAGATGAGTCAACTCAAAATTCTTAAACTGTCAAAAATGAGTTTTTGATATTTTGGTCAATTCAAACCATTTTCTTATGAACCTAAGGTACCAATGATGATCAAGTGCATTATTCACATATATGAAATGCTCTTATATGCATGGACTCATTTCACTTATACTTTGAGCATGTTGGAGGATGAATACATTCTATGACATGATGACACCGTCCAAAGCATACATTATGAGCAACTAAGAAGGTTTGACATCATTAAAATAAGGACAAGGGATCTTTGCCCTCACACACCTTAGGTCTTCTCAAGCATTGAATACCTACTTTCGCAATCAGTACACTACTTTCTTAAGTAGTATATTGCATGCTCCTTTCTTCCGGTTTCTTCGTGCTGGAAGAGGACACACCCCATAGATCCTTCAAGGACTATTAAGTAAAGGATCAAAGGTCTCCCAAGAACAAGAGGAATTAAAATTGGAGGTTCTTGCAAGTACTCATTGATCTTTTCAAAAGCGTTTTGGCAATTGTCGTTCCAAATGATGGCTTGATCCTTGCGAAGTAGTTTGAAGATCGGCTCACAGGTGGCTGTGAGATGAGATATGGATCAGATAATATAATTAAATCCCCGGACCTCCTTTTTCATTTTAGGTGCAGACATAGCTCGTATGGCCTTTACCATTTCAGAATCCACTTTGATGCCTCGTTGGCTTACAACAAAACCTAGTAGTTTGTCGGATCTTACTCTGAATGTGCATTTACCAAGGTTAAGTCTCAACTTAAACTTCATGAAGCGTTCAAATAGTTTCTCTAAATTAACTAAATGCTCCTCTTCAGTTTGGGACTTGGCAATCATGTCATCAACGTACACTTCAATCTCTTTATGAATCAAATCATGAAAGAGTGTCACCATTGCATGTTGGTACGTTGCACCTGCGTTCTTTAAGCCAAAGGGCATGACCTTGTTGCAAAAAGTTCCCCATGGGATGATGAAAGTAGTTTACTCCATGTCTTCTAGAGCCATTTTAATTTGGTTGGAACCGGAGAAACCATCAGTGAAAGAGAAGACAGAGAATTGAGCGGTGTTATCCACTAGCACATCAATATGAGGTAACGAGAAGTCATTTTTGGAACTTGCTCTATTCAAATCTCTATAATCTACGCACATGTGTACTTTTACGTCCTTTTTGGGCACGAGCACGATATTGGAAATCCATTGAGGGTAATTGGAAACTGGTAGGAAACATGCGCTGAGCTACTTTTGTACTTCCTCCTTTATCTTCATAGCCATGTCAGGACCAGTCCTTCTTAGCTTTTGCTTCACGGGAGGGCAGTCTTCCTTGAGGGGTAGATGATGGACCATGATATCAGTATCAATACGGGCATGTATTGGTAAGACCATTCAAACACATCCAGGTAGTCTTGTAAGAGTTTGACCAACTTTGCCTTCACTTCTTAATGTAGAGCTAAGCCTACTCTGAACTCTTTGGCTTTTTCTTCCATTCTGAGATTGACCACTTCTATCGACTCTTCGTGTGGTTGAATGACCTTTGACTCTTGCTTGAGTAGTATGACTAACTCTTCTGGGAGCTCGCAATCTTCCTCACCATATTTGTCGGCATGATTAATTGGATTATCGGAGTCATATAGGACCATAACAGAGTCATTATTGATGGAGACCAGGGTGAATCTGCATGATTAATAATTCACACTTTTTATTTCGCGAAGGAAAAATGAATGAAAATATAAGGAAAAGAAGAAAACATTGCCATTTTTATTTAAGTGAGAAAATAAATAGATGAAAGATAGTGAGCGGAACTTGAATGTAAATTGACTTTTTCATTGATTGATAAAAAGTAGAAAATTTGACGGGGGCCTTACAAATGTTTCCCTCATGCCTTGGACAGAGCATGGGTTCTCTTGTTTCTTAAAGGGAAAACATTAAACAGGAGATTTACTTTTCTAACATTGTAACCTCCGGTAATTCAAACACAATCCAACTTGTCAGTTCCTGGCCTTCAACCTTCCGATAGACCAATCATTCTTCCTCAGTTGCTCCATCTTCCTCCAGATCAGAAATCTGGCCATCCACAAGGTGTCCAACACTTGAGAAGAATTCTTACAGGGGAAGTATTTGCCTCTTTGCAGCAATTGGCACTTGTTTCTTCAAGTTTTAGGAGTTGTATCCCAATCCAACATGATCCTTGTTTATGGGTATCTCTAAGATCCTACCCCAACCTTCAGGGTGTCTATTCTTGATAACGGTCTGAGCTTCTTTTAGAGAGGTCATCGGAAATTCAACAAATTTCACTTCCCCTATAGGGCCAACCATATCAACATTGATAACTTCGAATGATTGAAATGGGATTTCCTCTACCTCTCCTCCTCCTTTGATATACCTAAAGGATGCTAGATGGCTGACCATAATGTCTTCTTCTCCTTCGATCACCACAAGCTTGATGTTGACTAAAAATTTCAGCCTTTGATGGACTGTCGATGTAATAGCTCTGGCCGAGTGTATCCACGGTTGTCCAAGCAAACAACTGTAAGCGGGATGTATATCCATTATAAAGAAGGTGATGAAGAAAGATTGGGGTAGATCTTTATAGGGAGGTCCACTTAACCAATTACCGTTAGTCTAGAACCATCAAACGCTCTCATCACTAGCTCATTAGGCTTCATCACGAGTCCCTCAATAGTCAGTTTAGATAGAAAACTTTTTGGAAGTGCATTGAGGGAAGAGAAAGTGTCCACTAAGACCCTTGACAAAATGGTGTCAACACATTCGATGGAGATGTGCAAGGCCTTATTATGTTTTTTTCCCTCAGTGGGAAGCTATTCATCACTGAAACCTAGACTGATGCTAGGGAGATATTGTTAACCATACCTTGAAACTGACAAACTAATATCTATTATGGTACATGAGTGATCTTCAGGAACTTGACTAAGGCGTCACAATGTACCTCGGAGCACATGAGCAAAGACGTCATTGAGATTTTGGATGGGGTTTGGTTGAGTTGGTCAGCCACCCTATAGTCACTCCTCTTAATGATGTGCAAGAATTCATATACCTCATTGGTAGGTAGAGAATCTTGCCTTTGCTGGGCGTTATCGTTTACTTGCCTTTTTCTTGGGCTGAAAGGTCGTTGTTGTCAGTAACTGGAGGTATGGGTGCAAAGATTCTTCCTCTTCTCGTTACTCCCCTGATACCAATCATATTTGCCATTTGTTCGGAAAATGTTATTTGTTCTTCCTGTACTCTTTGTCCTTGGATGTAGACAGTCGAGTCGTAAATCCATGGAACTGCTTTCATATCACTGAACAGGAATAAAGTGGGGACCGTTATAACCCTATGTGTAATGGGACTTGCTGAGAGAGTCATTTGAGAAAGACCATATGGTATTTTCATAGGTAAGATTTCATCATATGGGATCTCTAGGGTGGACACTTCAATTGTGGATGGACGATCTATCACCAAGATCCCTTGGTACAATAATTTCTGTAAGGCAAACTTCAAAGTTTATTGTTGCAGATTATTCAAACAGCATTCACAAGTTGTACTACAAACGAGAAATGCATCATTCTTCATTAGAACGTTCTTGATATCGGTAAGGGGAGCCTTGAGTTCATCCACATGGGATATTAATCTTATTCCATTATCAAATTCCACCATATTCACCATTGACTTGTTATAGGGAGGCATCAGGTTGTTGTTTACATTTGGATGGTAGGCGCAAACGTAATAACCTAAGAATCTATCAGATCCTGCACATTATATTTTAAGGCCTTGCAGTTCTCAATTGAGTGACCAGGAGCACCTGAATGGAACTCGCACCGGGATTTAATGTTATAACTAGGAGGAAGGGTCATTGGGGGTGACCCTAGCTCCCTTAAATGCACCAAGTATCCTTGTAACAAGTAAGGTAGAATATGACAATATGACATTGGGATCGGGTTAAATCTTCTCTCAGGGCATCTTTGCCGTTGTTGTTGTTACTGTTGATAACATGGTTGTTGTTGTTGTTGTTGTTGATAATATGGTTGTTGTTGCTATTGTTGATAATATGGTTATTGTTGTTGTTAAATCGGAATTATGAATGGTTGTTGTTGTTGTTGGACTGGTGCTACAATGGCCACTAGCTAATACGGAACACGATATATTGGGGCTCTTGCTCTGATCACTGCGGTTGAATTCATTTCTCCTTCCCTTTTCTTTCCATATGAGACAAAGGTTTTCTTTACAACACCAGAGGTGCTTGCAGAATTTTGGATCTTCCTCATCTTTATCATACTTTCAATTCTTTCACCGGCCAATACCAAGTCGGAAAAACCAGAGGATGTACTCCCTACCATCCTATATAAGTAGGGGCCTTGTAGATTTCCCATGAACATATCCACCATCTATCGTTCTAGCAAAGAAGGTTATACCCTGGTTGTAAGCTCTCTCCACCTTTGAGTGTATTCCTTGAAAGTCTCCTCAGACTTTTGTGTCAGGTTCTGCAACTGTGTGCGGTTAGGCGCCATGTCTGTATTATACTGATAGTGCTTGAGGAAAGCTTCTGCCATATCCCTTCATGTCCTGGTGTGTGTTCCTTCCAGCTGCATGTAACAGTTCAAATATGCTTCACTCAATGAATCTTGAAATAAATGCATGAGGAATCGGTCGTCATCAGAATAAGCGACCATTTTATGACAGTAGGATCGAATGTGAGTCCTTAGATCATTGGATCCTTTTTAGTTTTCAAAGTCAGGGACTTTGAATTTTGCAGGGATAACCACTCCGGGGACTAAGCATATCTCTACAACATCGAGACTTAAGGTGTCAGATCCTCCCACTGCCCTCAACTTCTCTTCAATGGCTTTAACCTTCTTCTCCACCTCGTTGGCCGGAGGGCCAAAGGCATCATACATGGGGGCATCTCTTGGACTGAAAAAAGCGTCTTACTGGTCGTCTACTTTAATAACAAGAGGATTGAGGATGACTAGAGGAACACCGCCAGGTGCACCTATTGGAATATGGAATGGAATATTTCCTTGAGGAGGCACAGGTTTTTCCGTGACAGGAGGATCGACAAAAGAAATAGGAGTAGCGACGTGAGCCCATTGGTTCATCTCTTTCTGCATTTTGGCCATTATTTCCTGACCTCGAGCGACTGCTTGGATCGTTTCCATCAATTGTCGCATTTGGGACCTTAATTAAGACACTTCCTCATGGAGGGCGACTTGATTCTGTTCTAGCTGGTCCATTGCTGTTTGTTGGTTGCAACAAGTGTTGTAATGGTGTCGAGAAGTCAGCTTGTACCGTCGGTTTCTGATCAAGAAAGGGGTGGATGATGTGTTTTTTTTGTTTTTTGTTTGAAAATGCAAATGATGCGTGAATATTTTTATTTTGTTTTATTAATGCAAAGCTCTTTAGTTATTTGTGTTTATTTTATTGTAAGAAATACGTAACAATTTACAGTTGCAATCAAGAATAAGGAAAACGCACATAGTGAAATCAACGGAGCTTCATTCATCCTTTGAATGGAAATATTGCGAGTACAAGTACAAATGGAAATTGAAAATAAAAGTTGCTGAAAAAAATAAAGCAAACTAAATGTCAGCCCTAAATGTGACCCCTTGAGATTTGCGGAGAGCCTCAATGTCAGTGATGAGATCCACCATTGTTTTCATGCAGAATTTGACAAAATGGTAGACTTCTTCGGGGGTGTTCTCCGGGAACATGATTAAATCAACCTCTTTCAACTTATTAGAAAAGTATTTGAGGGCATAATTAGTTAGCACTACCATGTTTGTGTATTTGTCTCTCCACTAATTGTAGAGGGTTTGGAGATTATGGATGATTTCATCCCTTTGAGCTATTGCAGCTTCTGCCCCTTGGCATCTCTCCTCCCAGTATCTGCAGTGTTTTGCAATGCCATATATGCTTGGTCGTAGATTCCCATCTTCAGATTCTTGATTTTCTCATAAGCTCTTCCGAGGTTGAACTGCTTGCGTAAGAGGCTCTAATGAGTCTTCTCTATCTCTCTCTCTCTCTCTCTCTCTCTCTCTCTCTCTCTCTCTCTCTCTCTTTCTATAGTTGTTCCTTAGCTAAGAGATCCTTGCACTCCTTCAGAGTGGTCCTAAGCTCTAGGATATGGGTTTCATAGTCCTCCCTGACGTCTTTCTTCATTGCATTAGACCTCTCAACGGTCTCCTCATGGTCCCTAATGACTCGATACACTTGATCCAACTTATCAATGCAAGCGTCCAACTCAGAATTGGCTCCTAGTAAAGCACCACCAACCCAGATTCTCTGGCCTTCTACTTCCCTCTGTCTTTTCTTATTGGTTGTGAACTCCTCTCAAACTTTCTTACCCTTGTCTTCCAGGGTATAGTTGCATTCCTTGGTGCAGCCCAATTGGACTTGTAGTTGAGCGTTTTCCAACTCAAGCTCTCGTATCTGGCTAGTAAGCTTGTCCATGTCTTCTTGCAGAATAGGCTCGGGTTCAGACTCCAATAATGAAGAGTAAAAATGGAAAGACGTCTTAGCAATCCCAACCCTCTCTTTTACCCACACAAAGTAGGGTTCCTTAACTAGTATGTTCTTTTTCCCCACTCTTAGTTGATCCGGATCATGCTTGTCCAAGCTCTTCTCACTCTCTTCATATCTGAATTGAGTGGATCCACATTGTTAATGACGAAAGGTATGAGGCATTGGTCTTCTGGAGGACTTAATATGGCGTACCCCAACTATCTTTTGAGTAGAACGGGGTTATAGTTTATACAACCATGTGTTCCTATTAAGGGGATGTTTGGGAACCCTCCACATATTGAAATGACATCCTTGATTTCCCATTCTCTCTTATATCGAAGGATTGAACTGGAAGATACATTTGCAAAATTTTGGGGCCAAGACAAATTGTTGTAAGCGAAGGGTCCTCGTTGAGGCATGCAGGTCCTCATCCATAAGTGTAAAAGAGGAGCACAATAGAGAAAGGTTCCTCATTTTTCTCTCATGCCTTGTATGGAAGGTATGATAGAAGTCCGCGAGCAAGAATGGGATCGGGTTCTTGGTTAGGAAGATTTCTACTGCCAAGTGATCTACGAATTTGTCTATGTTAGGGAATAGAACAATTTCGTAGATTAAGAGTGCTAAAGTTGCACTTCAGAAGTTTGGTTTTTCTTCCTTAATCATTTTCCAAGCACGATTCTCAAGTAATTTTTGTGTTATACCTTTAACAGTACCCTTAGGTCCCTAGTTGGCCACTAGTTCATTGGCGTTGATACCCAGGAATGTAGAGAGTTCATACAAGAAAAATCCTTCTTCCGACTTGGGGAAGGGATTATATTCCTTTATCGGTCGGTTGAGAAGCCTTTCAACGTCTTCCAGAGTTTGGGAAATTTGGAAGTCAGGGAATGTGAAACACCTCAGACGGACATCATAATATTGAGCCAAAGTGGTGATTGCACCATAGTCAACTTTTTCTGTCAGGAGGTCTACGATGTTACCAAAGGTACCTCTGAATTTGTTATATTTGAGGGATGTTACCCGAGAGCAGAGTATCTTCAAAGTGTCAATATCTGGACTCTTGAATTTGAATGAGAAGGTGTTTTTCCTTACTGTGGGGTCCATGATTGTGCTTGCAGGAAAGTTTTGTATTTCCCACGTTTAAACAAACAGAATCCTTAAGAGCTTTGCTTATTGATTAATGATGTATAAATGTTCATGAATGCTGGATGAATAGTTTTTATTAGTTCTCACGGAATGTAGGCATAAGGTTCAAAAGTTTGGGATTACTGTGACGAGGATTGAGGTTTAATAATGATTGCCTTTCAAACCAGGATTCTCACTTTGCATGATCTTTAGATTTTGAGAGATTGGGTGTAAGACACTGTCCTTAGATTCATGGACTCCCTTGACTGTCCGCTGCTTATGTCAATTTACTTGCCAGGAGACAACTCCGTCAAGGAAATCTACTCTAAGTGAGATCTTTGTATCGACCCTGAAGCTAGCGGAAATATACCCAAATGTATCGCAGCTCGAACATACAACAGAGTCGCCATCAAACTTTATTTATTCCCGGAGGAAAGGGAAAACATCGATAAAACCCGGGGGAAAGAGATATGCTGGGTAAGGAAGTAGATTATGCAAGGGGAATGTATTATCACCCCTAACATCCATGGTACTCCATGGGAACCGTTTTGACTGTTCTCGCTCGAATAGGTGTGATATCTAAAGATTACTTGAAAAAGAATGGGAAAAGGAAGGAAATAGATAAAGTGCTCAGTGAGGATTGGGGCCCTCATGCCTACGTATCCTCGTAGTGCAATGAGGAATTCAGGGCTCCGTAGTTCATAGAACTAGTGGTGGGAGGTGAAAAGAATGTGATCAAAGTATGGACTGAACCAAAGGATAATGTGATTTGGACTCCAACAAGGTGTGAAAACATGAACCCAAGAGTAACTGGTGTGAACCAATAAGTGAGGGCCTAAGACATGGTGTCACTATATTAGAATAACCGAAAAAGAAAGGATTGCCTGTATACGGATGCAATGTAAGTAAGGAGATGTTCGTCTAAGCAACGAGAGGACTAACAAGACAAACAAATCGGATCTTGGTTCACAAACAGATGCAAGATGGAGCACAAAGGTATAATGTATTTGGTTCAAAGAATAAGGTGTATCACATGGAGTGAATGAAGGTAGAATATGAATGTGTCGTGGAAATGAATTCAGGAGTTCCCTAAGGAAGGAATAAGAATAATAAATAAGTATGCTCGCGGAGGATTAGAACCCTCGTGCCTACGTATTCTCATCGTGCAATGAGAAAATTAGAGCAATCGTAGTTTAGCCCACTAGGGCTGAAAGCGCGGAAGGATAGATGATAGAGTTTCCCAGAGGCAAGGAAAATTGCTTAACAAAGAAGGGACGTGGAATTAACCAATGATGGTAATCAACCACAAGGATAAATGAGATATAGTCAGAGTCTAAACTCCGTAGGGCAAGATAGATGAATGTCATAGTATGAACTAAATACAAGGCAAGGAATGGATCCCCAGAGTATGAACTCAAAGAGGGAAAATGAGATATAATATCAAAGTTTGAACTTGGAGTCAACGTCAAAGGCTTCCAGAATCTGAACTTCATGGGCAAGATAGATGCCAAAGTATGAACTGCAAGGCAATGGAAGAGGTAGCCAGAGTTTGAACTCCAAGGGCTGGATAAATGAATGCCAAAGTTTGAATTTTAAGGCAGAACAATATGTCAAAGTCTGTACTATATAGACAAAATCAGGATAGCCAAAGTCTGAACTCAATAGGGCAAGGATTCCAAGATATGTATCTTATAGGAGAAGAATAAAGTCAGGGTCTGAACTCCATGGGCTAAAAGGGTTTGCTAAGGTCTGCACCTTGAGGGGAAGAAACAAAGCCAGAGTCTGAACTCTATAGGCTAAAAGAAGTCGCCAAGGTTTGTACCTTAAGGTGAAGGATAGAGCCAGAGTCTGAACTCAATGGGCTAAAGGAGGTTACCAAGATCTACCTTGAGGGCCAACAACAAAGTAAGCCATTGTCTGAGCTGATAGGTGAAACATGAAGCTAATGATTGAGAAATGGGTATGTGGCCCTAAGATAATAATCCCAAGAAATGTATGAACATCCAGGAGGAGAGTCTAACACTGAAGGAGGATTGAATGATTGATCGTTAAATAGAATAGAATGATAAACAAGGTAGCTCGCAAAGAATCCAGATTCTTCTGCCTGCATATCCTTATAGTGCAATAAGGAAATCAGAGCTTTCGTAGTTCAGCCTACTAGGGCTGAAAACAAGGTGATTAAGGAGGCGAGAGAAAAGTGATTGATTGAAATGATTAGAACATGAAGAGACTTGGCATTTGATTGACGAGAATCACACTAAAGTCTATGAATAAGTGCGAATGCTTTGAATAGCCAGGGTCTACGCCCCGTACGCAAAGTCGCTCTAGACAAGGATGTGAGAAACTCCGTCTCATCATTCCTTATTACTTAAGGCTCATGGCGTGTGATACTTCTCCTAACTGACAAGTTTGTTGGATGAGGATTTTCATTGTTGATCCTTGTGTTGGTGTTGTCTTATATGAAGAAGACTTGGTAGTTTGTTCGATTCATATCGCACTAAAGTCTATGAATAAGGGTGAATGCTCTGAATAGCTGGGGCATATGCCCCATATGCAGAGTCACTCTAGACAAGGATGAGAGAAAGTCAGTATCATCATTCCTTATTACTTAAAGCTCGTTTCATATAATTTGAATCCTATTTACCAAGTGTTGACACCTTTGTTGTGCTGGAGAATGTAGTCCACTTTGCTGGCTATGCTTGATTGATGTTGACTTGAAATCTTGATCTTGCACTTGGACCTTAAGTGGAGTTTCAACATATCCACAATAGCTTGAGCATAATGAACTTGCTATATCAAGTGATCAAGAGTCTTTTGATCACTTGAAATAGGTTTGGGGCTTACAACACAATTACAAAGGATTTGGTTGACCAAAGTGACATTTGGTTAACACTAATCAATGAGATTATAATAATATTCAAATTAATTAATCAACAAAAAAAATCAGGCAATTCTAATTAAAGCCCTAAGTTAGGGGAACATGTATTAAAAATCAAGATTTTAAATCCTAGGGGCACAAGGGTCATTATGCCCAAAATCGATTAATTAAAGAAATATTGAATTAATGTAGTTTCTAATTACTATCTAATAATTCTAATATATTTTTATAAAAAGAAGAGAATTATCTAATCCTCATTTCTAAGTATATTTATGCTAATTAAAATGTAAATTATATAAATTCTAATTAGCCAAGAAATTAGTATAAATAAATAATTATAATCCAAATTGCTAATTAACCCTAATTATTAATTAAAACTAATTGCTAATTAAACTTAATTATTAAAAGATGACACAAAAACTATAAGCACAACCAACCCTCCAAAAAATGGGACCGGGCCCAAGAAAATTCAGGAGGTAAGGCCCATGGACGCTGGACCGAGTCTTGGGGGGTGTAAGCCACGAGTTGGAGGTAAGGTTAGGATGCAGCCAAAATCGTTGGGCTTCCAAACCACACGGCAATCTAGCGTATAAAGGTTTGAATGAAGCCGATGTTTCTATACCATTCCTTGCTTTTCAATGAGCACCTCCACAATAGACTCTTGCTTCACCGTCACCATCGTCTTTGTCACCAGAATATGTCGGTTGTGTCATCCTTGAAATACCTCAGAGAAAGGTGAAGTGATCGAAAAAATAGTAAGTGTACTATTTGCCTGTTATAGTGATAAAGGGGAAATTCCCCGAATGTCGATCTCAAGGACTGCAAGTTAATATTGAGTTCATTCATCGTTCGATTAAACAAAAATTATAATTGGGGTTTTTAAATTCAAAATTATAAAAATAAAGGCAAATGAAAAAATAAAGGGTTTGCAAGGTATGAGGAACAATGCCAGGGAAGGTGTATGATTTATCCCTGTAACAACTCTGAGTCATTATTGCATCAACAAATATCAATTACCACCCGTTCTCAAGGGTATTTTCTCCCAAGTCCTTGGTAAGAAAACCTTTAATCATTCTACCCTAATTTCTATGTCCATAGGAAATTAGGGTGAAGTTAAGCTTTATTATATCAAGAATGCTCTGATTCATACAGGGTATCCCTAGTCCTAGGTGATATCTAATGTAGAGTAATCTAATGAAAACTTTATCAATGGCAGTCCAGCCTAATCGATAACCACACAACAATCTCGATTGGTCCGAAAGAGAAAACATTAAGCACATCAAAAGATTACCGTAAAACAATATTATAAATGCAATCGTAAACTCATAGTCATTACAATTCTAAATCAGGGACCCCTCTTAGCATTGGGGAGTTTAGCTACTCATATTATTCAAAACAAATTCAAGAATAAAAATACACATTACAAGTAATTGGATGACTTGGATCTTCAATCGCTTTCGTTCATGAAAACCTTCCGCTCTCCGAATTCCTTGACCTCTGTATCTTTTCTCATCTGACAATACTGTGTGCGCCTCATTCCAATATCCCCATTGCTCTTGTAGAAACTCTCCTAATATAGTGAAAATCCCTTGGCAGAAGGTGGAAATATCCAAAATGTCCCTGCAGCTCAAGCCCAATGAAAAAGCCCAAAAACTAGAAAATTAGCATTTTGGGCTGACACGGGCGGCCGCGTCAGCTCTATGCCTTGTTATTTCCTTGTTGACATGCCCCAGGTGACCTGACACGGCCGTGTCAGGCTGACACGGGCGACCGTGTCAGGCCACTGTTTTGGGCATTTCTTGTACTTTCTTGGCCTTCCTCCTGACACGGCCCGTGTCAGGTGACACGGTTGGCCGTGTCAGGTGACACGGGTGGCCGTGTCAGACCTCCTGAACTGGGAAATCTTCTTTTTTTGAACGCCAGAACTTTCCACTTTCTTGCATTGAGTCCATTGGATCTTCTCCGTGGACCTGTAGGGCATAAACATCACAACCGAAGCGTAAAATCACGAAAACACAAAATAAAACTGACAATTAATAAAATTGCTTAAATAACTTACGGGAATGAAAATTAACTTTAAAGGTACCATAATGCATACACAGTGTCTCAAAATCCTTGGTTTCTTGTCGGATAAGTAACAAAAACATAGTGAAAATGGTGACCGATCACAACCCCAAACTTAGCTCATTGCTTGTCCTCAAGTAATGTCCTATAAGACAAAGTGTCACTTCCCAAAATTTGTATTCTTACCATCTGCTGAGATCTTTCACCAACGCCTTCACTCTCCCTTTGATTGTTTCTGCTTTTCCTAATGAGTTTTCTGTTGCACTTCCTCATCGAGGTACCACTTCACCTGTCAGCTTACATCACACTCTCACCAAGTCTCTCGGGGTTAAAGTATTTTCACTCCCAATTAAGAATATGCAATATCAACTCATAAGTTTGAATAGTTTCTATTTTCATATCATCTACACACAACACACACTTTTTGAGGTCTTTCGGGTTGTAACGGGGTTTGGGTTATGGTGTGGTAAATACAAACAAAAAGGAACACAAGTGATTTTGGGTTCAGAGCCAATGTTAATATTCTTTTCACTGTGTTTTATTCTTTTCTTTTTCAATTACTCAATTTTTCTTTGATATTCTCTTTTTTTTTTCCAACTGAGTGATATTCCTTGGTGAGTGCTTATTTCGAACCATCGACTATATTTCGTTTTCTCAAATTTTTTATGGTCGTTTTTCTTCTTATTATTTATTTTTTTATTTTTTTCGTACTCGCCTTGGTTTTTGATACTTATGGGGTTTACCCCAAACTTAGAATTTAACACAGCTTAATGACATCACATTGACTCTGAACAGGGTAAGGAAGTGTTTTGGGTCGCGGGTTACATTTACGTGGTTAGAAAAATAAAGGGTACAAGCTCAAATGGGGTTAACAAAGGATAACATTAACGGGATGGCTAGAAAGGCCCATGGCTATAATCAAACAACGTGCCTAAGTGCGTGTATACATGAAGTGAAACTCCTAGAGAACCTACGCAAAGTCAGAGTGATAAAGACATACCTGAATATCGCTCATGATGACAAATGTGTTTGGCTTTTTATGCACTCACCATGTTAGGTTAAGTTTGATAACATCCACAGTACTTCGAGTATGGTGCGGCTTCTTACTCAACTCGGAATTCACAGGGAACCTACGTTAGTTGAGCTTTAGAAATTGCGTCCGATCTTTTATTCAGCAGTATCAACTTTCTGCGAAGATCCTTCACAACAAGCAATTGTAAGTGGAGTGATCATTTCATCCACTACAGCTATTGATCGTTACCTCACCCAACTATAGGCCTGACATGGGCCGTGTCCGCTGACACATGTGGCCGTGTCGGGCTGTTGTTCTGCTCATTTCTTCAACTTTTTCCATGTGAGTACCTTCTCCCTTTTATGCAAGGCACCGTGCAAACCTAAAATAACAAACAAACACAAACAATAATTAGAAATAGTAATGCGTGGGTTGCCTCCCATGAAGCGCTTCATTTAACATCGCATGGCTCGACGGTTCATTCCCCTTGTTATGGGGGGTACTTCAGCCTCCAAACTTTGTTGCATCTCTTGTCCAAAACTAGGAAGATGTCTCTTTCAGCAGTATGGATTCCTTTGTGCCACAAGTCCTTTTTAACCTCCATCTCCTTACATTGTTTTCGTTTTCTTTTCTTTCTCCTGGTTTTTAGAATGGAGATGGGAGTCTTTCCATTCAGATGGCTAATGGCAGTGGTGAGAGTCGAGAGGGCCTTCCTGTATCTTTCTCTGATGTTGGTATGTTACATTGCCTTCTCGCCTCTGTCCTGATTAATCCTACTTGATAGTGAGATTATGTATCTTCCTCTAGCTCCTGGTCTTCAATAGCATTCAATGTTATCTCTTTGTCATGAGCTTTCAAGGTTAACGTGCCCTGATCCATGTCGAGATTGCATCGACTTGTCTGCATGAAAGGTCGACCCAGAATGATGGGTGCCTCATCATCTTCAGGTATGTCTAGGATTACAAAATCAACAAGAAAACTCAAGTCCTTTATTGTTACCAATACGTCTTCTGCTATACCATATGCATCCTTTCTTGAGTGATCCGCAAACTTCAAATTGGTCTTTGTATCACTGACATTTTTAATACCCAACCTGTGATAGATTGATAATGGCATCAGACTCACACTCGCTCTAGAATCTATTAGTACCTTTTTGGAGGTTCTTTCTTTAATCGTGCATGGTATTGTTACCATTCCTGGATCCTTTTATTTTTAGGAATTTTCTCCCCCAGTGAGTTTACACTATACTTTTCCTTCCAAGCTACTAGTTCTTCTGTTGTTGGTTTCTTTTCGGCCATTACCTCTTTCATGAATTTATTGTACATGGGCATTCTTTCGAGTGCTTCTACAAAGACATATGACCCTCGACCTTTTTAAACATTGTCATGAATTTCTCCAAGTCTGACTCGCTTGGTTCCTTATTTGTCACTCTCTGAGGGTAGGGCAACTTAATCACCAGTTTAGTCTCCTTTGTAATTTCCTCTTCAGTCGGCTCGCCCGATGATATAACTTTTTTCTTTTTCGCCGTGACAGTACTAATATTCTCTTGATTTCTTGGATTTTGAACTGTTTCACTTGGTAAGGAACCCGGTGTTCGAGAACTTACTAGTTGTTGTGCTATCTGACCTAGCTGAACTTCAAGATTCTTTAGAGAGGCGATGGTGTTTTTCTGATTGTTTCTAGTCTCTTCTTCGAATTGCCTATTTTGAGCGGCCATGTTTTCAATGGCAATCTCCCAGTCTTCTTTCTTTGGAGCTTGTTGTTGTTGATATTGAGTCTGATATTGACCTTGACCCTATTGTGGAACATTCCCTCTCTGATTATTCCATGAGAAGTTTGGATGATTTTTCCAACCTGGGTTGTAAGTGTTAGAGTAGGGATTATTCTGCTTTAAGAATTTTATCTCTTCAGTTTGTTGAGGAGTTGCAAAGCAATACACAGTGTGGTGAGGTCCATTACAAATTTCACACGTTATGGTCTAAGCAGGTTGAATTTGAGCTACCTGTTGAGTACCTATATTCATTGCTTTCAATTTCTTCTCTACTTCAGCACCGATTGTATCTTCCAAACGAATTTTATTTGCTTCTACTTTCATGTCAATGACTCCTTCAGGTTTTCTTGTACACCTATCATATAATTCCAAATGCTCATTTGCGGCTATCGCTTCAATGATCCTTTTAATACCGGCGGCTGTTGAGAAATTTGTTAAGCCACCGGCTGCTGTATCAATTAACTGTTTTGTCTTTATTTTCCGCCCATTGACAAACATATGCATTTGTTCAGTCTGATCCATATTATGAGTTGGGCATGCTACCAGGACCCTTTTGAATCTTTTGTAGGTATCCCCCAAAGACTCACCATCTTTCTATTTAAAGTTCAAGATTTCATACCTTTTTCTCATAAATACTAATGCTGGAAAATACTCATTTAAGAAAGTTGTTTCCATCTCTTCCCATGATGTAATACTTCCAGCTGGAAGAGAGTAGAACCACTCTTCCTCCTCTTCAGATAAAGTGAACGGAACATTCTTAACTTCTTTGCTTCATCAGTATGACCATCAATTTTCAAAGTAGTACTCATGGTCAGGAACCTCTGCAGGTGCTTATTGGCATCTTCATTAACCTTTCTGGTGAAAGATTTTCTCTCAAGTTGATTGATTGTGCTAGGATGCAGTTGAAAGTTCATCACATTCACCGGTTGATTGACAATGGTCAATCTACCACCTGGTGCATTTGCCCCTCCATAGTCACCCAGGAGTCTTTCCTGAGGTGGAGGCGGTGGAACTGGAGGAATTTCAGCCGTAGTTTCTTTTTCTAAATTTGAGTGATTGGAGGGAACTTCTTCTTTGGAATCCAATAGCGTTTCTGCGTCTCCGGTGAAGGGTTCTCTCAATTTCTGCATCAAAAAGAAATTTTGCTGAGGGCTCTCCTCGCATACACGGATTAGTGAATAAAAATATATAAATGACAGAAAAATGACTTTATTATAGAGAAACAAAATTTTAATTGAATTTAAAATTAAACTCTATATTTTGGCAGTCCTCGGCAACGACACCAAAAACTTGATCGGAAAAATAGCAAGTGTACTATTTTGTCTATTATAGTAATAAATGGGGAATTCCCCGAATGTCGATCTCAAGGACTGCAAGTTAATATTGAGTTCAATTAAACAAAAATTATAATTGAGGTTTTTAAATTCAAAATTATAAAAATAAAGGAAAATGAAAATAAATAAAAAAGGGTTTGTAAGGTATGAGGAACAATGTCAAGGAAGGTATATGATTTATCCCTGTAACAACTCTGAGTCACTATTGCATCAACAAATATCAATTACCACCATTTCTCAAGGGTATTTTCTCCCAAGTGCTTGGTGAGAAAACCTTTAATCATTCTACCATAATTTCTATGTCCATAGGCAATTAGGGTGAAGTTAAGCTTTATTATATCAAGAATGCTCTGATTCATACAGGGTATCCCTAGTCCTAGGCAATATCTACTGCAGAGTAATCTAATGAAAACCTTACCAATGGCGGTCCAGCCTAGTCGATAACCACATAACAATCTTGATTGGTCTGAAAGAGAAAGCATTAAGCACATTAAAAGATTACCGTAAAATAATATTATAAATGCAATCGTAAACTCATAGTCATTAAAATTCTAAATTCAAGGACACCCCCTAGCATTGTGGGGTTTAGCTACTCATATTGTTCAAAACAAATTCAAGAATAAAAATACACATTACAAGTAATTGGATGACTTGGATATTCAATCGCTTCCGCTCATGAAAACCTTTCGCTCTCCGAATTCCTTGACCTCTGTAATCCTTTCTCGTCTGACAATATTGTATGCGCCTCACTCCAAGATCCCCATTGCTCTTGTAGAAACTCTCCTAATATAGTGAAAATTCCTTGGTAGAAGGTGGAAATCTCTAAAACGTCCCTACAGCTCAAGCCTAGTGAAAAATGTAACACCCCGATAATAATAAAATAATTATTTGAATTGAGTTAATAATTTAATTATTAATTTAATTAAATAATTGGAAATTTTATTATTATTATTATTTTCTTGAATTATTATTATTTTGGAATAATAATTATTATTTGGAAAATATATATAAGTTGGAATAATGAAAAGTCCCAATTTTTGGAAAAAGGTTTTTCACGTGAAAAGGAAAAAAAGAGACAGAACGTGGAAAAGAGCAAAAAGAGAAACAGAAGAAGCGATCGTGAAAGAGGCAGAGCAAGGGCTGAAGGGTGAAGAGAGAAGAGCTTGAAGCTTGAGATTCGTCGATTAATCAGGTAAGGGGGGTTTATCTCGATTAATGGGTATTATGGGAGAATATGTGATGGGTAGTAATAAGCTGTTAATTTGACCCTAATTGGGAATTTTGAATGCTGAAAATTTGTTGGATGAACCGTGTGAGAAGTTGAAATTAAATCGGTAATTGAGTCTGTTGTAATTTTCCGATCGTATAGCTTTTTACGGAATCGGATTCGGAGGTCCGGAAGTCCTCCAATGGCGGAAAATGCGGAGAATTCTGCATTCTGCCTCGAGTTAGCGCAGGAACAGCTTCTGTCTTGCGTTAACCGGTTAACCCAGGGTGTTAACCGGTTAACACTGTGTTGGATTATGAATATGTGCTGTTTTGTCTGCGTTAACCGGTTAACCCAGGGTGTTAACCGGTTAACACTGTTGTCATTTCTGATATTTGGCTGTTTGTGCTGCGTTAACCGGTTAACCCAGGGCGTTAACCGGTTAACACTGTTAAATTTTGAGACAGAAGGCGTGTTGTGCTGCGTTAACCGGTTAACCCAGGGCGTTAACCGGTTAACGCTGTAGCAGAATGGAAAAATTATTGTTTTAACTGTTGTGTACCTATGTGAGAGTTGGCCTATGTTGCCTATGGTGTAATAGGGATTAATTCCCGCTGTTTTGAGCAGTATAGATATTAGTGGAGTGTGCTAATATTGTGGTTGTTGGTTGGCATGATATGATATGCTTTTGTGATGAATGTGTTGATGATATGTGATGGTATACATGATGTTGTGAATGTATGCATTTGTGAATAGACTATTTTATGGCTTAGAGTGTGAGCATATGTTTATTCTTGAATTATTGTTGATGTTGCATTGCTAGATGATTAGCATGCATGGCATAGCCTTCGGGGCTGTAGCTAATTCCCATAGTGAGGAATTAGTGAGTGAATCATTAGATCTCAATGAGTGGGACTAGTGAGCTCAGTAGCCGTATCTGGAGGGATCGGTGAGCTTGAACTATATGTTCGAGAAGAGTCGGTACCGCATTTCATGGAGTCTCATTGCATAATGAATGCATGGCATAGCCTGTGGGGCTGTAGCTAATTCCCATTGTGAGGAATTAGTGAGTAAATCGTTGTGTTGTGTTGTTGGTGTTGAATATGGTTTGAGGATTATACATATGATATATATTATTGTTGAATATGATGTTTGGACGGATATTGCCGTTGCTGAATGCGTAGTCTGGTTAGGGTGAATTGATGTGTTATTTACTTAGCATTACATGTTATTCTATAATGCTTATTATATTGATTGAGGAACTCACCCTTACAACCTATTTTTCAGGTAACGAGAAATGAGTTGAATAGAAGCTAACGCTTGGAGTCTAGAGTAGTTCTTATGGGTCATGCTCTGATAGATGTAACATCGGGAGGGAATGTTTTAATTAATTTGATATTGGTTGTGGAATGATTTACATGTATGGCGTTACATGTTTTACATTGATGTTGGATTTGATTCCGCTGCGAATTATGCAAAAGAACCTTATTTTGATCTAAATAAATGAGCATGACAGGATATTTTAATGATTTTGTGAAATGATTGTGTGACACCCTTCGGGGCATAATTACTCTGATGATTGATATGTTGTTATAATTTAATTGAATATTTGGGGTATTTTAGAAGGGTGTTACATTAGTGGTATCAGAGCATAGTCGGTCGAGTCGAGTCGTAATTATTCTGTTTTCCCTGTACGGGATAGGTGTTGTGTAACCCTATCAGTACTTATTGTTTTAGTTTGTTGGGTTTTCAGAATAGAGATGGCTGGAAGAGGTAGAGATGATGCTGCGATTGCTGAGGCTCTGGGTATGCTGGCTGGAGTACTTGGAGGGAATCCAAATGTTATGGGAATGGGAGCTGCTCGTCAACTGAGTGAGTTCCAGAAGAACAATCCTCCAATGTTCAAGGGAGCATACGATCTAGATGGTGCTCAGAAGTGGTTGAAGGAGATCGAGAGGATCTTCAGAGTAACTGAGTGTGCTGATAACCAGAAGGTCAGGTTCGGTACACATATGCTGTCAGAGGAAGCTGATGATTGGTGGGTTGCTACCCGCACTGAGTTGGAATCTGCTGGGAATACTGAGATCACTTGGGCTGTGTTCAGGGAAAGGTTCCTGAGGAAGTATTTTCCAGAAGATGTCAGAGGAAAGAAAGAGATAGAGTTTTTGGAATTGAAGCAGGGTAACAGGTCGGTTACTGAGTATGCTGCGAAGTTCACCGAACTGTCAAAGTACTATACTCCCTATAATGAGGCTGCTGGAGAATTTTCGAAATGTGTGAAGTTTGAGAACGGGTTGCGTCCTGAGATCAAACAAGCTATTGGATATCAGAGGATCAGGGTGTTTTCTGACTTGGTTGACTGTTGCAGAATTTTTGAACAGGATTCCAAGGCTAGAGCAGAGAGCTATCAGCAGAGGGTTGATAGGAAGGGTAAGAATCAGATGGATCGTGGAAAACCGTATGCAGCTGGCAAAGGTTTTCAGAAGCAGAGTGGGATGAAGAGGCCTAGTGGGGGAGACTCTAGTGCTCCTGTTAAGTGTTATAGACGTGGTCGGGCTGGACATCGTGTTCACGAGTGTACCAGTGCTGAGATGAAGTGTTTCAAGTGTGGGAAAGGTGGTCACTTGGCTGCAGAGTGCCGATTGAAGACTGTAACTTGTTTCAACTGTGGAGAGTTGGGTCATATCAGTCCCCAGTGTCCTAAGCCGAAGAAGGAGAATCAGTCGGGAGGCAAGGTTTTTGCTCTATCAGGTTCTGAGACTTCTGCAGATGATCGTTTGATCAGAGGTACGTGTTATATTAATGGCTTTCCTCTTATAGCTATTATTGACACCGGTGCTACTCATTCTTTTATATCTGTGGATTGTGCTGTGAAGCTTAAGTTAGAGATATCTGAGATGCGTGGAAGTATGGTGATTGATACTCCTGCAAAGGGTTCAGTGACTACTACTTCGGTTTGTTTGAGTTGTCCTTTGAATATTTTTGGTAGAGATTTTGGGATAGACCTTGTGTGTCTTCCATTAGTGCAGATTGACGTTATCTTGGGTATGAACTGGTTGGTGTTTAACCGAGTTTCTATCAATTGTTTTGATAAGACTGTGATTTTTCCTGAGATTGAGGAAGGAAAGGATTTGTTTCTATCAGCAAGGCAGGTGAATGAGGAAGTGGCAGATGGAGCAGAGTTGTTTATGCTGTTGGCAACTTTAGAGGCTAAAGATAAACTGGTGATTCGTGATCTAGCAGTGGTGTGTGACTTTCCTGATGTGTTTCCGGAAGAAGTGAATGAATTACCGCCAGAGCGTGAAGTTGAGTTTTCGATTGATTTGGTACCTGGTACTGGACCGATATCGATGGCTCCGTACCGTATGTCTGCTGTTGAGTTAGCTGAATTGAAAAGTCAGTTGGAAGATTTGTTGGATAAGAAGTTTATTCGTCCAAGTGTGTCACCGTGGGGTGCACCAGTGTTGTTGGTTAAGAAGAAGGAAGGTACTATGAGGTTGTGTGTGGACTACAGGCAACTGAATAAAGTGACGATCAAGAATCGGTATCCTTTGCCGAGGATTGATGATTTGATGGATCAATTGGTTGGTGCGAGTGTGTTCAGCAAGATAGATTTGAGATCTGGGTATCATCAGATACGTGTGAAAACTGAGGATATTCAGAAGACTGCTTTCAGAACGAGGTATGGACATTATGAGTATTCTGTAATGCCTTTTGGTGTGACTAATGCGCCTGGAGTATTCATGGAGTATATGAATAGGATTTTTCACCCGTATCTAGATCAGTTTGTTGTGGTGTTTATTGATGACATTTTGGTGTATTCGAAATCTGAAGAAGAACATGCTGAGCATTTGAGGGTGGTGTTGGAAGTTCTACGAGAAAAGAAGTTATTCGCTAAACTGTCAAAGTGTGAATTTTGGTTAGAAGAGGTTAGTTTTCTTGGTCATGTGATTTCAAGAGGTGGTGTTGCTGTTGATCCTTCTAAGATAGAAGCGGTGTCTAAGTGGGAAGCTCCGAAGTCTGTTGCTGAGATTCGAAGTTTTCTTGGCTTGGCTGGTTATTATAGGAAGTTCATTGAGGGATTTTCTAGGTTGGCGTTACCATTGACGATGTTGACTAGAAAGGGGAAAGCGTTTGTTTGGGATTCAAAATGTGAAGAAGGTTTCCAAGAGTTAAAGAGAAGGTTGACTACTGCTCCTATTTTGATATTACCGAGTTCGTCGGAATTATTTGAGGTTTATTGTGATGCTTCATTGTTGGGTTTAGGTGGTGTGTTGATGCAGAATAAGCAGGTTATAGCTTATGCTTCGAGACAGCTGAGGGTTCATGAGAGGAACTATCCTACTCACGATTTAGAGTTGGCAGCTGTGGTATTTGTTCTGAAGTTGTGGAGGCATTATTTATATGGATCAAGATTTGAGGTTTTCAGTGACCATAAGAGTTTAAAGTATTTGTTTGATCAGAAAGAGCTGAATATGAGACAAAGGAGATGGTTAGAGTTTCTGAAGGATTATGACTTTGGTTTGAATTACCATCCGGGTAAAGCAAATGTAGTGGCTGATGCATTGAGTCGGAAATCATTACATATGTCTATGTTAATGGTTAGGGAATTGGATTTGATTGAGCAGTTTAGAGACTTGAGTTTAGTGTGTGAGAGTACTCACAATAGTGTTAAATTGGGAATGTTGAAATTAACAAGTGGTATTCTGGAGGAGATCGGAGAGGGTCAGAAATCCGATATGCTTTTGGTTGATAAGTTGACGTTAGTGAATCAAGGTCAAGGTGGTGAATTCAGAGTTGATGAGAATGGTGTTTTGAGATTTGGTGATCGGGTGTGTATTCCGAATGTTACAGAACTTAAGAAGAGTATCCTGGAGGAAGGACATCGTAGTGGCTTGAGTATCCATCCTGGAGCTACGAAGATGTATCATGATTTGAAAAGGTTATTTTGGTGGCCGGGAATGAAAAGAGAAATTGCGAGTTTTGTTTATTCCTGTTTGACTTGTCAGAAGTCGAAGATTGAGCATCAGAAGCCGTCTGGGCTAATGCAACCGTTGGCTATTCCAGAGTGGAAGTGGGATAGTATCAGTATGGATTTTGTTGCTGGTTTGCCGAGGACAAATAAGAATTTTGAGGCTATTTGGGTGATTGTTGATAGATTGACGAAGTCGGCTCATTTCATTCCGATCAGAATGGATTATCCGTTAGAGAGGTTGGCTGAGTTGTATATTGAGAAGATTGTAAGGTTGCATGGTATTCCGTCGAGTATTGTTTCGGACAGAGATCCTAGATTTACATCGAAGTTCTGGGAAGGGTTGCAGAGAGCTTTGGGAACTAAGCTGAGATTGAGTTCTGCATATCACCCGCAGACTGATGGTCAGACTGAGAGGACGATTCAGTCATTAGAAGATCTTTTGAGAGCTTGTGTTTTGGAAAAAGGAGGTGCTTGGGATTGTTATTTGCCTTTGATTGAATTTACCTACAACAATAGTTTTCATTCGAGCATTGGTATGGCACCGTTTGAAGCTTTGTATGGTAGGAGATGTCGAACACCTTTGTGTTGGTATGAGTCCGGTGAGAGTGCTGTGGTTGGACCGGAGATTGTTCAACAAACTACAGAAAAGATTAAGATGATTCAGGAGAAGATGAGAATTGCTCAGAGTCGTCAGAAAAGTTATCATGACAAGAGAAGGAAGTCACTTGAGTTTCAAGAGGGAGACCATGTGTTTCTTCGTGTTACTCCGATAACTGGTGTTGGTCGAGCTTTGAAGTCGAAGAAGTTGACACCTCGATTTATTGGTCCTTATCAGATTTTGGAGAGGATAGGAGAGGTAGCCTATCGTATCGCCTTACCACCGTCGCTTGCGAATTTGCATGAGGTTTTTCATGTGTCTCAGTTGAGGAGGTACATTCATGATCCGTCGCATGTAGTCCAAATAGATGATGTACAGGTGAGAGATAACCTGACTGTTGAAACATCACCTATGAGGATCGAGGATCGAGAGTTGAAGCAGTTGCGGGGTAAAGAGATTGCCTTGGTGAAGGTAGCTTGGGGAGGACCAGCAGGTGGCAACGTGACTTGGGAACTGGAGAGTAAGATGAAGGAGTCTTATCCAGAGTTGTTCGCTTGAGGTATGTTTTCGAGGACGAAAACTCTTTTAGTGGGGGAGAGTTGTAACACCCCGATAATAATAAAATAATTATTTGAATTGAGTTAATAATTTAATTATTAATTTAATTAAATAATTGGAAATTTTATTATTATTATTATTTTCTTGAATTATTATTATTTTGGAATAATAATTATTATTTGGAAAATATATATAAGTTGGAATAATGAAAAGTCCCAATTTTTGGAAAAAGGTTTTTCACGTGAAAAGGAAAAAAAGAGACAGAACGTGGAAAAGAGCAAAAAGAGAAACAGAAGAAGCGATCGTGAAAGAGGCAGAGCAAGGGCTGAAGGGTGAAGAGAGAAGAGCTTGAAGCTTGAGATTCGTCGATTAATCAGGTAAGGGGGGTTTATCTCGATTAATGGGTATTATGGGAGAATATGTGATGGGTAGTAATAAGCTGTTAATTTGACCCTAATTGGGAATTTTGAATGCTGAAAATTTGTTGGATGAACCGTGTGAGAAGTTGAAATTAAATCGGTAATTGAGTCTGTTGTAATTTTCCGATCGTATAGCTTTTTACGGAATCGGATTCGGAGGTCCGGAAGTCCTCCAATGGCGGAAAATGCGGAGAATTCTGCATTCTGCCTCGAGTTAGCGCAGGAACAGCTTCTGTCTTGCGTTAACCGGTTAACCCAGGGTGTTAACCGGTTAACACTGTGTTGGATTATGAATATGTGCTGTTTTGTCTGCGTTAACCGGTTAACCCAGGGTGTTAACCGGTTAACACTGTTGTCATTTCTGATATTTGGCTGTTTGTGCTGCGTTAACCGGTTAACCCAGGGCGTTAACCGGTTAACACTGTTAAATTTTGAGACAGAAGGCGTGTTGTGCTGCGTTAACCGGTTAACCCAGGGCGTTAACCGGTTAACGCTGTAGCAGAATGGAAAAATTATTGTTTTAACTGTTGTGTACCTATGTGAGAGTTGGCCTATGTTGCCTATGGTGTAATAGGGATTAATTCCCGCTGTTTTGAGCAGTATAGATATTAGTGGAGTGTGCTAATATTGTGGTTGTTGGTTGGCATGATATGATATGCTTTTGTGATGAATGTGTTGATGATATGTGATGGTATACATGATGTTGTGAATGTATGCATTTGTGAATAGACTATTTTATGGCTTAGAGTGTGAGCATATGTTTATTCTTGAATTATTGTTGATGTTGCATTGCTAGATGATTAGCATGCATGGCATAGCCTTCGGGGCTGTAGCTAATTCCCATAGTGAGGAATTAGTGAGTGAATCATTAGATCTCAATGAGTGGGACTAGTGAGCTCAGTAGCCGTATCTGGAGGGATCGGTGAGCTTGAACTATATGTTCGAGAAGAGTCGGTACCGCATTTCATGGAGTCTCATTGCATAATGAATGCATGGCATAGCCTGTGGGGCTGTAGCTAATTCCCATTGTGAGGAATTAGTGAGTAAATCGTTGTGTTGTGTTGTTGGTGTTGAATATGGTTTGAGGATTATACATATGATATATATTATTGTTGAATATGATGTTTGGACGGATATTGCCGTTGCTGAATGCGTAGTCTGGTTAGGGTGAATTGATGTGTTATTTACTTAGCATTACATGTTATTCTATAATGCTTATTATATTGATTGAGGAACTCACCCTTACAACCTATTTTTCAGGTAACGAGAAATGAGTTGAATAGAAGCTAACGCTTGGAGTCTAGAGTAGTTCTTATGGGTCATGCTCTGATAGATGTAACATCGGGAGGGAATGTTTTAATTAATTTGATATTGGTTGTGGAATGATTTACATGTATGGCGTTACATGTTTTACATTGATGTTGGATTTGATTCCGCTGCGAATTATGCAAAAGAACCTTATTTTGATCTAAATAAATGAGCATGACAGGATATTTTAATGATTTTGTGAAATGATTGTGTGACACCCTTCGGGGCATAATTACTCTGATGATTGATATGTTGTTATAATTTAATTGAATATTTGGGGTATTTTAGAAGGGTGTTACAAAAAAGCCCGAAAACTGGAAAATTAGCGTTTTGGGCTGACATGACCGTGTCAGGCTGACACGGGCAGCCGTGTAAGCTCTATGCCTTGTTATTTCCTTGCTGACACGCCCCAGGTGACCTGACATGGCCGTGCCAGGCTGACACACCCCAGGTGACCTGACACGGCCGTGTTAGGCCACTATTTTGGACATTTCTTGTACTTTCTTGGCCTTCCTCTTGACACGGACCATGTCAGGTGACACGGGTGGCCGTGTCAGACCTCTTGAACTGGGAAATCTTCTTTTTTCAAACACCAAAACTTTCCAATTTCTCGAATTGAGTCCATTGGACCTTCTCCGTGGACCTGGAGGGTATAAATACGACAACTGAAGCGTAAAATCACGAAAACACAAAATAAAACTGACAATTAATAAAATTGCTTAAATAACTTACAAGAATGAAAATTAACTTTAAAGGTACCATAATGCATACACAGTGTCTCAAAATCTTTGGTTTCTTGTGGGATAACGTCTCGGTATTGGATCATTATCTTCGAGATTAGATTCACAATGAAACGAGGCGAAGTGCAAGAATATAAAACAAAAACGAAGTTTGAGTGATAAACTCACCGGATTGCATCGCAAACAGATATGGAATCTTCACCTTTCCCTGATTCGATTTCCTCTTCCTTTTCTTGAATCCTCATGCTACCGTGTGTGTTTTACAAGATTGTTGTGTCTTGCTGCGTATAATTTACAGATGGAGGTTGCGCTTAATGGACAACAATACTGAGGGAGAATCCAACTGTGGAGTTTGAATCCTTGACTGTTATGCAGTAACTCCTCTGACTCAAAATGGAACGCTTTCTTTCGATGCGGTGACTCGACGACAACGACTCCAACAAGTATCTCGCTTCCTCCTTCAAATATTTTCTTCTCTTGGCTCTGTTTTTCTCTGTTATTGAATGAAGAAGATGATTGGGAAACTACACTATGATGAGAGTGAAGGTGAAACCGAAACAGAGTGATTGAAGAGTGAAGAGGAGAATTGAGAAAGGGAGAAAAAAATATTGAAGAAGAAAACACCAATGAAGAAAAAACTAAAGTGAGTATTTATAGAATTTTTTTCATCTCAATTCTGTTAGAGATTCACATGAAATTCAATCTGAAATTCACTTATCAGTTAGAGATTCAGTAGTTTGTTAGGGACTGTTAAGTTGGTTTGAGTGAAATGAAATGAAATGATTGCTTTAGTTAGAAACTTAAGTTGAAAATACCAATTGAACTTTACTTCCTTCCGTTTTTTATGCTCTTGTTAGTTATGCAGTTAGGTTGTGGTTTTCACTTATGTATTTTGCTGAAAAATAAAGTGCAGGGTTTGATTTTGTAATGAAATGCAATTAAGATTTAAGAGTTAAAATGCACGTATTCTAATTCTCCAATGCTACAAATCTGTTTTGCATTTTTGGAAATTGGATTAGTTGGTGAATGTTGGAAGCTATTGAAAAAACTATTATGGGATGGTTTTTATAGTTAATTACAAATTGTTAATTGTTAGAACAAAGTTTCAACTAGACTTAGCGTAATTGTTCTGTTAGATGGAAGAAAAGGGATGTTACTTTGTAAACCTTTGCAATATTTTCTCGGAGGGCTTTGATTTTAATAACTCCTTCAAACATTCTGCAGGAACAACAAAGCACATCAAGTTGAAAGATGTCGGTTTGAACGATGTAGGGTGGAATTGATTTGATTATGAAGGAACTTGTTTGTGCCTTGTTGAAAATAATGTTGATAGCCTCTCATTTGTTTATGACCTTTGTAATTATTTTTCCTTTTTTAATTTATAAGATTGTATTTGTCATTTGCTAAGCGATCAAATTCTATCTATCATTTCTTAATATGACACAAATATGCTTGAACAGTTAGAAACAAACAAGGGTTTTAAGAAAGACCATTCCAGGACCTTTGGTTTTAAATTGAAATATGTAATCTTTTCACTTTACTCTAGGATGAAATTATACATGAGAAAAGTTAATCATGGATGGCTAGATATGGACAAGTTATTTCCTTAATTGTTTCTAGCAACACTTGTGAAAACATTCTCCTAGTTTGGTAAAGTAATAACTAATGAGATTATTTGGGTTTGTTCGAACCTATAATAAATTGTCATGAAATTGGGATTAATGTGGAATATTTATGGGATTTGAATTGAATGTGTGTATCGATTTGTAATGGAATTGGAATCTTAATGAATGATTGATTGGTGTATTGAATTTGTGCATAGAATCGAATTGGTATGAAGAAATTAAATGTGCATTAATTTCAATGAATGGTTGAATGAATAGTATGGAAAGTTAAGAATGTGATTCGAAAATGTTATGGAACATGATTTGAAATGGAAATAAATTAAAAATGCATCAATTAAGAACCAAAAGTTAAGAGATCCAAGGTATAAAATAATCAAATGTAAATGATCAATGTTATGTGTCTATGGAATGGATTGCTAACTTTGGTCGACTAGTTGACTAAAAAGTCAATAGTCGATCAAGGTCAACTGTAAGGCAAGAGATAGGGTTTTCCTATATAATGGAATCAAGGCACGAACCACATGAGACAAGACTAATGTTTAAGCCATAATGCATGAATCAACATAATCTATATTTAAGTGAACCAGTTACCCTTGACCACATGTACCCCATGAATAAAGTGAAACAACACATATAGACCCATGCATAAGAGACCTAAGTGAAACAGGTAAGGAATCCTCACCTTTCCCTGATTCGATTTCCTCTTCCTTTTCTTGAATCCCCATCCTACCGTATGTGTTTTGCAAGATTGATGTGTCTTGCTGCGTATACTTTACAGATGGAGGTTGCGCTTAATGGACAACAATATTAAGGGAGAATCCGACTGTGCAGTATGAATCCTGGACTGTTATGCAACAACTCCTCTGACTCAAAATGGAACGCTTTCTTTCGATGCGGTGACTCGACGACAACGAATCCAACAGGTATCTCGCTTCCTCCTTCGAATCTTTTCTTCTCTTGGCTCTGTTTTTCTTTGTTATTGAACGAAGAAGATGATTGGGAAAGTGGACTATGATGATAGTGAAGGTGAAACCAAAACAGAGTGATTGGAGAGTGAAGAGGAGAATTGAGAAATGGAGAAAAAAAAGATTGAAGAAGAAAACACCAATGAAGAAAAAACTAAAGTGAGTATTTATAGAATTTTTTTCATCTCAATTCTGTTAGAGATTCACATGAAATTCAATCTGAAATTCACTTATTAGTTAGAGATTCAGTAGTTTGTTAGGGATTGTTAAGTTGGTTTGAGTGAAATGAAATGAAATCTAAATTGAATTGAAATGATTGCTTTAGTTAGAAACTTAAGTTGAAAATACCAATTGAACTTCACTTCCTACCGTTTTTTATGCTCTTGTTAGTTATGCAGTTAGGTTGTGGTTTTCACATATGTATTTTGGTGAAAAATAAAGTGCAGGGTTTGATTTTGTTATGAAATGCAATTAAGATTTAAGTGTTAAAATGCACGTATTCTATTTCTCCTTTGCTACAAATATGTTTTGCATTTTTGGAAATTGGATTAGTTGGTGAATGTTGGAAGCTATTGAAAAAACTATCCTGGGATGGTTTTTATAGTTAATTACAAATTGTTAATTGTTAGAACAAAGTTTCAATTAGACTTAGCGTAATTGTTCTGTTAGATGGAAGAAAGGGATGTTACTTTGTAAACCTTTGCAATATTTTCTCGGAGGGCTTTGATTTTAATAACTCCTTCCAACATTCTGCAGGAACAACAAAGAACAACAAGTTGAAAGATGTCGGTTTGAACGATATAGGGTGGAATTGCTTTGATTATGAAGGAACTTGTTTGTGCTTTGTTGAAAATAATGTTGATAGCCTCTCATTTGTTTATGACCATTGTATTTATTTTTCCTTTTTTTAGTTGTGAGATTGTATTTGTCATTTGTTAAGCTATGAAATTCTATCTATTATTTCTTAATGTGACACAAATATGCTTGAATTGTTAGAAATAAACAAGGGTTTGAAGAAAGACCATTCCAGGACCTTTGGTTTTAAATTGAGATATGTACTCTTTTCACTTTACTCTAGGATGAATTTATACATGAGAAAAGTTAATCATGGATGGCTAGATCTAGACAAGTTATTTCCTAGATTGTTTCTAGCAACACTTGTGAAAACATTCTCCTAGTTTGGTGAAGTAATAACTAATGAGATTATTTGGATTTGTTCGAACCTATAATAAATTGTCATGAAATTGGGATTAATGTGGAAAACTTATGAGATTTGAATTGACTGTGTGTATTGATTTGTAATGGAATTGGAATCTTAATGAATGATTGATTGGTGCATTGAATTTGTGCATAGAATCGAATTGGTATGAAGAAATTAAATGTGCATCAATTTCAATGAATGGTTGAATGAATAGTATGGAAAGTTAAGAATGTGATTCGAAAATGTTATGGCACATGATTTGAAATGGAAATAAATTAAAAATGCATCAATTAAGAACCAAAAGTTAAGAGATCCGAGGTATAAAATAATCAAATGTAAATGATCAATGTTATGTGTCTATGGGATGGATTGCTAACTTTGGTTAACTAGTTGACCAAAAAGTCAATAGTGAATCAAGGTCAACTGTAAGGCAAGAGATAGGGTTTTCATATATAATGGAATCAAGGCACGAACCACATGAGATAAGACTAATGTTTAAGCCACAATGCATGAATCAATATAATCTATATTTAAATGGACCAGTTACCCTTGACCACATGTACCCCATGAATAAAGTGAAATAACACATATAGACCCATGCATAAGAGACCTAAGTGAAACAGGTATGGAATCTTCACCTTTCCCTGATTCGATTTCCTCTTCCTTTTCTTGAATCCTCATCCTACCGTATGTGTTTTGCAAGATTGATGTGTCTTGCTGCGTATACTTTACAGATGGAGGTTGCGTTTAATGGACAACAATATTAAGGGAGAATCCGACTGTGCAGTATGAATCCTGGACTGTTATGCAGCAACTTCTCTAACTCAAAATGGAACGCTTTCTTTCGATGCGGTGACTCGACGACAACGACTCCAACAGGTATTTCGCTTCCTCCTTCGAATCTTTTCTTCTCTTGGCTCTGTTTTTCTTTGTTATTGAACGAAGAAGATGATTGGGAAATTGTACTATGATGATAGTGAAGGTGAAACCGAAATAGAGTGATTGAAGAGTGAAGAGGAGAATTGAGAAATGGAGAAAAAAAAGATTGAAGAAGAAAACACCAATGAAGAAAAAACTAAAGTGAGTATTTATAGAATTTTTTCATCTCAATTCTGTTAGAGATTCACATGAAATTCAATCTGATTATCAGTTAGAGATTCAGTAGTTTGTTAGGGATTGTTAAGTTGGTTTGAGTGAAATGAAATGAAATCTAAATTGAAATGAAATGATTTCTTTAGTTAGAAACTTAAGTTGAAAATACCAATTGAACTTCACTTCCTGCCGTTTTTTATGCTCTTGTTAGTTATGTAGTTAGGTTGTGGTTTTCACCTATGTATTTTGCTAAAAAATAAAGTGCAGGGTTTGATTTTGTTATGAAATGCAACTAAGATTTAAGAGTTAAAATGCACGTATTCTATTTCTCCTTTGCTACAAATATGTTTTGCCTTTTTAGAAATTGGATTAGTTGGTGAATGTTGGAAGCTATTGAAAAAACTATTATGGGATGGTTTTTATAGTTAATTACAAATTGTTAATTGTTAGAATAAAGTTTCAATTAGACTTGGCGTAATTGTTCTGTTAGATGGAAGAAAAGGGATGTTACTTTGTAAACCTTTGCAATATTTTCTCGGAGGGCTTTGATTTTAATAACTCCTTCAAACATTATGTAGGAACAACAAAGCACAGCAAGTTGAAAGATGTCGGTTTGAACGACGTAGGGTGGAATTGCTTTGATTATGAAGGAACTTGTTTGTGCCTTGTTGAAAATAATGTTGATAGCCTCTCATTTGTTTATGACCTTTGTATTTATTTTTCCTTTTTTTTAGTTGTGAGATTGTATTTGTCATTTGTTAAGCTATGAAATTCTATCTATCATTTCTTAATATGACACAAATATGCTTGAACAGTTAGAAACAAACAAGGGTTTGAAGAAAGACCATTCCAGGACCTTTGGTTTTAAATTGAAATATGTACTCTTTTCACTTTACTCTAGGATGAATTTATACATGAGAAAATTTAATCATGGATGGCTAGATCTGGACAAGTTATTTCCTTAATTATTTCTAGCAACACCTGTGAAACCATTCTCCTAGTTTGGTGAAGTAATAACTAATGAGTTTATTTAGGTTTGTTCGAACCTATAATAAATTGTCATGAAATTGGGATTAATATGGAAAATTTATGGGATTTGAATTGAATGTGTGTATTGATTTGTAATGGAATTGGCATCTTAATGAATGATTGATTGGTGTATTGAATTTGTGCATAGAATCGAATTGGTATGAAGAAATTAAATGTGCATCAATTTCAATGAATGGTTGAATGAATAGCATGGAAAGTTAAGAATGTGATTCGAAAATGTTATGGCACATGATTTGAAATGGAAATAAATTTAAAATGCATTAATTAAGAACCAAAAGTTAAGAGATCCAAGGTATAAAATAATCAAATGTAAATGATCAATGTTATGTGTCTATGGAATGAATTGCTAACTTTGGTTAACTAGTTGACCAAAAAGTCAACAGTTGATCAAGGTCAACAGTAAGGCAAGATATATGGTTTTCATATATAATGGAATCAAGGCACGAACCACATGAGACAATACTAATGTTTAAGCCACAATGCATGAACTAATATAATCTATATTTAAATGAACCAGTTACCCTTGACCACATGTACCCCATGAATGAAGTGAAACAAGACATATAGACCCATGAATAAGAGACCTAAGTCCATGGTCTGGGCAATGTTTGAATTAGGTGAAATACCAACCATATAGGTATGTGGATAATGGGTGAGGTATGATATGTTAGTCAGACATCTTTTCACAATGCGTTAGGGTTTGAATTATAAATGAGTGTCAATAGGTTGATTCCATGAATCAGGCTCCATGAGAACATGAATTTATGGTTTTCAGATCAAACCCTAGTTCGAATTAACCATGATTGTATGCATGATTCATATGAATGCAGATGAATATCAAGTCACGGGTCAGATAAAAGTGAAAGGGAGGGCAAATTTTGGGGTACGACAATTGCCCCTATTTAATTGTCTTAAACATGAATGGTCGAATTGAGATAGTTTTTCGGATATTCAAGGTATGAGCGGATTGAATATCGAAGTATCCAAAAAAATTCTGTTGAGGACGGTCATATGGGATATAAAGAATGGCAATTTGATTTTTTTACAGGTTCATCTGCTGGATTTTATTGATGTACTATGGGGATATGGTAAAATGAGGGTCATGATATGCATGATAAATTGTATCTTTTATTATTTTTGCAAAACATGAGGTCACGTATGCTAATCAGAAAACCCATAAAAGTTTAAATATGAAAGTTTCAGAATATCCTTGCAAACAAGGGGTTTCATAAATGAATCATCAGTTCAAAAACTGGAAACAAAGTCAAACACGGAGGTTTGAAAAAGGAAGGTCATCATGCTTACAGGTTGGGAAAAAGGTTCGTCAATCACATAGATTGAGAAAGGTTCATCAACCACGAAGGTTGGGAAAGGGATTTAACAACCATGAAGGTTGGAAACAAAGGTCATCAACCCTAAAGGTCAAAAAAAGGATTCAACAACCATGAACAAAGGTCATCAACCCTAAAGGTCGGAAAAAGGATTCAACAACCATGAAGGTTGGAAACAAAGGTCATCGACCCTAAAGGTCGGATAAAGGATTCAACAACCATGAAGGTTGGAAACAATGATCGTCAACCCTCAAGATTGGAAAAAGGTTATCCGTCCTGACGATTTAAAATAGGTTATTCAACCCTGAAGGTTGGAGACAAAAAGGATCATAAACCCTACAGGTTGGAAATAGATACCAAGCAAACTGGGCTTTACAAGATGCCAAGCATGTTGGTTTTGGAAGGATCGCTAAACTAGCTGGTTTTAAAAGGTATCAGGCAAGTTTGGAATTGGAAGATTCCAGTAAAATACTAGGCTTTGATTCCTCTGATTCGCACACACGACTTCATATTATGCTAGATGAATGATATGCATGAGTGAAGCGACGTGATTAATACACGATGATGATTCATACAATGGTTAAGCCAGATGCTCATATAGAGGGCGGTGGGAATTTAGGGCTAGGATATGGTCATCCAGACATGACTCTCCAATACCTACTTCAAGATGAATAGTTGTAGTAACACCTCTGGACTTGATCTGAAACATGGAGAGAGCTTGTACCTGCGTGGCCTGCCTCTACCCCAATATATCGGGTGTCTGCACCAACTACCACAGTTATCAGTTATGGAGTAGTCTCATCATCTAAAGATCTCAAACTGGCTTACCCCAACATCTTGAAACTGTATTCTCTCGATTAACTGTCTTGGGAAAGATTGACTTCTTATGCTCTTGGGGTAGCATGCCCCAATATCAGGTTTGAAGTAACTTTTCCCCTATCAGGCTAGTTCAGAGAGATTTGTAGAATCTTGACTTGGTTTCCCTAGATTGAATGTCTCTTGAAGAGACCTGGGCTATGGGATATCAGGAATTTGATCAATGTTCATATTGTGTAAACTTCCTTGATGTCAAATGACTATTCGAATGTAAAATGCTCATTTTAAGAATGATAATTATAATGTCATTGTAGCGGGGTTTTCGTTACCTTTAGGTTTATTGACTAAACCAAAAGTAAACATACAATTCGAGTCGCCACCGCACTTTTATTTGTCTAAAGGAGAGGCTAAAAAGAGAACAAAAGCCAAGGTAAGAATTTTTTCAAATAAAAAACTAATAAAAATGTCAGAGATCTGGGTAAGGGGGTTGGTTATGAAATGGGAAGGTTTTACGCACCCAAAACATCCTTAGTACTCTAAGGGAACCCTTTTTGCAAATATGTGTTGTAGGTTGGTATTTTATGAAAATATGTGCAAAAGATTGGAGGGATGAGAAGAGAATAGATTATATTTACAAGTTTGTTTGAATGGATGAACCCATTGCCTATGTACCATCACAAAGGAGGATCAAAACCTCGTAGTTCGGGGTAAAAAAATCACAAAGATTGGTGAATTGATTTGATCAAAAGCCTTGAGGTCTTTTGTTATCAAAGGGAGAAAACTCAACCTAAACCAACAATCCACCATGTGAGGAGAGCGTCAACATGCTAGTGAGGGGTTAACCCTATAATAAGCATGGAAGATTTATAATCCAATCACTAAGGATGAGGTGAGATTTACATCAACCACTATGATAACTCAAACCTATGGCTAATGTTTATGAAAAGTTTTAACAAAGGTGGCCATTGGAACCACAAAACAAACTTGAAGTGAGTTATATTTATAAGTTAGATTTATTTGCAAAATAAAGTCCAAGTTGGATTAAAAGTTATTTACAATGAGTATTGACAAAAATGATTTTGAAAAGTCAAAGGCATAAGGCCTAGGTTTCTAGTTTGAAAACAAAGTCAAAGTTTGCAAGAAAAGATTTTGGCTTGGATCAAGTTGAGTTTGGTTTGGATCAAAGAAGGTTAAACCTCTCATTTGTCAAAACCAACCATAAGACATTAACTCATTGGCCAAAAGATGAAAAGAATGGGATGAAGATATAATGGATGGAAAGAGAATTCAAGCATCAAACTCCATTGATCAAATGTGAACCAAGTCATCATCAATCAATGCCAAACTGAAAAGAAATGAAGATTACAAGTCAATAAGTCATCCATAATTTTTCTGGTATTTTTGATTTAAAATAAATGAAAAAATAAAATAATCAAAATATGATCAAACCTCAAATTTAATTCAAATCACCTTTAACAATTCCAATTAAATTCTCATAGGTCTAACATGGTCAAATAAACTTTGACAAATTTTCTCAACAATTTTGGAAATCATAAACTATTTAAAAACAATGAAAAATAACACAATATGAATTAAAATCTCAAATAAATCTCAAATCAAATAAGAAATTGATGAGACTATTTTTCATTGACTTATCATTTATCCACAGGTGTTAGGAAAATATTTTTGGATTTTTCAAATATCAGAAAGTAATTAAAAATGAATTAAAACTATTAAAAACAAAATAATTCACAAAAAATATTAAATGAAGTCACAAAAATAATTAAAAATCAAAATATGAAACTAGATTTTTCAAGAACTTTTTTGGCATTGGTCTCATATTTTTGTGACTTCAAATAAAATATTTATGAATTTTTGAAAATAAAAGGAATTAACTAAAATTAAAAGAAAATAGGAATAATAGAAAAATCTAGCGCCACAGGATCAGTTCATTAAATGACGTGTCAAGGGATCAAAGGCTCAGAGGTGCGGATGCAAGGTAGACCTAAGTCAAGCGGGGCAGCACAATGCATTAAAATAAGTAAACACAATGGACGCTCGTGATTATAACGTTGAGGCACAATCCAAAGGCTGGGAAGCATACACGTGGGGATGGTGGTGGAAACCACCATCTTCTCCGGTGATCTAACAATTTTCGGCCACCACGTGCAGGAAAATAAATTGTAATAAAAAAAATAAGGACATCAAAATGAAGCTCGGGTGATGTACATCACCATTGTATCCATGGATCATCCTCACTCTTTCTATTTAGAGAGAAATGTGAGATGGAAGATCATGGTATGTCAACTGGAATGACACGGTTTGAACGATTAAGACCACCACTGGCCTGCCTCAAGTGAGAGGACTTCAGAAAACCACACAAACCAAAGAAAATCACATTGAATTGCAAGATCTAGATCAAAAAAGTTTGAGGTTCTACCTCTGAAATGAAGCTTCAAATGCCACGAATTCTCCAAGATCTTGATCTGCTTTTGCTCTGGAAGTGTGATGGAGATGATAGGTTGAGGAATTGAGCTTTGAAAATCAACTAATGATGTTGAATTTCAAGCTCGAAAGAGAAAGAGAAATCTGCAAATTCCTTTAGTGAGGGTTGGGATTTCAATTCTGCAGCACTTCAGGTCTCCACTTGGTTCAAAAAATGAATGAGAATGGATGCTTATTTATAGCTGAAAAGGGATGAGAAGCATGGTTCCCTCGTGTGCATGGGATTTGAATTCTCCTTGCATGGGCCTGTACAGGCGCATGTAAGGCCCAATGATGGGTGATACACCATGTTGAGATCAACTGGAAATGAATTGGACGTGTAATTGAAGTGGAATTGGCTTGCACATGAAGTTTCAACATGAAATGAAAAAATGAACATAAATAGAAAGCTCTTAGAAACTCACACATGGATAGTCCAAAAAAGTAATGTGAGTAATGGTTGGAAAGCCCTTGAAATAAGGAACAAAAGTCATGTTATGCAAAAATTCATTTGGCATTTGGAAATTAGTGAAAACTGGCTGTGAAAGTTTGGGCACAAAACATGTCTAAGTCACCATTTGAAAATTTTCATCAAAAGTAAGCCTCTTCAAGCCCCTATGTTTGCATGATGAAAACTTCAAATGAAAAAAAACCTCCAACATCAAAGTTGTATATCTTTTCAATATGATCAATTTAGACTCAAATTTTGCATCATTTGGATTTTTCATGAAAAGGTTATGGGCATTTGAAGTTGGGCACTTTTTCAAATTCAATGACTTAGGTCCAAGGTGACCTATAATGTTTTGTATTATCACATGTATTTATTTTAAGATTATGAAATTTTGTCTAACATAACATTTGAAGTAGACATCTCAATATTTCCAATGAATTTGATCTCATCTCGAAATCATAAAAATTAAGGAAGTTATGTTCTTGGGAAGTTGACCCAAAATTAGGGTTTCAGTCAAAATGACCTATAATGTTTTGAAATGAATGATGACCTTCCAAGTTTAAAATTATTTTTTTATGAACATGAAGTTATTCATATGGTTATTAAGAACATTTTTTATCTTGGGGTCATCTTCATTTCACAAACACATCACAATTTGTATCTCAGTGGACTTCAGTTTAGTCAGATGACTTGACTGGTCAACTTTTCAAGGCCAAACTTCCAATCTTGATGAATTAATGATTGAGAATCCTCAAATAGACTCATATATGCATAAAATAATGAATGAAAGAACTTACCTTGGTTAAATTTGATCATAGGTTGAGGTTGCTTCATGAGTAAGGCATAGTCAAAGCATAGTTGAATTAGGGTTTCTTTGGGAAACAATCCTCAAGCCCTTTGGGTTATCTTGATCAAATTGGAAAATTGAGAGACTTGGGAGACATATATGATGATTAGGAACTTTGTGGACCATTTTCATGCTTTTTCTCATCTTCATCTAGCCATTTCATTGAGCTTAGGAGCCTCCTAGGAGCATGGGAGCACATGATCACTTGAGCTTCAAAACAAAAAGAGTTAGTGACATATTTTTGTGCTTTTGGTTAGTAATCAAAATGAGAAAAGCAATAATACACAATACAAGCATGCTTGGTGGTCTCAAACCACTCACACAAGTCCCAACCCTAGGGTTAAGGAGCCAAACATGCTATGATCCTTGAGGCAATGCACTGAGCAATGATATGATGCCATGAGGGATCTTAGGGTCAAAATTAGGGTCTTACAGATGCCCCTATTTAAGGTCATTCTAGCCGGAGATATGAAGGTTAAAATCTTCGTCTCAACGAGGTAGAATGGGCTTAAATAATAACAAAGAGACGAATTTTGGTCCCTAAGAGACCTCATGATGCAAATGTATGCATGCGAAATAAAATCTTCATGGTGAATGATTGCCACGAAGGAAAAGGAATCAGAAGAAACTGAAAAACTCCATAGGAGTAACACACTCACTGGGGAAATAGAGACTCTGGGGGGAAATAAGATAAAATGCGTGAGCAGGTCACGGCTGGAAAACTTGCTGGGAGACACGAAGGGATTCCATGAAAATAAATCAATGGAAAGACTTGAGCTGACGCAAAGATGCATGTATTGGGGAATATGCCAATACAGCAAGACTATCCGCAAAGGACACATCGGATAAAAATCCGGACTCAGACAGGGATGTCCACAAAGGACTCAGATGAGGAAGAAACAACGAGATATTACCGGTTACTAGGTAATAAACTCAAAGGGAGACATATTATCAAAGCACCGGTTACTGGGTGAGAGAACAACATGCTCAGGGAGAAAGAATATCTAAGACCGGTATAAGGGTGAGAGATATCAATCAACCGAAACATATGAGGAGAACCCCAAAAGGCACATCTTAACTCAGGAAAATCTGACTCCACAGGGGACAAAAAGTTATAATAGGGAGCAGAAGGAAGGAACACCAGGGATACCGGTTACTGGGCATATAATAGGTGACCAACCAGGCGTGAATTGGGAGCATATCCAAGACACTCGTCGTCCGAAAGGAGGACTGAAAAAGCAAACTCGACTTACAGGATGGACATTCGTTTCCACAAGGAAAAACGAATCTTACTCGACTGGGGAAGAGAAAGACTTCAACCGAAGAGCGCATGAGACATATTATCTATTACCGTCATAACATAGATAACATACTCGCATGGAAGATTATCCACAACCGGTTACTGGGTTAATAAAGGATAAACCAACCGAAAAGAAAGGACATCGGGATACCAGCTACTGGGTATAAAATGATGACCAATCAGAAGGAGAAACAATCATTACCAAACCAGGGTAAATGAAAGATGACTCTCTAGGGATAGATTACCTGACAAAAGCAATTATCTAGGAGATATATCACCGGTTATTGGATGGTATACTAAAAAAACGAAGGAATATCAATATCGGTTACTGGGTAAAGATAACCAACAAAGAGGGGATTACATCTACCGGTTACTGGGTAGAAAACCACAGAAATAGGACTTACAACTACCGGTTACTAGGTAGAAGGCCACAAAGTCCGTTGGGGAAAAGGATGATCAATTATTGGTTACTGAGCGATTGAACAACTAAACCAAAGGAAACTGCAGGGGATAACAAGAAAGGAGTCAATCTAGGAATAAACTAGAAAGACACAATCAAACAAAACTCAAACCAATGTGGATATAACTCAGAGGAGTAATTCCATCCCGATACATAATTTGGGTGGAAACTGAAACAATAATCATCCACGAGGACATAACCCAGTGGGGAATAAAGAAGGAAAGATAGACAATTTCTACCTATGGGGCTGACTCTATATGGAGAGATCAGGCACGAGCATCTGCTTGGGGATGAACATTTCACCAATAGCAGGAGATAAAAATCAAAGATATATGGCAAAGAATGCATCATGAATATCTGAATGCTATGATTATGCATGTATATGCATGATTTGTGTATGATTAATGCTAACAGACAGACATATCTAACACAAACAGGCTCAAGAACCACGAAAGGACATCCGGCATAACATCTCAACAAGAAGGGCCAAGCCTACAGGAGAACTCAGCTCTGGTGGGGATGATCAAACACGGGAAGACATCGATCACGGCTGGGGACATGCAAAGTCACAGCTTCCGACTGCCGGGGATTTTCCAACAATTCTCTCGGGGACAGGCTGCTGAATATCAATAAGATCCGTCGTAGAAGAAACTCTATTGGGGAACCTATCAAGGAATTATGTGAAACTCTATGGGGAACAACCACCAACTAGATACACGTCAATCAAAACACTCCCTTCTAACTGCTGGAGAGACATCTCTGCAAAGAGGAGAAAGAACAATTTTCTCCACTGGGGAAGGAAACAACATATCTTCCACATCATTTCTCAACTCCTAGAAGAAATCTTCAGACTCAAAGGAGATACAACTTCATCAACCCGGATTAGGCAACCCTACTGGGGATAAACTGTAGGCAACTTCCTTGGATGAGGGAATCGAAAATGAATCCTTTGTCAACACGTGACATGTCGGGGATGAAAAGGGAAACATGCCCTTCACCAATTGCTCTAGACAACTTCTTGCTGGGGAAACAACAGAAAGTTGATGAAGAGGATATAAACATGCCAGAATATGAACAAATGTCTTATCTTTTTGGAAATCGTATTATCCTTGGGAGAGCACTGAAGACATTCCATTTATCCTTTTAGTCTTTGTGAATGTTCATTTTGTTTAAAACAGTTTATAAAACTTTATTTGTTTAAAACAAATAATACTCGTCAATTAAAAACATGCAAACATTTAAACAGAAACAAGTAAGAATGCCAAGAATTGGATAAAGGCTCAAATTTATTTAATAGAATGGTAGTCCGCAAATGGCGAGACTCCATGGATCTTTACAATTATGAAATTGGTGATATACATGGAAAAAGGGCTACATTGAACATAATGACCGTTTCTCCACCAACTCTGAATTTACTGTATTCGAAGCTTCAGTTGATGATGACTGAGCGAGAATCTTTGACAGAAGACAACTATAGAACAAAGTGTTGTCAGGATGCAGTTACTTGCCAAATCCCTAATTTTTGCCTAGATTGCCCCAGGGTGGGGTACTCAATCTAGCAGGATATGTATATTCATCATTTATGTCTCTAACTTTTGCCTGGACCGCCCTTTTGGGTTTTCAATCCACCGAGACGCTCATTTTTGCCTAAGCCGCCCTTTCGAGTTTTCAACTTAGCGAGCTATTCTGTTTTATTTTTAGGCAAAGTATTTCTTCACTGCATCTGAATTCACAGGACGAGTGAAATCCTCCCCATCCATAGTTGTAAGCAACAAAGCACCACCTGAAAAGGATCTCTTAACAACATATGCACCTTCATAGTTTGGAGTCCACTTGCCCCTGGAATCGGGCGCGAATGACAAGACTTTCTTGAGCACAAGGTCACCTTCTCGAAACACACGAGGCTTAACCTTCTTATCAAAGGCTTTCTTCATCCTTTGCTGATACAACTGACCATGAAACATGGCAGTTAATCTCTTTTCTTCAATCAGATTCAGCTGGTCATAACGACTCTGAACCCACTCAGCCTCAGTCAACTTGGCTTCCATCAAGACTCTCATTGATGGGATCTCAACCTCTACGGGGAGCACAACCTCCATGGCATATACAAGAGAGAAAGGGGTTGCCCCTGTTGAAGTGCGGACGGATGTACGATAACCATGCAAAGAAAATGGCAACCTCTCATGCCAATCTTTGTACGTAACAACCATCTTCTGAATAATTTTCTTGATGTTCTTGTTAGCAGCTTCAACAACCCCATTCATCTTGGGTCTATAGGGAGAAGAATTATGATGTGCAATCTTGAACTCGCTACACAGCTCTTTCATCATCTTGTTGTTCAAGTTAGATCCATTATCAGTAATGATCTTGTCTGGCACACCATAACGGCATATGAGTTGATTCTTGATAAACCTCACAACCACCTGCCTGGTCACATTTGCATATGATGCCGCTTCAACCCACTTGGTGAAGTAGTCAATGGCTACGAGAGTAAAACGGTGACCGTTCGACGCCTTTGGTTCAATCATGCCAATCATGTCAATTCCCCACATGGAGAAAGGCCATGGTGAGGAAATAACATTCAGAAGTGCCGGGGGAACATGAATCTTATCTGCATAAATCTGACACTTGTGGCATTTCTTCACATATTTGCAGCAGTCAGACTCCATTGTCAGCCAATACTAGCCTGCTCTCAACATCTTCTTCACCATAACATGCCCATTGGAATGAGTACCAAATGAACCCTCATGGACTTCAACCATCAACAGGTTTGCTTCGTGTCTATCCACACATCTGAGCAGAACCATGTCAAAATTCCTCTTGTAAAGCACATCACCATTAAGGTAGAAACTGCCAGATAATCTCCTCAAAGTCTTCTTATCTTTAACAGATGCCCCAGGCGGGTAAGTCTGACTCTGGAGAAAACACTTGATATCATAATACCACGGCTGATCCTCTTTTACTTCCTCAACTGCAAACACATGAGCTGGTCTATCCAAGCGCATCACAGTAATATTGGGGACTTCATTCCAATACTTCACCACAATCATTGAAGCAAGCGTAGAAAGAGCATCCACCATCCGATTCTCATCTCGAGGAATATGATGGAAATCAAACTTAGTAAAGAAAGTTGAAGTCCTCCTCGCATAATCTCTATATGGGATGAGGCCAGGATGATTCGTCTCCCGTTCACCCTTAATCTGATTAACAACGAGGGCCGAATCACCATAAACATCAAGATGTTTGATCCTAAGATCAATACATTCTTCTATACCCATAATACAAGCCTCATACTCCGCCATATTATTCGTGCATTTGAAAGTTAGCCTTGCTGTAAAAGGAAAATGTGTGCCTTAAGGATTAATAATCACTGCCCCAATACCATTTCCATACTGATTAACAGCACCATCGAACACCATACCCCATCGAGAACTAGGCTCTGGCCCTTCATCGAGCGTAGGCTCATCACAATCTTTCATCTTCAAATACAGAATCTCCTTATCCGGGAAGTCATACTACACAGACTGATAATCTTCAATTGGTTGATGCGCAAAATGGTCAGCCAAGATACTACCTTTAATAGCTTTTTGAGCTCGATACTCAATATTGTACTCAGATAACAACATCTACCAACGGGAAATTCTCCCAATTAAAGCAGGCTTCTCAAAAATATACTTGATTGGATCCATTTTGGATATCAACCAAGTCGTATGATTCAACATATACTGGCGTAAGCGCTTAGCAGCCCAAGCCAAAGCACATCATGTCTTCTCAAGCATTGAGTACCGAGACTTACAGTCAGTAAACTTCTTACTCAAGTAGTATATTGCGTATTCTTTCTTTCCTGATTCATCTTGCTGACCCAATACACAACCCATGGAATCATCAAGCACAGTCAAGTACATAATCAATGGTCTCCCTTCAACAGGCGGAGACAGAATCAGAGGCTCAGACAAATACTCTTTGATGATGTCAAAGGCTTTTTGGCAATCCTCGGTCCAATCATGACGCTGATCTTTCTGGAGGAGCTTGAATATAGGCGCACATGTGGCAGTCATGTGGGATATAAATCTGGAAATGTAATTCAAGCGGCCAAGAAAACCTCGGACTTGCTTCTCAGTTTTGGGCACAGGCATCTCTTGTATTGCTTTGACCTTGGCAGGATCAACTTCAATACCTCTCTCGCTGACAATAAAGCCCAATAACTTGCCGGAACGGACTCCAAATGTACACTTGTTCGGATTCAAGCGGAGTTTGTACTTTCTCAAATGCTGGAAAAGATTCAACAAGTGCTCTACATGTTCAACTTCCGTTTTCGACTTTGCAATCATATCATCGACATACACCTCAATCTCCTTGTGCATCATGTCATGAAACAAGGTAGTCATAGCTCGTTGATACGTGGCTCCGACGTTCTTCAAACCGAAGGGCATCACTCGATAACAGAATGTTCCCCAAGGTGTGATGAATATTGTCTTCTCCATATCCTCGGGTGCCATTTTAATCTGATTATAACCGGAAAATCCGTCCATAAATGAGAAGACGTTGAATTTAGCTGTATTGTCTACCAACATATCAATGTGTAGTAGAGGAAAATCATCTTTTGGACTAGCTTTATTCAAGTCACGGTAATCCACGCACATTCGGACTTTTCCATCTTTCTTAGGCACAGGAACAATATTGGCCACCCATTGAGGATATGTAGAAGTCACCAGAAACCCCACATCAATTTTCTTCTGAACTTCTTCTTTAATCTTCACTGCCATATCAGGATGAGTTCTTCTGAGCTTCTGCTTCACAGGCACGCACTCAGGCTTTAATGGCAAGAAATGCTGCACAATATCAGTATCTAGACCAGGCATGTCTTCGTACGACCAGGCAAAGATGTCGGCATATTCTCATAGCAACTCAATCAACCCCTTCTTAACAGACTCTTCAAGGAGTGCCCCAATCTTCACTTCACGAATGCAGTCTTCAGACCCCAAGTTGACTGTTTCCAGATTCTCAAGATGCGACTGAATGATCTTCTCCCCGTGCTCAAGCAGACGGGTAATCTCATTAGGAATCTCTTCAACATCATCTTCTTCTGCCTCAAATATAGGGAACTCAAAGTTGGGAGATGGTGTTGGATCATTATGTTCAATGGGTTTGATTAACCTGCATAATGATTTTGAGTATAAAAGAGATTTCACAATCAAAACAGGGTAAATCATTATGCAGATAAAAAGATTGATTTTATTCTCTTTTTAGGGTTTTATGGTGATCACCAATTTCATGCAAAAGGAAAAAGGGAAAATAATTTGGAAAACAAACATTTAACATGTGATTATTGGATGAATATCATTGTATTAATCAAATTATGCGAACAATGTCTTCACTTCTCCTTTTGACCTGGGAGAAGGGTTTTTGAACAAAATAAACACATTACATTGACTTATGGATAACTGTTGGAACATCAACAACGACCCAATTATTGCAGATTCCTCCGGGTATGACAAAGTTGTCGAGGTCTTCCTCTTCATCATCTTCCATAATGGCAGCAGCTTCCTGATCTTTAATGGTGTGGATGAAACCTCCACTCTGGAATAGCCCAAGATCATTGGAAACACCAGAAGAGTACCTTATGCCAGCTCAGGACTTGTTATCTTCCAACTTGATCATTTTCCCCAAACTAGTAGTTGCACCATGCTCAATGGCCAACTTTGCATCATTATAGGAGACAAATGAAGAAAGTCCTTTCCTTGAAGGCTCAGCAATGGACAAAGCTTGGAACGGAGTCCCAACCTTGTCCTCAGCATTAATATAGAAGAATGAAGATAAATGAGTGACCAAGAGAGCCTTCTCTCCCCCTATCACCACCAACTTTTTGTTCTTCACGAACTTCAACTTTTGGTGCAGGGTGGATGTCACGACACCTGCCTCGTGAATCCATGGTCAGCCTAGCAAGCAACTATAAGACGGATGAATATCCATGACCTGGAAAGTGATCTGTAAATCACTAGGTCTAATCTTGATTGGGAGTTTTAATTCGCCGATCACAGTTTTACGTGATCCATAAAACGCCTTCACAACCACTCCACTCTGCCTCATGGGAGGCCCCTGATATGAAAGTTTAGCAAGAGTGGATTTTGGAAATACATTGAGTGATGACTATGTACCCACCAACACATTGGACAAGGCATCATCCTTACAGTTCATAGATATGTGAAAAGCCAAATTGTGGTCCTTTCCCTCCTCGGGAAGATCAGCATCACAGAAGCTCAAGTTGTTGCAAGCGGTTATATTTGCAACAATGTTATCAAACTGCTCTATGGTGACATCATGGTCCACGTATGCCACGTCCAACACCCTCTGGAAAGCTTCGCGGTGTGGCTCAGAATTCATCAACAAAGATAAGATAGATATCTTTGATGGAGTTTGAAGCAACTGATCAACAACATTATATTCACTCCTTTTGATGAGCCTCAATATCTCATCACCATCCTCTTTCAAAATGCCAGACTGGCTAACCAGGATAGAAGTATTATTATTCTTGACATCAACAGGGTCAACGCCCTTCACAACAGGAACAAAATTATCTGAAGAAGAAGTCCCCACGGGACTGGCATGATTAACAGTAGTTATCTTCACAATGTCTTCATGGGATTTCGGCTGAGCCGAGAAAACACGACCACTACGGGTCACACCACTGACATCTGAAATGCTCACCACAGAAGTTGAGGGCAACAACACCTCCTTTCCATTCTCTAGCATGACTGCATTATATCGATAGGGAACAACTTTGTCTGATAAGTACGGGACAGGACCCGCTGGCTTAATCACAAGAGTTGGCGATACCTTCTTCTTGCTGCCATCATACTTGATGACGACAGGCTCGGGAATTTTAAACACGGGGGTGATAAAATTAACTTCTTCCTCATTACGATTCTAAAGTATTTCAATCATCCCTTGGTCTATCATCTCTTGGATGTCCTTTCTCACTTGACGGCATCCTCTCTCATTGACAGTGCATACTTGGCACCTATCGTGGTCATGCTTATAATGGATGTGTTCACACAATAGCTTATGCATCTCAACCAAGGACTGCCTTATGTCATTCACATAAAGGACTTTGTATTTGCCAGGGCAACCCTGGACCATGTTAACAGCTACTTTCCCATGCTCGGGCAATGGGTTTTTCTTTATATTTGGACCTACGTCCTCAAAAAACAATATCCCACTTCTCACAAGGTCTTGCACCTTGGTCTTCAATGGGTAACAGTTCTCCACATCATGTCCGAGAGCACCGGAATGATATACACAATGAAGCTCGGGCTTATACCACCACTGAGGATTGGTTGGTACAGCGGGAGGATCTCGTGGAGTTATCAGCTTCCTATCAGTCAAGGAAGGATAAAGCTCAGCGTATGTCATCGAAATCAGTTCAAAAGTTACCTTATTCCTCTCGTAGTTGTTGGTGCTGGTGTTATTATTGTTACGAGGCTTGTAGGCATGTTGTTGTTGACGATGTTGTTGTTGTTGTTGATGAACTTCTCTGAAAGCAGGTGCTATATGAGCCACCTGGTGTTGGTTGATAGTCGGATGGACTTCCTTCCTCCTTACACAGGGCTTTCTTTTAATATGAGAGGACACAACATGAGTCTCTCCTTCCTTCTTCCTAGCAAAGCCTCCATACTTCTTTGCTGAGGAACCGTCATCTCGAGATAAACGTCCTTCACGGACCCCCTCTTCTAATCGCATCCTCATATTCACCATTTCGGTGAAGTCTGAGGGAGCACTGGAAATCATTCTCTCATAATAGAAAGAGCTCAAAGTCTTCAGGAAGACCTTTGTCATCTCTTTCTCTTCCAGGGGTGGCACTATCTGAGCTGTCAGTTCTCGCCATCTCTGGGCGTACTCCTTGAAGGTCTCCTTATCCTTCTGCCACATTGCCCTTAACTGGTCCCTGTCTGGAGCCATATCCATATTATATTTGTACTGCTTCACAAAGGCCTCGCCTAGATCGTTGAAAGTGTGGATGCTTGCACTCTCCAGCCCCATATACCACCGGAGCGCAGCACTTGTCAGGCTATCCTGAAAGTAGTGAATCAGCAGTTGGTCGTTGTCAGCCTGTGTTGACATCTTATGAGCATACATCACAAGATGGCTTAGCGGACATGTATTTCCCTTATACTTCTCAAAGTCAGGCACTTTGAATTTAATAGGGATTTTCACGTTGGGCACTAGGCACAACTCAGCAATACTTTTCCCAAAGAGGTCCTTACCCCTCAAAGTTTTCAGTTCCTTGCGCAGCTCAAGGAATTGATCTTTCATTTCATCCATTTTTTCATATACATCCGGGCCCTCAGATGGCTCGGAATGATAAATGGTATCTTCAACGCAGGGAAGGGTGTGCACAATAGGAGGTGGCACAGATAGGACCAGGCTAGATGCCGACATGGAGGCGAGAGTAGGAGCGTAACCCTTTGGCACGAAATTAGAAGGCATTCCCTAAGGGAACCCGGCTGGCATAGTGGGAGCTAAGTGGGTTGTTGCAGCAGGCACCGTTGAAGTAGTACCTCAGATATGACAGTCCTCGTGGGAGGAGTTACAGGAGTTGGCGAAGCTTGGCTTTGCGCGACCGGAACTGACTCCATCATGGCAGTCAGCCTAGCAATCTCTTCCTTTAAGTCCCTGTTCTCTTGCTCTAGATGTTCCATTATCTTTGGATGATTGGCTCTGGTATTATACCGGTGCGTCAGCTTGTCTTCAAAATAAATGAAGAGCAAAGAGTTAGACCACTAATCAAGAGCTCGGAACAAAACCTACTTATGCATATGATGCATGCAATGCTTGTGCATATGATTTATTTTTTATTAGAGGAACTTTATAGAGATATATTTGCAAATATTTGAAAATATTTAACTTTTAAGACATATATGGAATACTCATAGTAATAATACTTGGAAACTTTTTACACTAAAGAAGTAGTAGAGTTTTGGTAACCAAATACAATACAAGAGGAAATGAGAATAAACATCCTATGGATCCCTAGAAACAATCTTCCAAAGCCTTCGAGATCGGAAGATAAGTTGCACGAAGCTTCTTCACCTCTCTCTCATAAGCTACTTCCATATCTACCTTCTCCTTGGCGAGCTGATCATACTTCCAATTCCAAAACCTAGATGAGTGATGAAGAAGAGAAGTAACCATATCATCAGGCTCATCAATAACTTGATGCTCTAGAAACTCTATCAATGCATCCTTATCTTGGAGCTGCTGAAGAAGTTCCTCACGCTCACGAACCCATGCACGCGACCGATCTTCATCTCTCAACTCCTCTACTCCTTGGTTAGGGAGGGTTGAAGGCCCAACCATAACCACTGGGGTAGGTCTCGGGTAATCGTACGGCATACGGTACTCAAGAGCTCTCTTCCTTACCCAAGAGGTGTAGGGTTCCAAAGAAATGCAATTCTTCGGACCAAGCTCATTCCTCCCTTTCCTATGAACTTTGCGCCAGGCGCGGACCATCCTATCCTTCAAGTTCTGGGGATCTTTACCCTCTTGAAAGAACAATCCTTCCAACAAAATGTTGTTAGGTTTATCCTTTAAGGGGAACTCAAGCTGACGGCGAGCCAAAACAAGATTGTAGTTAATTCCACCGCATGTACCAAGAAGAGGCACATTGGAGAACTCACCACAAGAATCAATAATCTGAACGCCATCATAAACACGATTATACCAAAAGATATCATCATTAATGAGAGACATAAGTCTCGTGGACCACCGTAGACATCCCTTGTTCTCCTTGAAGGAAAGAGTCTGAGGCAAGTGTGAAATAAACCACTTGTACAATAGATGCAGACAACACACAATGGAACCACCACCCTTTGCATTCCTCATATGCAAAGAGAAATAAGTGTCACCCAACAGAGTCAGAACGGGATTAAGAGAAGAGAAAATCCTAATAGCATTCACATCCACAAAATTGTCGACGTTGGGAAATAACACTAGTCCATAGATGAGGAGTACAAACATGGCTTCAAAAGCTTCCTCACTCATGGCCTTCCCAAACAAAGTAGCTTTGGCAATGAGAAAATCAGATGGGAGACCTTGAATTCCACCTTTGGTAGTCATATTAGCAATAATGTCAGATACATCCACATGAAGCATATCAGCAATCTCTTGAGAAGACGGAATCTTCTCTAAGCCACTGAACGGCAACTGATCAAGGATAGGTATACCCACATGATAGGCATACTCCTCAAGTGTAGGCAAAAGCTGGAAATCCGAAAAAGTGAAGCATCGATACAAAGGATCGTAGAACTGCACCAACACACTCATCAGACCTTCCTCCACCTTAGTAGAAAGAACATGCAGAAGTTTCCCATGGTGAGCTTTGAACTCCAAGGGCTCTAATACATAAGATGTCAAACTCCTTAACTCTTTCAAGTCAGGTTGTCTGAAACTGTACTTCTTCGTATTCCTTCTTTGCTTATCCATGTCTCTGAAAATTTGCAAATAGACCTCTTAAGTTCCTCGAAAATTTTCATTGTTGATGATATGGATGCAAATGAATGCATGAATGCATGGATGCAACAAACACACTCAAGGATCAAGCAAGTCACACCGCACAAAGTTCACGGGATGGCTCACGTCATTATCAATATCAATCATCCATTTTGGTGGATTATGGTTTACATCTTATTAACACCCAAGTTCCATTGATATTGAGGATATACGAGAACGGATCGACAGTGAATCAAGGGTTTATTGTAAGTCACGAGCATGGAGTCTCGGTTAAGAACCACCCAAAGGGAGTGTACTATGGTTAAACCTGATAATCATGTTCTAAAAAGGTCCCCATAGTCATCATCTCATCTTTCGAATATTATCGAATAAAACGACTACTCGTTCTCCAAAAATATTCTCAAGAGGGACTCTTATGAGTGTAGTATCGCGTAACAATTGTCTCAAGTCTTACACTTGAACGACCTTCGCACTATGTCCTAAAATAGGCCAAGATGGGCTAGGTATCTAAGGTCCTTGGCTTCTAAGGTTTATATTGGAAAGAGTAATGCCTAACCACGACTACTCGTGTGACATTATTGATCCCAATAAGACCTCTACCAAGTGAATGAACTTGCAAGTCAACTTGCTAAGGAATAACTCCACACAAGTCAACAAGATTATGCAATTCTCCTATCATAAATGCACTCGAGTTCGGGTATAGAACTCATCTCACAAGAGACCACCAAGCATACAAGCAATTAATATATCAAGCAATTCATACATTACAAACAATACAATCATCCCAAATTTGCACAAAAATATGTCACAAATAAATACAAACATACAACACACATAAGCAAAAAGTAGGCTAAACCCACTAGAGAATCTTGATCCCCAGCAAAGTCGCCACTTTTCTGTAGCGGGGTTTTCGTTACCTTTAGGTTTATTGACTAAACCAAAAGTAAACATACAATTCGAGTCGCCACCGCACTTTTATTTGTCCAAAGGAAAGGCTAAAAAGCGAACAAAATCCATGGTAAGAAGTTTTTCAAATCAAAAACTAATAAAAATGTCAGAGATCTGGGTAAGGGGGCTGGTTATGAAATGGGAAGGTTTTACGCACCCAAAACATCCTTAGTACTCTAAGGGAACCCTTTTTGCAAATATGTGTTGTAGGTTGGTATTTTATGAAAATATGTGCAAAAGATTGAAGGGATGAGAAGAGAATAGATTATATTTACAAGTTTGTTTGAATGGATGAACCCATTGCCTACGTACCATCACAAAGAAGGATCAAAACCTCGTAGTTCGGGGTAAAAAAATCACTAAGATTGGTGAATTGATTTGATCAAAAACCTTGAGGTCTTTTTTTATCAAAGGGAGAAATCAACCTAAACCAACAATCCACCATGTGAGGAGAGCGTCAACATGCTAGTGAGGGGTTAACCCTATAATAAGCATGGAAGATTTATAATCCAATCACTAAGGATGAGGTGAGATTTACATCAACCACTATGATAACTCAAACCTATGACTAATGTTTATGAAAAGTTTTAACAAAGGTGGCCATTGGAACCACAAAACAAACTTGAAGTGAGTTATATTTACAAGTTAGATTTATTTGCAAAATAAAGTCCAAGTTGGATTAAAAGTTATTTACAATGAGTATTGACAAAAATGATTTTGAAAAGTCAAAGGCATAAGGCCTAGGTTTCTAGTTTGAAAATAAAGTCAAAGTTTGCAAGAAAAGATTTTGGCTTGGGTTAGAGTGGGGAGAAGAAGAGAAGGGCTAGTCCTAAAGCATACAAAGATAAGAGGGAGGAGATAAACCCTTGGAGTTCCTTTTCTTGAAACCATAGATATGATTCAAGATGCTCATTTCCTTTGGACTTAGCACACAATCAAGCAATCAAACAATTTGGATTCAAGCTCCTAGGATCTCCATTTGGCTTGTCTCTCTTAACATGGCTACTCATGACAATGGTCCTCTTTACTATCTCAAGATGGAATCCCTATCATACAATAGCAAACATCAAAAAGTTCACAACACAGTAAGAGGAATGGACAAAGAATAAGTTTCGATGAGATGTCCTTTGAGATCAACTTTGAGATTTAGCATTCTAAAGGCATGAGGCCTAGTTGCTCTTCAACAAGTTTAGCATTCTAAAGGCATGAGGCCTAGTTGCTCTTGAACTCCTTTAAGCATGGGTAAGTCCTAATTCTAAGTCCTTTCTCCTTTTTGCATTAGGTTCACACAAAATAAAACACAAAACAAACACAAGACAACAATATATTTATATACAATAATGAGCTCAAATGAGTAAAAGAAAAAAATGACATAAACATAAAATATGTGCTCAGGTGAGCAAAGTGAAAAACAATATGAATAAATGAGCAAGAAATAAATGGCATTAAAGTAAAGGGCAAGAAATTAAATGCTCAAATTAAAGTTAGTAATTAGTATGGTTATGTTAATTTTTCATAAGACAATGTAGCGCTATGTTAAGCAATCGTAAGTGGACTAATGTAGTAGTCACACCTATCTGAGGCCGGTCAATAAAACTATAGGCAAATAAACACAAGTTAGAGATCATGACTAATAAGCCAAGCTCCACAAACTTGCCATGCCAAAACAAAAAGGGGAAGGGCCTTGTATGGACTTTAGGTTTTTTGCTTGACCAAGAAGCAACCTACCTTGGACACAAAACAACTCACTTGATCTTGGATCAAGTTGAGTTTGGTTTGGATCAAAGAAGGTTAAACCTCTCATTTGTCAAGACCAACCATAAGACATTAACTCATTGGGAAAAAGATGAAAAGAATGGGATGAAGATGAAATGGATGGAAAGAGAATTCAAGCATCAAACTCCATTGATCAAATGTGAACCAAGTCATCATCAATCAATGCCAAACAGAAAATAAATGAAGATTACAAGTCAACAAGTTATCCATAATTTTTTTGGTATTTTTGAATTAAAATAAATGCAAAAATAAAATAATCAAAATATCGTCAAACCTCAAATTTAATTCAAATCAACTTTAACAATTCCAATTAAATTCTCATAGGTCTAACATGGTCAAATAAACTTTGACAAAATTTTTCAACAATTTTGGAAATCAGAAACTATTTAAAAACAATGAAAAATAACAAAATATGAATTAAAATCTCAAATAAATCTCAAATCAAATATTTTTGGATTTTTCAAATATCAGAAATTAATTAAAACTGAATTAAAACTATTAAAAATCAAATAATTCACAAAAAATATTAAATGAAGTCACAAAAATAATTAAAAATCAAAATATGAAACTAATTTTTCAAGAATTTTTTTGGCATTGATCTTATATTTTTGTGACTTCAAACAAAATATTTATGAATTTTTGAAAATAAAAGGAATTAACTAAAATTAAAAGAAAATAGGAATAATAGAAAAATCCAGCGCCACATGATCAGTTCATTAAATGACGTGGCAAGGGATCAAAGACTCAGAGGCGCGGATGCAAGGTAGACCTAAGTCGAGCGCGCATCACAATGCATTAAAATAAGTAAACACAATGGACGCTCGTGATTATAACGTTGAGGCACGATCCAAAGGTTGGGAAGCATACACGTGGGGATGGTGGTGGAAACCACCATCTTCTCCGGTGATCCAACAATTTCCAGCCACCACGCGCAGGAAAATAAATTGTAATAAAAAAAAATAAGGACATCAAAATGAAGCTCAGGTGATGTACATCACCACTGTATCCATGGATCATCCTTACTCTTTCTATTTAGAGGAAATGTGAGATGGAAGATCATGGTATGTCAACTGGAATGGCACGATTTAAACGATTAAGACCACCATTGGCCTGCCTCAAGTGAGAGGACATCAGAAAACCACACAAACCAAAGAAAATCACATTGAATTGCAAGATCTAGATCAAAAAAGTTTGAGGTTCTACCTCTGAAATGAAGCTTCAAATGCCATGAATTCTCCAAGATCTTGATCTGCTTTTGCTCTGGAAGTGTGATGGAGATGATAGGTTAAGGAATTGAGCTTTGAAAATCAACTAATGATGTTGAATTTCAAGCTTGAAAGAGAAAGAGAAATCTGAAAATTCCTTTAGTGAGGGTTGGGATTTCAATTCTGCAGCACTTCAGGTCTCCACTTGGTTCAAAAAATGAATGAGAATGGATGCTTATTTATAGCTGAAAAGGGATGAGAAGCATGGTTCCCTCGTGTGCATGGGATTTGAATTCTCCTTGCATGGTGATCGCTCGACTGTGTGAGTCGAGAATGGGATACAAACTGCAAGTGCACAGTTCTATCGCGTAGTTTTAAAAGATATCGATCCCACAGGGACTTATGAATCGATATACCGTTATCTAAAGTTACTACGTAAATCTAAGGTGAAAATGTTTGATTGTTTGGGGAAAAACTAAGAGCTAAACTAATATCTAGATTAAATATCAATAAAACGGATATCGGTATGTAGTTCGTCAAAACTAGGGAATCAAGTCTTTGTCGGTTTCCAGGTTTTTAAAATAAATCGTTTCAGTTAACTTTATTGGTTAAAGGTTTTATCTCAAACTCTCGCTCTGTTGAATAAACCATGATTTTATATTAATGTTGCTGTCACTTATAATTAAGTCAAAAACCATATTTTGAAAGCAATAAAGTTGCAGAAACTCTTTTTAAGAAAATACTGACCGTTTTAAACACCCTTATCTCAAACTCTCGCTCTGTTGACTTAGGTTATATGATTAAATCCAAATGCTTAACTCTCGTCCTCACATTCGATCTTTAAAAATACTTTTTGGAAAAGGTCAGAATTTAATTGACTCTAAAACTTGCTCTCGCCCTGATCTAGAATTAATGCCTAACTCACACTGTCCAGTCAAAACCTCAAACTCTCGCTCTGTTGGTTTTAACTTCTTTATGTTCTTTACTTTTTGTAAAAAAATCTTGTTATTAAACCTGTAAGTTGAGACCGTAAAAAGATTGATTCTAATTTTAAGTTTAGATAGACCGACTCAGTCTCGACCCCTTTTTCTGCTTACTTTACATACCGATACCTAGGCAAATTAGCCAGACATGCTAAATAAATAAGAATTTATATCATGCATAAACAGACTCATTCCAGGCAGGCAATATGAATAAACAATAGAATAAAACATTAAAAATTAAATAACGATTAAAGAACCTGAATGCGTAATACAATGGTCTTGAACACTCCACCACAAGCCGGTAGGATTTGTTCTTGGATTCTTCAATTAAACAGTAAATTAAATCAAGGAAATAAAACTGGAATATAACGTAAGGTTAAATCCGGTATAAAGTTGCACAGTAGTTTCCGGTGTAGAAACTACTACGCGAAAAATATCTAAAAGCTAAAAACGGGGAAGATAAATTGCAAGGGGAAAAGAGAAAGTAAAACTTGCAAAAGAAATAAATAAAATGAACAATGTTGGAAAGGAAGAAAAATAAGCAAAGGCGTGAAAAATAAATTTGGCAGAGCTTCCGCAAAACTGAGCGTGCAAAAACTGTGTGTTTGAAAGTTCCCAATTAGCTGCTATTTATACAGCTGCTGGTGTAACTACTTTTCAAGGGTTTCCGTGTGCGTGGTCTCGTTCCGAGGGTTAAGCGTGCGTGGAAGTAGGCTTCAACGTGGTCAGTTGAGTTCCTTGCGCCAAAAATATAGAGGACTGGTGTGACGTTCGTCACACCATGTGTGACGCTCGTCACAGGAGTGCTTTTAGTGTGACGCTCGTCACACTCCTTGTGACGCCCGTCACAGGGGCAACGTGCGCTTTCTTTTGGGCTGGGCTTGGTCTTGGTTATTTGTTTCCTTTTATTGCTTTTTACACCTCCTTTTCTTCCCTTTTTCACTTTTGCTTCAAAATGGGTACCTGATGTAAATAGAAAAGAAATACTGCATAATATCTGATAAAATGGGATAAATTAAAGTAAATGATAATATAATCTAATTAAGTTAAGTCTTAAAATGTGATATAATTTCGTGTTATCACATGGGCCTGTACAGGTGCATGTAAGGCCCAATGATGTGTGATACACCATGCTGATATCAACTGGAAATGAATTGGACGTGTAATTGAAATGGAATTGGCTTGCACATGAAGTTTCAACATGAAATGCAAAAATGAACTTAAATAGAATGCTCTTCGAAACTCACACATGGATAATCCAAAAAAGTAATATGAGTAATGGTTGGAAAGCCCTTGAAATAAGGAACAAAAGTAATGTTGGGAAAAAATTCATTTGGCATTTGGAAATTAGTGAAAACTGGTTGTGAAAGTTTGGGCACAAAACATGTCTAAGTCACCCTTTGAAAATTTTCATCAAAAGCAAGCCTCTTCAAGCCCCTCTGTTTCCATGATGGAAGCTTCAAATGAAAAAACCTCCAAAATCAAAGTTGTATATCTTTTCAAGATGATCAATTTAGAGTCAAATTATTCATCATTTGGATTTTTCATGAATAGGTTATGAGCATTTTAAGTTGGGCACTTTTTCAAATTCAATGACTTAGGTCCAAGGTGACCTATAATGTTTTGTATTATCACATGTATTTATTTTAAAATTATGAAATTTTGTCCAACATAACATTTGAAGTAGACATATCAATATTTCCAATTCATTTTATCTCATATCAAAATCATAAAAATTAAGGAAGTTATGTCCTTGGGAAGTTGACCCAAAATTAGGGTTTCAGTCAAAATGACCTATAATGTTTTGAAATGAATGATGACCTTCCAAGTTTCAAATGGATTTTTGATGAACATGAAAGTTGTTAATATGGTTATTAAGAACATATTTTCTCTTTGGGTAATCTTCATTTGACAAACACATCACAAGTTGTATCTCAGTGGACTTCAGTTTAGTCAGATGACTTGACTGGTCAACTTTTCAAGGCCAAACTTCCAATCTTCATGAATTAATGATTGAGGATCCTCCTATAGACTCATATATGCCTAAACTAATGAATTAAATAACTTGCCTTGATTAAATTTGATCATAGGTTGAGGTTGTTTCATGAGCAAGGCACAATCAAACCACAATTGAATTAGGGTTTCTTTGGGAAACAATCCTCAAGCCCTTTGGGTTATATTGATCAAATTGGAAAATTGAGACACTTGGGAGACATATATGATGATTAGGAACTTTGTGGACCATTGTCATGCTTTTTCTCATCTTCATCTAGCCATTTCATTGAGCTTAGGAGCCTCCTAAGAGCATGAGAGCACATGATCACTTGAGCTTCAAAACAAAAAGAGTTAGTGACATATTTTTGTGCTTTTGGTTAGTAATAAAAATGAGAAAAGCAATAATACACAATACAAGCATGCTTGGTGGTCTCAAACCACTCACACAAGTCCCAACCCTAGGGTTAAGGAGCCAAACATGCTATGATCCTTGAGGCAATGCACTGAGCAATAATATGATGCCATGAGGGATCTTAGGGTCAAATTTAGGGTCTTACAGTCATGTTCATGCAAGTTTTGAAAACTCAAGTGTGTTAGCTAAGTTTATGACATCTAGTGAACGAATCACTGTTTAGAACTCCATATTAGTATCAATACGAATGACAAGCAAATCTTTAGGAGTCAGCTTAATGCGGTCTTACCATAGTATTCTTTTGAAATAAACCTTGCTTCAATTAGGTCTTTTGAGGGTTGTAACATGGCCTGGTTTGCGGTTTCAGAAAGAAAGGATATAAGGCTCAAAACTATTCTAACCCACTCGTTCTTCGTGATGTTCTTGATCCCTATGTTCAGTTAGCTTACAACAAGCGTCCATCTTTCAGAATAGGATTTTGGATATCAATAATGATGGTTATGGAACCCATGAGAATTTTGAGTGATAACCACTCACCTTTTGCTTTAGTTTGCAGTCAAATGGATTTGCTTTTGCTGAGGATTTTAATATTGATCCTCTAATTCTTTTGATTTGTTTACCCTTATTTTTGCCTGGGTTGATCCTTTGGGTCTGCAACCCACCGGTATACCCTAACTTTTGCCTAAGTCAATCTTGTTTTCAAGTTCTTGACTTAGCGGGCTTTTTATTTTTCTTATTTCTCAATCTTTTCTTTTTGTACTAGAGCGAACCTTGTGGCACTGCTTTCTCGATTTATTGCACGATTTGTGACTATCTCACTCCTTTTGCAGGTAAGGGATAACCGTTCTGAATTTTTGATTCCTTCCTCTTGAGAGGGATATGGTATGATTGATCATTGGATGAGATATTCTCCTTCTGAAATTTGAATGCAAGTTCAAACTAACTGAAGACTACCCTGTCCCTGGTTAAACATGAGGGTTTTATGTGTATAAAGAAAGAAACTCCTACTTCAAGGCCCAAAGGGGTTGACTAGGGATTAACTTCCTTATATCTCCGGTGTTTAGGGATTGAACAATGCCTTACATCATCAGCGCGATCTTATTCAAAAGCATACAAGCAATGATCTTGCGTATTTTTAATTGCATCATTCTCTTTTGATTTTATTTGACAAACAGTTTGATACTGATAAATAAAATATGAGTGAACACGGATGGATTTAAGCAAAACATGCACGTTTATTTCATTATTATTATCATCTGAAAACCAGACAAGTTTTACACATGAACAACATATAACAAACAAGAAAAGATTACAAATGATACATGATTAAATCAATATGATATTGCTAGCCTTGATACTCCTCTGAAGAAGAAAATAAATCTGAGCAATCTTCATCGCTAATCACATTCACAATCTGTCCACAGTGGTCTGGCAACGGGTTAGTTATGACATTAGGTCCTGCTTCAGAGAATGAAAAAACCTTCTGATCAATAAGCTCTTGTACTCTGGCTTTGAGGACCAAACAATCCTCTGTAGAATGCCCTATGTATCTGGCACGGAATGCACAAGACACATTGGGATTATGCTTGTTATTGTAGGGAGGCATTACAGGCGGAATCTCCTTTGGCACAATTGCCCCTTGTTGGACAAGATACGACAACAACTGAGTGTATGATACAGGGATCTGGTCATGCTGGGGACGCTTCTTATCAAACCGTCTGCATTGACCTTGATTTTGGTTTATGTTGTTTTGTTGATTTTGAGAAGCTGGAGCCTGTGGAGGTTGTTGATACCGCGGCTGGCATGCAGGTTGCTGATATTGAGCAACGACAATGTACAGATAAGGGTAGTATGGCATAGGAGCCATAAGTGCTTGAACTTAAGGATAGAATTTTGTTGTCACCGCATTTGCCTCAGCCTCTTTCTTCTTAGCAAAACCCTGAGATTTCTTGGACACTGTCTAGCTGTCGGATAACTTCATTATTCAGTCCATTGCAAATTGCGGGGGATCGAACCGTAGTCCGCCCTACCAAGTTCAGTACCAGATTCCTACTGAACCAACTCGTAATGGGTCTTTCGTATTGTGCTTTTGCATGATCTGCAACCTTTAGATTAAATGATCTGGTAAAGATCACCTAATTTAATTAGTGCATTTCTTGATATATTTATGTATCTTAGGTTACTTTGGGGATCATTCACTTATATTCATCGGCTCTCCACGTAGTTTGCTATTAAGATGGTGATGACTTCTGTATAAACTACTTGGGGTTGCCATAGAACTAAAAGTTCAAGGAATCGGTATAATAGGTACTTATCCTGATCTAACATATTGAGGTTCTCAGAGCGTTGTTATGGTAATGATTTTGTTTTGATTTCACTCAAATTTTATAGAGTAGGCAACCTTTATATTTATTGGGTGTGTTAAAATTTTTGTTATGGCTCAGGAAATTGAGGGGAATAGATAATAGAAAATTTTCACACTTAGGAACTTAACTTAAACTAAATATATATTATAATAATTTTTTTTTTTCATAATAAGAAAGGGAAATAACAATGAAAGGGAAAATAGCATACTTGAAAAAAATGAGAATGGAAAGAATATTGTTTCCCCCCCATACTTAAACTAAACATTGTCCTCAATGTTTTAAGGAAATGAAATACAAGATGGAAAGGAAAAAGAAAATAACAACTAAGGCTGCCTTTCGCCTCTGGTTCTTGGACCTGGTGATCTTTGACGGATGTCTAAGTTGTCGAACCTGTTGAACAACTCAGTAAACCGCTGGTCGGTTATGGCATTCCGAGCATCCTGTTGCTGTTGCATTTGACGCATCATCTGCATCATATCTGCATTCTGTGCCTGCATACCATCGATAGCATCCATAATGTCGTCGTTGGTCGCAGGTCGTCTTCGTCGACGACATTGGGAGGATGGGCCGGCTGCATTACTGGAAGGGTTTAGCGGGACTGATTGTTGTGTTGGCGGATGATCACCTTGTTCCATTTCTACAAACTCATCTGTTTGCTGGTTTGTTTGTGAAGGCTCGGTTGTTTCAGGAGCGCTAAGATCGTAGAGGTGGCGGTCCGGGTTTGTGACATCGGTTAGGGTGGTATTGGGTAGCACAACACTTGGGACTGCTTGGTTGTTCACCATAAGATAATAGCCTCCGCCTACTCTGTTTTTAATCAGGCGGCTGGAGCGGCAATAGCTGATATCCATAGACATGGGAGGTAAGGATTCTAAAGTTTGGAGTTTATCCCCTAGGTTCAGGCCAAGTGCTATGGAGGTTATTAATCCACCAATTATAAAGGGTTGCCGGCCTCTAGCACATAAGGTGCGGATATGATGAAAGAGAAAAGAGGCGGCGTTTACCTTAGTATCCGGTTCGAAAACGCACTGGAGAAAAAATAACTCCTTCGAGTTAACCTTACTGTTGTTTGGTCTTCCAAAAAGTGTGTTTTGCAGGATACGGAGAAAATAACGGATGGTGGGGTTATGGATGTGGGAGAGAAGGAGTTCTTCCCAGTTGTAGGTATTTAAATGTTTCATTTTGCTTATGATCATTTTTTAGTATGCAATTTTAATGCATTGTGCATGCTTACTTGCTTTGTATAATAATAATGGGTAACAACAGTAGAGCGTAACAGGCATTGCATAATAAAATTAACTAAACAGCTTCAATAAAAAGGATCATAATGTATTACAGGAAGGGAAAATAATGAAATGAAATAGAAATAAACATGAATTCAAACAACATTAATGAAAAAAAATCTAGCCTAAAACTAAATAACTTAGAAAGAAAAATAACTAAATTCCATCTATCTTCGGATCTCTGGCCGGAGGAGCAAAAGAGTTAACATGATGCCGTAACATACGTAACTGACTTGCCGTGCTGCTCATGTGTTCTAGGACTGCAAGTCTCAAGCTGTGGAAATCTTCCCTGAGGGCGTTTTGTTCTGACATCAAAGCTTCAATGACGGTTTTAATATTTGTTCCTGGCATATGATGTCGGAGATCAGGCATGGCTGATTCTTCGGTCAGGACAGGCTGAGGAGGAGGATCAATATCATAGTAGCCGGATGGAGTCTGAGGGTCAGATTCAGCAAGAGAGATATGGTCAACATAGTGCTCATAGTCATCACAAATCTCATAATCCTGGATGGATTCAGTGGATCCAGCAGGAGTTGGGGTTTCATTCAGGTTATAGAGCCAGTTCCTTTGGTTATGAACACTAGTTCTAGGATCGGGCATGGTGAATAGGCAGAGAACCTGGTTATCAATAATAAGCTCGAACTCATCAGACCCTATGTTTGCTATAAACATAGTGTTGAAGAGGAAAGGTATACTCAGAGTAGTAATGCCACAAAAAGGGTTCAGGTCAAGCATAGGCTGACGTAATCCAATAGCATTACCTATCATAGTTATCAGGCCACCTATTCTAATGGGTGCTCGCTCATCCTGGATAAGGTGGTCCAAATTAGCTAACATAAAAGTAGCACCGTTTACTGGACGGTTCTGGGAAGCACAAAATATGATGAAGAGTTCATCACGTGAAACTGAAGTACTATTTGGCTTCATCCCAAATAAAGTGTGGGTCAGGATCTTATGGAAATAGCGAAAAGCCGGGTTATGTATGTTTCCAGAGAGAAACTCATGTTCTTCGGGCTCATCATTTTCAGTCAGCTTACCCCAAAAGTGTTCCAGCTCTCTATATTCAAAAAGTTCTTCCTGGCTTATAGTGAATGTATCAAAGGAGGTAGGAAAACCCAAAAGGTTGGTGAAGTCTCTAATATTAAATTGGTACTCCATATTGAACATTCTGAACTGGATAAATCCTCTGGTAATTCCTTTTCCATGGCTAGGTAGATAGATTAATGAACTAAGGAATTCTAGTGTGAGTCTCCGGTAGGTGGTGAAATGTCTCAGGATAGGGGAGGTCTCCCATCCTATCTGATTCAGCAAAAACAGGACACTCTGTCTCAGTCCAAGGGCAGTCATAGCCCAATCATCAGCATATAAACTAGGTAGCATCTCTCTAGTGGCTAGTTCTTCAAACCTTCGTTTCTGAGCCATTCCTCTGAACTTGATACCCATACGGTCAAAATGTCCCATCTGGTTAGTGTTAACTAGAGAAAAGAAAACATGAGTTTAAGTCAGGATTTGGCCAAATGCCGAAAGAAGAAAAAGAATTATTATTATTATATGGATATATTTTTTTTTCTTTTTGAATAAATCAATAATGAATACTAAATAGAAATTAAAAGAATAATTAAGAGAAAAATAGAGAAATGATAATAATAACAAAATAATAAAATAGCAAATTAATTTGTGGGTTGTCTCCCACTAAGCGCTTTGTTTAAATGTCGCAAGCTCGACAAAGAAACTGTCAAATATAGTCTATGAGTCCTGGGGGCGTTTCGTCTAAGTGTAGAATTTGCGAATCTTCGTTGGTTTCCGCGTAGTGATAATGTTTCAGACGTTGCCCGTTTACGGTGAACGGTTCTGTAGATTGTCCTTTTATTTCTACCGCTCCACTGGGAAAGATTTTAGTGATATGGAAAGGTCCTGACCATCTGGATCGTAGTTTTCCCGGGAATAATTTTAGTCTGGAGTTAAATAAAAGTACTGCGTCGCCTTGCTTGAAGATTTTCCTTGATATACGCTTGTCATGCCATTGTTTTGTTCTTTCTTTATAGATTTTGGCATTTTCATAGGCGTCTCTTCTGAGTTCCTCTAATTCGTTTATGTCAAGGATTCTCTTTTCACCGGCGGCTTTGTAATTCAGATTTAAATTTCTAATAGCCCAATAGGCTTTATGTTCTAATTCTACCGGGAGGTGACAGGATTTTCCATAAATGAGCTTAAATGGGGTCGTCCCTATGGGGGTTTTATAAGCAGTTCGGTATGCCCATAAAGCTTCTGGTAGTTTCAATGACCAATCTTTCCTTGAAGTGGCGACCATTTTTTCTAGTATTTGCTTGATTTCTCTGTTAGATACTTCCACTTGTCCACTGGTTTGAGGGTGGTAAGGTGTTGCTATCCTATGTCTCACTCCATATTTAAGTAGTAGTTTTTCGAGTACCTTGGATATAAAGTGCGATCCACCATCACTGACTACTATCCTTGGGATGCCAAATCTCGGAAATATTATATTTTTAAAGAGTCTAGTTACTACTCGGGTGTCATTAGTTGGAGAAGCTATAGCTTCGATCCACTTTGATACGTAGTCAACCGCCACGAGTATGTATTTGTTACCGAAGGAGGGTGGAAATGGTCCCATGAAGTCTATCCCCCACACGTCAAAAATCTCTACTTCCAAAATACCTTTTTGTGGCATCTCGTCACGTCTAGATATGTTTCCCGTGCGTTGACATCTGTCACACTCCTTAATAGCCGCATGTACGTCCTTCCATATAGTTGGCCAATAAAAGCCAGCTTGTAGGATTTTAGAGCAGGTCTTGGATGTACTTGTGTGTCCACCATAAGGCGCAGAGTGACAGTGTTGGATTATATTTTCTACCTCTTCTTCGGGTACACATCGACGGAAAATACCATCGGGGCCTCTTTTGAAAAGTAAGGGATCATCCCAGTAATAGTGTTTTATGTCGTGGAAGAATCTTTTCTTCTGCTGGTAAGATAAAGTAGGTGGAATTATTCCGGCAGCTAAATAATTGACTAGATCAGCGTACCATGGTATGACAGATATAGCTAAGGTGGTTTCTACTTGCATGTCGGAGTTGTTCTCTTCCAAAGTAGCTATGAGTTTGTCATACGAGAAATCATCATTAATGGATGTTCTTTCTGGTTCAAGGTTCTCAAGTCTAGAGAGGTGGTCTGCTACTACGTTTTCAGTTCCTTTCTTGTCCTTGATTTCTAAGTCGAATTCTTGTAGTAGCAAGATCCATCTTAGGAGTCTAGGTTTAGCATCCTTTTTTGTTAGAAGGTACCTGATAGCAGCGTGATCAGTGTAAACTATTATTTTGGCTCCTACCAAGTAAGAACGAAATTTATCTAGCGCAAATACCACTGCTAGGAGTTCTTTCTCGGTTGTGGCATAATTCATCTGCGCTTCATCCAGGGTTCTGCTAGCGTAATATATAACATGAAGCTTTTTATCCTTTCTTTGTCCTAAAACAGCACCTACAGCATAATCACTGGCATCGCACATTATTTCGAATGGTTCATTCCAGTCTGGTGTCTGCATAATGGGTGCGGAGATCAATGCTTGTTTAAGAGTTTGAAATGCTTTTAAACAGTTATCGTCGAATATGAATTCAGCATCTTTCATTAATAGTCCGGTTAAGGGTTTAGTTATCTTAGAGAAGTCTTTGATGAATCGTCGGTAAAAACCGGCGTGTCCTAAAAAGCTTCGTACTTCTCTCACGGTTCTTGGGGGTTGAAGATTTTCGATTACCTCTATTTTGGCTTTGTCTACTTCAATTCCTCTGTTCGAGATGATGTGTCCCAAAACAATGCCTTCTTGTACCATAAAGTGGCACTTTTCCCAATTAAGTACTAAGTTTACTTTTACACATCGCTCAAGAACTCTTTCCAGGTTTTCAAGGCATTCTTCGAAACTTTGTCCGTATACAGAAAAGTCATCCATAAATACTTCCATGATGTTTTCGAGAAAGTCGGCGAAAATTGCCATCATGCATCTTTGAAAAGTTGCAGGGGCATTACACAGACCAAACGGCATTCGTCTATAAGCGAAGGTACCAAAAGGGCATGTGAATGTTGTCTTTTCTTGGTCATCAGGGTGAATTGGTATTTGAAAGAAGCCTGAATAACCGTCTAAATAACAGAAATGTGAATGTTTAGCTAATCGTTCTAACATTTGGTCAATGAATGGTAAAGGGAAATGATCTTTTCGGGTTGCTTTGTTTAGTTTTCTATAATCAATGCACATTCTCCATCCCGATTCGATTCGTTTAGTTATAGTTTCTCCTTTTTCGTTTTCAATAACGGTTATGCCTCCTTTCTTTGGTACAACGTGTACAGGACTGACCCATTTGCTATCAGATATAGGATATATAATACCTGCTTCCAATAACTTGGTTATTTCTTTCTTTACTACCTCACTTAGGATCGGATTTAGTCTTCTCTGGTGTTCCCTAGAGGTTTTACCGTCTTCTTCTAACATGATGCGGTGCATACAAATAGAAGGGCTTATTCCTTTAAGATCGGTTATGTGGTATCCTAGTGCGGTTGGATATTTTCTTAAGATATGTAGGAGTTTTTCTGTTTCGAGTCTTCCTAGATCTGCATTGACTATCACAGGTCGTTCAAGTTCTAAGTCTAGGAATTCATATCTCAGATTTTTGGGAAGTGTTTTCAAATCAGGGGTTGGTTTGTTAAGACACTGCGTAGGGTCCGGTGTTATTGCTAAGCATTGTTTAGATTTGTCTTCTAAAAGATAGTCTGATGATTTGTCTTCTCCTGACTCTGCTTCTTTTATGCATTCATCGATGATATCCATGAAGTAACATGTATCTTCTATTGCAGGTGCTTTCAAGAATTGGGAAAGAATGAATTCAATTTTCTCTTCACCTACTTCGAAGGTGAGTCTTCCTCGTTTTACGTCTATGATTGCACCGGCAGTTGCTAAGAATGGTCTTCCTAGTATAATAGGTGTAGTATCATCTTCTCTAATGTCCATAATTGTGAAGTCAGTGGGAATGTAAAACTGACCTATGCGTATGGGAACGTTTTCAAGGATTCCTACAGGATATTTGATGGAACGATCTGCTAATTGCACAGACATTTTGGTCGGTCTTAATTCTCCCATTTCCAGTCTCTTACATATGGATAAAGGCATAACGCTAATTCCGGCTCCTAAATCGCATAAGGCTTTGTCGATGACAAATTTTCCTATGTGACAGGGTATAGAGAAGCTACCCGGATCCTTGAGTTTAGGGGGCATGTTTTGGATTATAGCGCTACATTCGGCAGGGAGTGTAACGGTTTCGCTATCCTCAAGTTTCCTTTTATTAGAAAGAATTTCTTTTAAGAATTTAGCATATGAGGGCATCTGCGTAATAGCTTCGGTAAACGGAATTGTAACGTTTAATTGTTTAAGGAGATCGACAAATTTTCTAAATTGGCCTACATCTTTGGTTTTAACAAGCCTTTGAGGGTAAGGTATAGGTGGTTTGTAAGGTGGTGGAGGTACATAAGGTTCCTTCTTTTCTAGGGTATCCTTATTACTCTCTTCCTTTTCCTTAGGTTCACTTTCCTCAGTAGATTTCTTAGGGTTTTGGTTTTCTATCCTTGGATCAGACGGTCCTTCCACTTCCGTTCCACTTCTTAATATAATTGCATGAGCTTGGCTTCTCGGATTAGGTTGGGGCTGTCCAGGGAATGTACCAGTTGGTGCAGCAGTAGGTGCTTGTTGTTGAGCTACTTGAGATATTTGTGTTTCTAACATTTTGTTATGGGTAGCCAAGGCATCTACTTTGCTTGCTAGTTGTTTAAGTTGTTCGCCAGTGTGTATGTTCTGGTTTAAGAAATCTTTATTGGTTTGTTGTTGGGAAGCTATAAAGTTTTCCATCATGATTTCCAAGTTGGATTTTCTAGGGTTATTATTGTTAGGATTCGGTTTCTGATATCCCGGAGGTACAGATGGGGTTTGATTCGGAGACTGTCCAGGTGCGTATAAAGCATTATTACTCTTATATGAAAAGTTTGGATGGTTCTTCCAATTTGGGTTATAGGTATTCGAATAGGGGCTTCCTTGAGCATAGTTTACTTGCTCTGTTTGGATTCCAGTCAAGAGTTGACATTCCGCAGGAGTGTGGCCTTGGATTCCACAGACCTCGCAATTCTGAGTTATAGCAACCACGGCGGTTGGAGGTGATACGTTTAAACTTTCAATCTTCTGGACCAAAGCATCCACTTTTGCATTAACGTGATCAAGGTTACTTATCTCGTACATGCCAGTTTTCGGTTGAGGTTTTTCCACTGTTGTTCGTTCGGTTCCCCACTGATAGTGGTTTTGGGCCATGCTCTCGATAAGCTGGTAAGCATCAGCATAAGGTTTGTTCATTAGTGCACCACCTGCAGCGGCGTCTATTGTTAACCTTGTATTGTATAAGAGACCATTATAAAATGTGTGAATTACTAACCAGTCTTCCAAACCATGGTGTGGGCAAAGTCTCATCATGTCTTTGTATCTTTCCCATGCTTCGAAAAGAGACTCGTTGTCTTTCTGTTTAAATCCGTTTATCTGGGCTCTTAACATAGCTGTTTTGCTTGGTGGAAAATATCGGGCAAGAAAAACTTTCTTCAACTCGTTCCATGTGGTGACTGAGTTGGAAGGGAGAGATTGAAGCCATCTTCTAGCGCTATCTCTTAATGAGAAAGGAAAAAGACGAAGTCGAATTGCCTCTGAAGTGACACCATTAGCTTTACAGTATCAGCGTATTGAACAAATACGGATAAATGAAGGTTTGGATCTTCGGTAAGATTTCCAGAGAATTGGTTCTGTTGCACAGCCTGCAACAACGAAGGTTTAAGTTCAAAGTTGTTTGCTTCGATTGCGGGCGGAGCAATACTTGAATGCGGTTCATCTTGCGATGGAGCGGCGTAATCTCTAAGAGCACGAGCTGGTTCTGCCATCTCGGTTAAAGAAGGAAAAATGTTTTTGATATCAGGAAGGTTTATAGGAGGGAGATTGTTTTCAGCACGATATTCCCGAATTCGTCGTAAGACTCGGAGATATAGTTCGATATCGTTGATTCGTAAATAGAGCGGTTCGCCTTGAGAGCGAGTGCGTGGCATACAAATCAACGAAAGAAAGAATAGAAGGAAAAAGAAACCTTAGTCTCTACAGCGTAACGGAAGAGTTACGATATCGATTGAATAAAAGTCCCCGGCAACGGCGCCAATGGGATACAAACTGCAAGTGCACAGTGATCGCTCGACTGTGTGAGTCGAGAATGGGATACAAACTGCAAGTGCACAGTTCTATCGCGTAGTTTTAAAAGATATCGATCCCACAGGGACTTATGAATCGATATACCGTTATCTAAAGTTACTACGTAAATCTAAGGTGAAAATGTTTGATTGTTTGGGGAAAAACTAAGAGCTAAACTAATATCTAGATTAAATATCAATAAAACGGATATCGGTATGTAGTTCGTCAAAACTAGGGAATCAAGTCTTTGTCGGTTTCCAGGTTTTTAAAATAAATCGTTTCAGTTAACTTTATTGGTTAAAGGTTTTATCTCAAACTCTCGCTCTGTTGAATAAACCATGATTTTATATTAATGTTGCTGTCACTTATAATTAAGTCAAAAACCATATTTTGAAAGCAATAAAGTTGCAGAAACTCTTTTTAAGAAAATACTGACCGTTTTAAACACCCTTATCTCAAACTCTCGCTCTGTTGACTTAGGTTATATGATTAAATCCAAATGCTTAACTCTCGTCCTCACATTCGATCTTTAAAAATACTTTTTGGAAAAGGTCAGAATTTAATTGACTCTAAAACTTGCTCTCGCCCTGATCTAGAATTAATGCCTAACTCACACTATCCAGTCAAAACCTCAAACTCTCGCTCTGTTGGTTTTAACTTCTTTATGTTCTTTACTTTTTGTAAAAAAATCTTGTTATTAAACCTGTAAGTTGAGACCGTAAAAAGATTGATTCTAATTTTAAGTTTAGATAGACCGACTCAGTCTCGACCCCTTTTTCTGCTTACTTTACATACCGATACCTAGGCAAATTAGCCAGACATGCTAAATAAATAAGAATTTATATCATGCATAAACAGACTCATTCCAGGCAGGCAATATGAATAAACAATAGAATAAAACATTAAAAATTAAATAACGATTAAAGAACCTGAATGCGTAATACAATGGTCTTGAACACTCCACCACAAGCCGGTAGGATTTGTTCTTGGATTCTTCAATTAAACAGTAAATTAAATCAAGGAAATAAAACTGGAATATAACGTAAGGTTAAATCCGGTATAAAGTTGCACAGTAGTTTCCGGTGTAGAAACTACTACGCGAAAAATATCTAAAAGCTAAAAACGGGGAAGATAAATTGCAAGGGGAAAAGAGAAAGTAAAACTTGCAAAAGAAATAAATAAAATGAACAATGTTGGAAAGGAAGAAAAATAAGCAAAGGCGTGAAAAATAAATTTGGCAGAGCTTCCGCAAAACTGAGCGTGCAAAAACTGTGTGTTTGAAAGTTCCCAATTAGCTGCTATTTATACAGCTGCTGGTGTAACTACTTTTCAAGGGTTTCCGTGTGCGTGGTCTCGTTCCGAGGGTTAAGCGTGCGTGGAAGTAGGCTTCAACGTGGTCAGTTGAGTTCCTTGCGCCAAAAATATAGAGGATTGGTGTGACGTTCGTCACACCATGTGTGACGCTCGTCACAGGAGTGCTTTTAGTGTGACGCTCGTCACACTCCTTGTGACGCCCGTCACAGGGGCAACGTGCGCTTTCTTTTGGGCTGGGCTTGGTCTTGGTTATTTGTTTCCTTTTTATTGCTTTTTACACCTCCTTTTCTTCCCTTTTTCACTTTTGCTTCAAAATGGGTACCTGATGTAAATAGAAAAGAAATACTGCATAATATCTGATAAAATGGGATAAATTAAAGTAAATGATAATATAATCTAATTAAGTTAAGTCTTAAAATGTGATATAATTTCGTGTTATCACATGGGCCTGTACAGGTGCATGTAAGGCCCAATGATGTGTGATACACCATGCTGATATCAACTGGAAATGAATTGGACGTGTAATTGAAATGGAATTGGCTTGCACATGAAGTTTCAACATGAAATGCAAAAATGAACTTAAATAGAATGCTCTTCGAAACTCACACATGGATAATCCAAAAAAGTAATATGAGTAATGGTTGGAAAGCCCTTGAAATAAGGAACAAAAGTAATGTTGGGAAAAAATTCATTTGGCATTTGGAAATTAGTGAAAACTGGTTGTGAAAGTTTGGGCACAAAACATGTCTAAGTCACCCTTTGAAAATTTTCATCAAAAGCAAGCCTCTTCAAGCCCCTCTGTTTCCATGATGGAAGCTTCAAATGAAAAAACCTCCAAAATCAAAGTTGTATATCTTTTCAAGATGATCAATTTAGAGTCAAATTATTCATCATTTGGATTTTTTATGAATAGGTTATGAGCATTTTAAGTTGGGCACTTTTTCAAATTCAATGACTTAGGTCCAAGGTGACCTATAATGTTTTGTATTATCACATGTATTTATTTTAAAATTATGAAATTTTGTCCAACATAACATTTGAAGTAGACATATCAATATTTCCAATTCATTTTATCTCATATCAAAATCATAAAAATTAAGGAAGTTATGTCCTTGGGAAGTTGACCCAAAATTAGGGTTTCAGTCAAAATGACCTATAATGTTTTGAAATGAATGATGACCTTCCAAGTTTCAAATGGATTTTTGATGAACATGAAAGTTGTTAATATGGTTATTAAGAACATATTTTCTCTTTGGGTAATCTTCATTTGACAAACACATCACAAGTTGTATCTCAGTGGACTTCAGTTTAGTCAGATGACTTGACTGGTCAACTTTTCAAGGCCAAACTTCCAATCTTCATGAATTAATGATTGAGGATCCTCCTATAGACTCATATATGCCTAAACTAATGAATTAAATAACTTGCCTTGATTAAATTTGATCATAGGTTGAGGTTGTTTCATGAGCAAGGCACAATCAAACCACAATTGAATTAGGGTTTCTTTGGGAAACAATCCTCAAGCCCTTTGGGTTATATTGATCAAATTGGAAAATTGAGACACTTGGGAGACATATATGATGATTAGGAACTTTGTGGACCATTGTCATGCTTTTTCTCATCTTCATCTAGCCATTTCATTGAGCTTAGGAGCCTCCTAAGAGCATGAGAGCACATGATCACTTGAGCTTCAAAACAAAAAGAGTTAGTGACATATTTTTGTGCTTTTGGTTAGTAATAAAAATGAGAAAAGCAATAATACACAATACAAGCATGCTTGGTGGTCTCAAACCACTCACACAAGTCCCAACCCTAGGGTTAAGGAGCCAAACATGCTATGATCCTTGAGGCAATGCACTGAGCAATAATATGATGCCATGAGGGATCTTAGGGTCAAATTTAGGGTCTTACAGTCATGTTCATGCAAGTTTTGAAAACTCAAGTGTGTTAGCTAAGTTTATGACATCTAGTGAACGAATCACTGTTTAGAACTCCATATTAGTATCAATACGAATGACAAGCAAATCTTTAGGAGTCAGCTTAATGCGGTCTTACCATAGTATTCTTTTGAAATAAACCTTGCTTCAATTAGGTCTTTTGAGGGTTGTAACATGGCCTGGTTTGCGGTTTCAGAAAGAAAGGATATAAGGCTCAAAACTATTCTAACCCACTCGTTCTTCGTGATGTTCTTGATCCCTATGTTCAGTTAGCTTACAACAAGCGTCCATCTTTCAGAATAGGATTTTGGATATCAATAATGATGGTTATGGAACCCATGAGAATTTTGAGTGATAACCACTCACCTTTTGCTTTAGTTTGCAGTCAAATGGATTTGCTTTTGCTGAGGATTTTAATATTGATCCTCTAATTCTTTTGATTTGTTTACCCTTATTTTTGCCTGGGTTGATCCTTTGGGTCTGCAACCCACCGGTATACCCTAACTTTTGCCTAAGTCAATCTTGTTTTCAAGTTCTTGACTTAGCGGGCTTTTTATTTTTCTTATTTCTCAATCTTTTCTTTTTGTACTAGAGCGAACCTTGTGGCACTGCTTTCTCGATTTATTGCACGATTTGTGACTGTCTCACTCCTTTTGCAGGTAAGGGATAACCGTTCTGAATTTTTGATTCCTTCCTCTTGAGAGGGATATGGTATGATTGATCATTGGATGAGATATTCTCCTTCTGAAATTTGAATGCAAGTTCAAACTAACTGAAGACTACCCTGTCCCTGGTTAAACATGAGGGTTTTATGTGTATAAAGAAAGAAACTCCTACTTCAAGGCCCAAAGGGGTTGACTAGGGATTAACTTCCTTATATCTCCGGTGTTTAGGGATTGAACAATGCCTTACATCATCAGCGCGATCTTATTCAAAAGCATACAAGCAATGATCTTGCATATTTTTAATTGCATCATTCTCTTTTGATTTTATTTGACAAACAGTTTGATACTGATAAATAAAATATGAGTGAACACGGATGGATTTAAGCAAAACATGCACGTTTATTTCATTATTATTATCATCTGAAAACCAGACAAGTTTTACACATGAACAACATATAACAAACAAGAAAAGATTACAAATGATACATGATTAAATCAATATGATATTGCTAGCCTTGATACTCCTCTGAAGAAGAAAATAAATCTGAGCAATCTTCATCGCTAATCACATTCACAATCTGTCCACAGTGGTCTGGCAACGGGTTAGTTATGACATTAGGTCCTGCTTCAGAGAATGAAAAAACCTTCTGATCAATAAGCTCTTGTACTCTGGCTTTGAGGACCAAACAATCCTCTGTAGAATGCCCTATGTATCTGGCACGGAATGCACAAGACACATTGGGATTATGCTTGTTATTGTAGGGAGGCATTACAGGCGGAATCTCCTTTGGCACAATTGCCCCTTGTTGGACAAGATACGACAACAACTGAGTGTATGATACAGGGATCTGGTCATGCTGGGGACGCTTCTTATCAAACCGTCTGCATTGACCTTGATTTTGGTTTATGTTGTTTTGTTGATTTTGAGAAGCTGGAGCCTGTGGAGGTTGTTGATACCGCGGCTGGCATGCAGGTTGCTGATATTGAGCAACGACAATGTACAGATAAGGGTAGTATGGCATAGGAGCCATAAGTGCTTGAACTTAAGGATAGAATTTTGTTGTCACCGCATTTGCCTCAGCCTCTTTCTTCTTAGCAAAACCCTGAGATTTCTTGGACACTGTCTAGCTGTCAATACTGGCAATCTTCCTTCTTTTCAACCCATTTTCAATATGTTCTCCAATGGTTACCGTGTCGGCAAAGTTGGACAACGAGCTACCAACCATTTTTTCATAGTACAAACCTTGGAGGGTGCCCATGAAGATATCAACCAATTCAGCATCTGTCAGTGCATGTTTAACTCTAGAAGCCATCTCACGCCACCTCTGAGCGTATTCTTTGAATGTTTCATTGTGCTTGCATGCTTGATTTTGCAGTTGTAACCTGGTGGGAGCCATATCCAGATTGTATTTGCATTGATTGAGAAAGGCTTCAGACAAGTCCTTCCAAGATCTAATTTTATTATGTTCCAGGCCCATGTACCAATCTAAGGATGCCCCAGATAAGCTGTCTTAGAAGCAATGGATAAGCAGCTCATCATTATCAATATAGGATGCCATCTTCCTACAATACATGATGACATGACTTCTCGGACAGCTTAAACCCTTGTGTTTTGGTAGGTCTGGTGCTTTGAACTTAGGTGGAAGCACCACATTAGGAACTAGACATAAGTCTTTAGCATCCATACTATAAGCGGAGAAACCTTCAATGGCTCTGATCCTTTCATCTAGTAACTGATAGTCTACTTGTCTATTCTAATCTGAACCAACAATAATCTGGTCAACTGTCTCATGATTGACTTGATGATTGGGAGGTTGAACACCCTGAGAAGTCGCTTATGACTGGAGGAGAAGCAAACTGGGGATACCCTTGAGAATACATCAATCCAGGATTCACCATTTGACCAACATTCTGACTGTACTGATTCTGATGTGGAGCGTAGGAGGCCCTAGGATATACAAATGAAGGCGCAACAGCAGAAGATGCCCCAAGATGAGGAGGAGGTATCTAAACACCTTGATTCAAATTCTGAACAGTAGGTTAAGTAGCTCGAGGAGGAAGACGAAAGTGAAGGGTAGAACCTCTGTATTCATCTTCATTATCATTAGGAGTCTCAACAATCACTGGTGCAGAAGTCTAAAGAACCTGTTCTGGGTTGATCTCTCGGTTGTCAGCATTAACCAAGTTGGAACCCTCCCTCTTAAGTGTTGTAAAGCACTCATTATCGGTGAGTGTTTGGTTGAGTATTCTCCCATTGATGACAAAAGATATTTAAACTTTTGTTAAAATCAATCCACCAATTTCTTTAAAAAATTTACCACGAACTACGGGGTTTTGATCCCTCATTTTTATGTTGGTACGTAGGCATAAGACCGAAGGACTTGTCAAACACAAAATGTAAATAATGAATTATTCTCTCATCCCCCATTCTATATTTTTAACAAACATCATTTTCAACTAAAATACTTGCACACAAAAAGGGCTCCCTAGGAGTACCTAGGACACGTTGGGTGCTAATACCTTCCCTCTGTGTAACCAACCCCCTTACCCGTAATTTCTGACATTTTATTAATTTTGATTTAAAAACTTCTTATCTTTGGGTTTTGTTCGTACTTTTCCCTTTTCCTTTGGAAATAATAAAAGCGTGGTGACGACTCTTGATTTATTGAGGTTAAGTTAACCAATAGCTCGATGGTCATGAATTTACCGCTACAATGGCGCATCAAGGGATAACTTATCAATTTATGCAAAGTATGGAAGATTATCAATGGATCAACTTACCATATATTTGTAACAATGAAAGTTATTCAACCCCAAGTCCATCTATCAATAGATTGACAAAAGTAAGACTATCATAAACCCAAGGTTGAAAGCTTGATTAATTAAGTTGTTAAGTTAGCAAGTTATAAGATCAAGGTACAATATTAACAAGGTAATAAGAGTTAGTGTATGGTATAAACAAGTAAGTATAAGGTGTTAGTGGGTTAGTATAAACCAAGAGAAACAACAATGCAATAGATGAAATCACAAGTTAACAAAATGCAAGGCATCATCTACATGTCCAATGACCCAAGTTGGTTGATGTTGGGGGAAACGTATCCATGCTTCAAAGTACCATGGATGAAAACTTGATCATCCAATGGTACGTTTGAAGTAATGAAGATTTAATCAACCCTAACCAAATCAACATCATGACAAGAATAGATTTCATTGGCCCTAAGGTTCAAGACCTCATAAGTCCCTCAAAAAATATCCAAATGACTTGAAATAAGATAAAATTAAATACTAGAGACAAAAATAACATGGGTCTATGTTGCACATTTTTTTAGAATAATAAAAATAATGAATGTAAAAAATAAAATGAAAATGGAAAATAAAATGGGAAAACAAATAAATAAAATGAAAGAAGTGAAAAATAAAACAAGGGATTTGCACACACTGGGCGTTAAACCCCTGACCTTGGGGTCATGGGGGATCAACCCCCTCTCCCACTAGGCCAAGCGCTCGATGGTGTTAATAACCACACTGAAATGAATAAATAATAAACATGATAAATAAATGGAAATCACGCGTGTTTTAACCAATCAGAATGTGAGAGCATAAACATTTGAATTCAAAAACACGGGTACAACTTCGTCTTCTTCCTCGAATCACCTCAAAATCAAAACCTTTAAATACAAGTTTTTCATTGGATTTGATTATGGAAACATCTTGCAAACACGAATTTAAACCAACCTCCACACTCAGGAGCCATTGATTGGCTCTGAGTGTGGAGTATTTTCAAAAATCTCAAATGAACAAGTTAACCTAATTTAAAAATTAAATTCTAAATATGGAGTAATCAAAGCTATAAACTTAGGATTAATGATCATAAAAACATTTCGAGGTGAATTGAAACTTGTTTGGATGACGGTGGTGAAGGGAACCATGTGATCAGAAACAACTCAGGGAGGTTTTCCGATGACACAACTAAGCTCGGGTGAGGCTTGGAGAAGATGAGTTAGGGCTTTTGAAAGTTTGAATGGATGTTGGTAAAGGTTTATGGGTGGTTGTTTGGAGTTAAAACACTTTAAAACTCAAAAATGAAAACTCTGTTTTGGATGGTCCAACTCGAGTATGTAGCAGGGTTTCTTTGGCTTTGAAAGCTTGGCTCTGAAGTGGAATACCTTCCCCTATTTATAAGGAAGGTGATGGAGTGGTTTGGAGGGAGAAAAGAGGTGGTTTGCTTAGAAAGCACATGTGACTTGAAGCATGCTCGAAACAGGATTTGAGGAGACATGGAATGGTACATTCTGAGCTAGTTTCCTTCATAACCACTTGGTTTTGATCCTTAGCACCAAACAGGAACAACCAAAGGCATTGAAATGGTCTGTTATGCATTTGGATTTTAGCCAATTTGGGAAATTTCTGAAAAATCACATGGCATCGGGTTTCCTGATTTAGGAGGTTTCCACACCAAAGTTGACTTCCATTTGGGCCTTGGTATGTTTCATAACATGTTGCAAGTCAAAAGGAATCAAATTGAAGTGGATTAAAACCTTGGTGAACCCATTTGAAAATTTTGGCTGAGGTGTGTCTGGCTTGTGCATCATTGCAAGTCAGCAACTTTGAACCAAGGCCAAATGAAATTAGCTTGTGCATTTTGTCTCAATTTTATGCCATTTTCTCCTTGCCATGTCCTTGATTGAATGCAAAAAGAACTAGGTCAAAAGGGTTTATGGTTTGGAAATGGCAATGTGTCAAAGTAGTGGTCATGACATGATTTTAGGGCATGTTGGACCAACTTGGCCAATGGAAAATTTGAGGCACTTCCTTAATGAATTAGGTCCTGAACCTTGAAACAAAGTTGGAGAGGAAGTGAAATAGGACATTTGGCTCGAAGTGGAATTTAAAAAGCTTGTGAAATGATAAAGTTATGGTCTTTGGAACTTTCCATAGGCCAATCTTGCCAAAATGTGACCAACCAACATGACCTAAAAATGGGATTTTGTGATTTCTTGATTTCCAAGACACAATGGTGGGTGTTTTGAATTCATATGATCATACCATGATGTAAAATAATATTTGGACCTTTGTGGGATGATCAAAGCATTGAAAGTTGAAAAATCACAAACAAACCAACTACTTGTAACATGGATTAAATGAAGGTTTAAATGATGGATCTTAGTTGTAATGGACATAAAAGAATGTTGAATGAATGGTAGCGTGATTGGATGATCAAAATGAAGCAATGTCAATGGTTAAAGGATCCCCAAATTAGGGTTTCTTGAGCCCAAGTTTTTTCAAGAACCAAAGCCAGATGGATTAGCGTTTGAGATGCAAGGGTCATATTTAGATGTTTAAGAGGTATGTGGCATGAAAAAAATTTAGATTTGAGGGGTCCTAAAAGGCATGGTCAAGATCCATGGTGAATCATGACATGTACAAGCCAAAAGAGGTCAAGAACTAGGGTTTGGTCCTTGAGTGACCAGATGAATCTTGAAGTTTCTTCAAAGGGGACTCACCACCCAAATTGGGCTTGGGGAGTGAGTGAGATGCCTTGAGTGATCCTTTAAGATTTATGGATGCTTGAGGATGAGATTAGGGCTAAGGTGGCTTGAGCATGCCTCAACATGGCTTGAGGGTCTTGAATCTTCATAGATAAATCCCATGCCCCTTGAATTTGTGGAATAATAAGTATGGATGCATATGAGATGACATGTGTGGTATGCATGCTCATCTATAGGATTTAAGAAGGTGATATATGGTGGAGTAAATTTGAGGGTATGACAAATGTTATTTAATCTTCTCGGACCTGAAGATACGGATAGCAACGAGTTTCTATACATTCATAGTAGGAGGAGATTATATACTAATAGAAGTAATCGGGAGTTTGCCCTGTTGGATATAATAGTGATATGAGTTGATTAGCTGGGGATTATGCATGGTTATGATGATTATGTTAGACTCAGGCACGGATCTAGAAGGGGGGGGTTGAATAGATCCCAATTAAAAATTGAGTCGGCGCTACCAATTAAAAATTGGTTTTGAAAATTTGTTTTAAGTGCAGAAGCGGCCGAGGAAAATATAGTCTAAAACGAACGGTTATTGGAAAACCGGATATGCGTCTAGCCTATGGATTAGTGATAATATAGAATAAGAATCACTACACTAGTCACACTATCAATGATTTATTTCACTTGCTAGGATTCCTAGTTCCAATGATTCAAAGAGCAAACCAAACTAGATACACAACTAAGATAATTTTGGTTTAGGCAGATTATCAAACACTTGGTGTGCAAAAACACTCCAAGTGATATTTATGTTGAGTAAGTGATACCAATTAGTCTAGTACAATATCTTATTGTACTTTGGGTTCAAAAACAGAGTTTTAACTTCTTACTCAATTAATATCAAGGTTTGATAAAAGTGCTTATACAAAAATCACTTATTTTTAAGCCAAAAACAAATATGCTGAAAAATAGAGAAGACAAAGATTTGATGAGGCAGTTCCCCCGTCGCCCTCGCTTCGGGGTACGTCTGCCCTCAATTCTAAAACTAGAATTGAGATAGCTTTAATAGATATCACCTGTTGAGTATAACACTTTATACAAGGATTGAAAAGCAAATATACAACAGAATTCTCAAGACGTTGAATGTTGCTTCCACTCCTTGTTCCTTGATTCAAGGTGAATCAAGTCCTTCGATTGTTGTTGATAGACCTCCGATTCCATCCCCTTTGTTGAATAACTCTCAGTTCTTCAAACCCTCGGCCCGGCTGATCTCAACTACAACAAATCGAACCCGAAATCTTCCCTTCAATATCACTGAATCCGCTACTAGATTGATGAAGACTTCCTCTTCTCAATCACCTTCGCTCAGCTGAAAATTGATGAAGAAATCGTCCAAAAACCCCCAAAATCAAACCAATCTTGGAGGACAAAACCCTAAAGGTTTTATTCAAGAAAAAACTTGTCGCAAGCTTCAACCCGAACCGGATTCCCCAATCTCGGCTTCGAACGTTATCACCTTTAACCAATCACAAAGCACTTCAAAAATGGTTGTGTGTAATTGATGTGTTGTGAGATGTTGAAGATGAAGATGAAGAATCTTGGACACCTATTTCACTTTTTCGTGTTCTTTGTACACTCGAATCAATTTGTCAAATGTTGGTTGATACAAGTAACTAAACTTCTATTTCTAGTAACAAACCAACCAACCCACTTAACATCTTTTCAAACAAAGTGGGAATTACTTAAAAACTGTATTTGCGCGCGAACGGTCGACCATAGCAGGTCTATGCGTCGACGCATAGCCTGCAGTTTTGGACAATCTGAAAAACACATCAGTATGCGTCGACCATAGGTCGGCGTGCGCTGACCCGTGGGAAGGTGAAACCTTCATGCGCCGACCCTGCGGTCGACTAAGCCTTCGTGCGCTGATCCGTGAGAAAATGCACTATGTTATGCGCCGACCCTGCGGTCGACTCAAACCCTGCAAATCTGTAAAAATTCAGATTTTTGTGGTTTTCATGCATTTTGTCATGACCACATTTTATCCACATATGTTGTATGAAATATAACAGTTTAGATGAACATAGAAGAGGATATGATAGGTGATATGTTGCATTTGTTTTGTAGAGGTGGAATCGACAATGCCGATTCATCCATGGTGGTAATTTGTCATCATCGAAACCTATGATCGTATGTTGTATGACAGTTTGCCCTTACATACTCCCCCTTTTTGATGATGACAACCTGTGTGAAACCAAAGAAAAATAACATGCAATATTTACACGCACTCCCCCTTTCTTTTGTAATCTAAGGCTGGCTGCAAAACAAATTGTTAGTTGTTGTGAGTATCTTGGCTTGGCTTTGGTACATGCTCTTCTCCCCCTTTGACAACATCAAAAAGAGAAAGAGAACTATTATTCAACATAACATGATATTCAACAGGAGATAGCGAATCATATAACAATACCACACCAAATATTATTACTGAACAAATTGAAAAGGAGATAACATTAAACTAGATTAACAAACAAGCATAACAGATAATAAGTTCAGTCAGACAACAGAAGTACAGATGCACATGCAGTTTTATGCCCTAATAGCCTCGTCCTCGACCGTAACAAACATTCGGGTTTCTGTAAGGATCTGCCAAAGAAGTCATTTGGTCAGCAACACTACTTAGATACTTGAGGCCGACATCGACGGACCGCTCCTGTCGTGCAAATGTTTCGGTGAATGCTGCATACCGTTCATTCATGCTGGTTGAAAGGCTATCGAGCCTCTCATTTTGTGCTTGAAGCTGGCTGCTTATATGAGCATAGCGCTCATCCTGAGTTTGTATGAATGATTGTTGAGCTAGCTGCATATCTCGCATCATATCTAAAAGTTCAGAAGAATTTTCTTGCTGCGGAGGAGACGGTGGAGATTCTTCAGCACCATATTGATACTGCTGATAGAATTGGCGTTGTGTTGACCAGCCCATATGTTGCCATTCACCCGAACCACCATGGTTGGGGGCATCTTCTTCAGTCGAATAGGTATCCTGAACCCAAGCGGTGTTTGTGTAGTCGTGTGTGTCTGCTTGTGGAGGATTATCATGCTGCTCAAATGCTTGTCCTGCTCCTTCTTCTTCGTTTTCCTCTTGGTCTTCTTCTTCACTTTCATCACTTTCATCATATTCTTCAACAATCATAGGAATATTCCCCCTGCGAACAAATTTGTATGTTTTCCGCTCATCACACCAAAAGTATCCCATCATAGAGAAAATTTTTGGGCTGAATTCTTTATCTGAGGAAATGGAGGTATAAAGAAAGGACGGATAATCAACGTCGGCTGCAGTAAGAACCTCTTGAATAAAAGATCCATAGGCAAGAGCAGTGCCTCGTCCGGAGTCTCGTAAACTGAACATCCTACTAGCAATGTAGTAGGGCCAGTTTATTTTGCGCTGATTTTTCAGGATATATATGAGATGAACCTCAGCCTTTTCAACTCGGGAAAGGCCAACCTTCTTAGGCCGCAAGATGCGCGCCACAATCCACTGGAGAATGTGCTCACCTGTTTTCAGCTTACCGGCAGTGACAGTTCGTGGGAACGCATTACAGTTCACAATATGGTCTGGGTAGGGTCGTTTCAGCATAGCGTTCAAAGCGCTCTTAAACTCATATCCTTCTATTGTGTGAGAATCAGTTACCTCAGAAGGAGGATTTTCATCAGCAGCCAATGTCAGATCAAAATATTTATTCCAAACATCAGACTTGAAAGATACCTTTCTTGTGCCGATCCTGGAGTGAAACTTTTGACCACGAAATTTGTCATGAAGGCAAGTGTAGAACACACGGACCAGGTCTTCGCTATATTTGGCATTGCATTCCAGGAATTTAACAATACCGTGATACTGTAGCAGAGTCATGATGTCTCTGAGATGCATGTGTTCTGCTGTGAGTTTGTAGAAGGCATGTTGCCTCACGACTCCTCTTTGACCAATGTCTTTGTTGAAGGTGTCGACAAGAGCCGGTGGAACTAATGAGACAGCGGTAATGGGTAAGGAGGCAGAGGATGAACCCCTTGATCTCTTACCGGTAGGTCTGCGGGATGAGGAAGCCATGGGTAATGATTCTGAAGCTTTTTGTAAAGGTAGAGAGTGAAGCTTGGTGTAAGATTTTGAGAGTGATTTGCAAGAAGGAGGTTTGCCCTTTTTATAGATGAAGATTTAGAGTTTTGGGAAGAGGAGAGGCCAAGAGACAATAGGCACTAGGTAGGTGCAACTCACAATGTAGTGGGTTGAATGCACACTTAATGAAAAATTGAAATGCACATGCATAGGAAGTTTGAACGTTTTATGCAGAGAAAAAACTGATTTTTCGCGCGATGCGTCGACCATACCCTCTGCGTGCGTCGACGCATACTATTTGAATTTTTTGAAAAAAGAAAGTTTTTAAGGTGTGCGTCGACCATTGCCCTGTTATGGTCGACTCATACAGGCAAATTTTGCAGATTTTCACTGTTATGCACATATGCTCACATGTTTGATGCATAAATAGAATGCCACACAATATTAAACATCCAAACAAATATGGTATAAGAAACAAGTCATATATATCCAATATTATCATGTAGTACAACTATTTAACCATGAAGGTTGGGAGAGAGAGAAGGGTAAAGGAACAATATCACCTCGATGCCGGAATAACTTGATGAACAATATACTTGTGCTTGCAACAACATTAACTTGTTAGAAGTACAACACTATAGTTTTTAAATGAAATAAGATAAAGCAAGCAATTTATGACGCCCGTTCCGAAATGTCGAGAATACCCAGTTCTCGGCGAATATGAAAGAAGGGCTCAGTAGCTAGCGGCTTTGTGAAAATGTCCGCTAGTTGATTTTTAGTCCTGACATGTTCAAATACAACATCACCTTTCTCTACATGATCCCGAAGAAAATGGTGTCGAATTTCGATATGTTTGGTGCGAGAATGCAACACAGGATTTTTGGTAAGATTAATGGCACTTGTATTGTCATAGAAAATGGGAATATGTTCGAGTTTGAGATTAAAATCCAATAATTGTTGCTTAACCCATAGGATTTGAGCACAACAACTACCGGCGACAACGTATTCCGCTTCGGCGGTTGACAAAGCAACTGAAACTTGTTTCTTGCTATGCCAACTGACTAAGGAATTTGAAAATAAATGACAAGTACCACTAGTGCTTTTCCTATCCGATTTGCAACCGGAAAAATCAGAATCGGAGAAACCTACCAATGAGCAATCATTACCTTTGGAATACCATAGTCCATACTTCGGAGTACCATATAGGTATCGAAGTATTCGTTTGACAGCTTTTAGATGGGATTCCTTGGGACATGATTGGTATCTTGCGCACATACACACGCTAAACATAATGTCGGGACGAGAAGCAGTAAGATAGAGAAGTGATCCAATCATACCTCTATACCTTTTTACCTCTACGTCCTTACCGTTTTCATCTTTATTCAAGTTTGCACATGTTGGCATGGGGGTGTCAATGGCCTTGGCTTTTGCCATGTCAAATCTCTTGATAAGGTCTAAACAATACTTTGTTTGACTCACGAATGTTCCTTCTTTGAGTTGTTTAATTTGCAAACCGAGAAAGTATGTGAGCTCCCCCATCATACTCATCTCGAATTCACCCTGCATAAGATCCGAAAGCTCTCTCACGAGATTCATGTTAGTAGACCCAAATATAATATCGTCAACATAAATTTGTACTAATATCAAGTGCTTTCCTTGACGTTTAATAAAGAGAGTTGTGTCAACCTTTCCTCTTGAGTAACCTTGATCAAGTAAAAATTTACTTAGTCGCTCATACCAAGCTCTAGGAGCTTGTTTGACACCATATAAAGCCCTTTTTAGTTTGTAAACATGATCGGGATACTCATGAGATTCAAAACCCGGAGGTTGTGCGACGTAGACCTCTTCATTTATGTAACCGTTAAGGAACGCACTCTTAACATCCATTTGGAATAGTTTAAAGTCTTTCGCACAAGCGAAGGCAAGGAGAAGGCGTATAGCCTCGAGTCGAGCAACCGGCGCATAAGTTTCCTCATAGTCGATGCCTTCCTCTTGGTTATACCCTTACGCGACTAAACGCGCCTTGTTACGGGTTATTACTCCGTTTTCGTCCAACTTGTTCCTAAACACCCATCGGGTGCCGATTACTCGATGACCTCGCGGAGGAGGGACAAGGTCCCAAACCTCATTTCTAGTGAACTGATTTAGTTCCTCCTGCATTGACAAAAACCAGTGTTCATCGAGTAGGGCTTCTTTAGGGTTTTTAGGTTCCATTTGTGAAACAAAAGCGAAGTGATAACAGAAATTACTTAGCTTCGATCGAGTTGTAACACCCTTTGAGATATCTCCGAGAATGTTGTCAATTGGATGGTCTTTGGGAGACTTCCAAGCTTGAGGGAGATCATCATTTGAAGGCGGATGAGCTACCTCGGTTTCCTCATGGTGTACATCTTTATCCTCCTCAACTTTGACTTTGTCGGGTTGATCAATCCCCGGCTCGCCACCCTTGAGTATGTCTTCCATAGATGTACCTGCACCATGAACAACACTACCCTTTCCGACGTTTCTCGGATAGGATTCGTCAAAAGTGACATGTACAGACTCTTCCACAGCAAGTAATCGTTTATTATATATTCTATATGCTTTACTCGATTGAGAGTATCCGAGGAAGATACCTTCTTCGGCCTTGGAATCAAATTTGCCCAAGTTTTCCTTTCCATTATTTAATACAAAACATTTGCAACCGAAAACATGTAAGTGAGAAACATTTGGCTTTCGCCCTTTTAAAAGCTCATACGGTGTTTTATTTAGAATGGGGCGAATGAGCACCCTATTCAAAACATAACACGCCGTACTAATGGCGTCGGCCCAAAAATATTTCGGTAAACCACTTTCGTTAATCATTGTTCTTCCCAATTCTTCCAAAATTCGATTTTTACGCTCCACAACCCCATTTTGTTGAGGAGTACGTGGAGCGGAGAAGTTATGGTCGATACCATGGTTACCGCAATATTCTTCAAATAAATGGTTTTCGAACTCACCCCCATGGTCGCTTCTAATTGAAGCAATGTTTGTATTTAATTTATTTTGGGAAAGCTTAGCAAACCTTTCAAAGGCGGCGAACGTATCGCTCTTGCTTACTAAAAAGATAGTCCAACAAAATCTAGAAAAATCGTCCACTATTACGAAACCGTAATAATTTCCTCCTAGACTTTTAATCCTAGACGGCCCAAATAAGTCCATATGAAGAAGTTCGAGAGGTCTCGTTGTTGAAACGATATTTTTGGATTTAAATGAGATCCTCGTTTGCTTCCCTTTTTGACAAGCATCACAAAGGTGATCCTTTGTGAACTTTATTTTGGGGAGACCTAAGACTAGATCTTTTGAGACTACTTTATTTAGTAAGTCAAAGTTAACATGTGCTAAACGCCTATACTATAACCATGAATCTTCACTCATTGTTACAAGGCATTTGTCACTTGTTAACGATACTTCGTTCAAGTCTAACATATAGACATTATTCACTCGCATGCCATTAAACATACTCTTCTTATCATCATTATGTACAATTTTGCAACAATCTTTTGAAAAAGATACATTGTATCCTTTGTCACATAATTGACTGATGCTAAGTAGATTGTGTTTAAGACCTTCGACAAGCAATACATCAGAAATAGTAGTGGAAGAAGGGTTACCTACACTACCTTTACCTAGTATTGCTCCACGGTTGTTGTCACCATAGGTTACATATCCTTTCTTCTTAGCCACGAAGTCAATGAAGAGTGATATGTCTCCTGACATGTGCCTTGAGCATCCACTGTCGAGAACCCATCTTCTCTCGGTGGTCTCGAGGCATTGTACCTATGGAAATGCAATTAACACGAGAAGGTACCCAATGGCTTATTGGGTCCTGAATAGTGAGTAACGAAATGGTTGCATTTGGGCAGCCATTGATAAATGCCTTTAGGAACTAAGAATCTCCTAAACCTGCATTTAGCAATGGAGTGGCCTTTCTTGCAACAATAAAGACAAGAGAAATTAACATTTTGATTGCCTTTGCTATCTTCATCCTTTATAACATATATATATTTTTGATATGGATTAACCATACTTTTTCGAAAGTTTGATTTATGGATTGCCAAGATAATCTTGGGCTCAAGAGCCTTGTCAAGTTTGGTCTTTAGGTTTCTTACTTCACCTTGCCAAATATAACAAGTATCACACCCATAGTTAATTATCGTATTTCTAAGGTCCTCACAACCTGCTTTTGTGCTTTCTACCATAGAAGCTTTGAGTGCCTCAAGTTTCCTTTCGGATTCTCGAATTTTTTGTTCCAAATGGATAAGAATTTGGTTATTTGAGGCAAGCCTTTTAAAGGCCTCTTTAGCTTCACAGTGTAAAGTATCAAATGCAGCTTGTAATTCATGATGAGACATACTAGAGGATTTTTCATATTTAGCATGTCGTACCTGTTTCTTTTTGTTCTTTTGATGAGCAGAGAAGCATAGGTTTACAACTTCATCTTCATCACTAGAACTTTCATCATCGGAGGAGTCGCTATCACTTTCCCAAGCTATGTATGCTCTCCTTGGCTTTGATGATTTCTTGTGTGATTTGGATGATTCCTTTTCCTTTGTCTTCTTGTTCATCGGACAGTCCGGTTTGTAATGACCGGGCTTCCCACAAGTGTAGCACGACCCTCTAGTCTTTTTACCTTTTGAGTCGTCATTTTTAGAGTACCTCGATTGTTTTCGGAAGTTTACCAAGTTCTTCTCGGAATGTTCGATGCCGTTCTTTCTCACGTAACGATTGTAACGTTTAACGAACAACCCCATATCTTCTCTCTTGTCCACTTCTTCTTCGTCGCTCGAGGAATAATCACTTTGCTCCTTTGCTTGAGACTTCGAGGAGGAAGTCTTAAGAGCTATAGATTTCTTTTCACTCACCTTTGTTTTGTCCTTCTTTTCTTTCTTTTCGTGTTGTTCTAGGCTCAAGAGTACTTGTTCATGCTCTTGTAGTTTGCCAAATAATGTTGTCAAGTCTAATATGGTAAGATTATTTGCTTCTTTGATGGCGGTCACTTTCGGCTGTCATTCCCTGTTAAGGCATCTCAAGATCTTATTAGTAGCAACATCATTGGAAACCGGCCTACCTAATGAATGTAATCAATTGATGAGATGAGTAAATCTCTTTTGCATGTCAGCAGTGGTTTCCCCTTGCTCCATGAAAAAGAGATCAAACTCTTGTGTTAGTGTGTTGATTCTTGCCAACTTAACATCGTTCGTCCCCTCATGGGCGATTTGTAGTGAATCCCACATGGCCTTAGCAGTAGGACAATGGGATACACGATAGTATTCATTTACACTTAATGAGGAGATTAGGATATTTTTGGCTTTCCAATCATAATTGTATTTTCTTTCATCATCATTGGTCCATTGTGCTTCGGGCTTTGGCACTAATTCATTATTCTCATTGGTCATGGTTATTTCAATTGGACCATTGAGAATAACGTTCCATATTTTTCTATCTATGGAATTTATGTGCACCCGCATACAGTCTTTCCAATAACTATAATTTTCACCATTGAAAACGGGAGCTCTATTATAAGCCCTTTTAGGTTCGTTAGCCATTTTCTATCAAAGTTATATTTTGAAGCACGGAGTGAACCGGTGCTCCTGATACCACTTGTTAGACTATGGCACGGATCTAGAAGGGGGGGGGGGTTGAATAGATCCCAATTAAAAATTGAGTCGGCGCTACCAATTAAAAATTGGTTTTGAAAATTTGTTTTAAGTGCGGAAGCGGCCGAGGAAAATATAGTCTAAAACGAACGGTTATTGGAAAACCGGATATGCGTCTAGCCTATGGATTAGTGATAATGTAGAATAAGAATCACTACACTAGTCACACTATCAATGATTTATTTCACTTGTTAGGATTCCTAGTTCCAATGATTCAAAGAGCAAACCAAACTAGATACACAACTAAGATAATTTTGGTTTAGGCAGATTATCAAACACTTGGTGTGCAAAAACACTCCAAGTGATATTTATGTTGAGTAAGTGATTCCAATTAGTCTAGTACAATATCTTATTGTACTTTGGGTTCAAAAATAGAGTTTTAACTTCTTACTCAATTAATATCAAGGTTTGATAAAAGTGCTTATACAAAAATCACTTATTTTTAAGCCAAAAACAAATATGCTGAAAAATAGAGAAGACAAAGATTTGATGAGGCAGTTCCCCCGTCGTCCTCGCTTCGGGGTACGTCTGCCCTCAATTCTAAAACTAGAATTGAGATAGCTTTAATAGATATCACCTGTTGAGTATAACAGTTTATACAAGGATTGAAAAGCAAATATACAACAGAATTCTCAAGACGTTGAATGTTGCTTCCACTCCTTGTTCCTTGATTCAAGGTGAATCAAGTCCTTCGATTGTTGTTGATAGACCTCCGATTCCAGCCCCTTTGTTGAATAACTCTCAGTTCTTCAAACCCTCGGCCCGACTGATCTCAACTACAACAAATCGAACCCGAAATCTTCCCTTCAATATCACTGAATCCGCTACTAGATTGATGAAGACTTCCTCTTCTCAATCACCTTCGCTCAGCTGAAAATTGATGAAGAAATCGTCCAAAAACCCCCAAAATCAAACCAATCTTGGAGGACAAAACCCTAAAGGTTTTATTCAAAAAAAAACTTGTCGCAAGCTTCAACCCGAACCGGATTCCCCAATCTCGGCTTCGAACGTTATCACCTTTAACCAATCACAAAGCACTTCAAAAATGGTTGTGTGTAATTGATGTGTTGTGAGATGTTGAAGATGAAGATGAAGAATCTTGGACACCTATTTCACTTTTTCGTGTTCTTTGTACACTCGAATCAATTTGTCAAATGTTGGTTGATACAAGTAACTGAACTTCTATTTCTAGTAACAAACCAACCAACCCACTTAACAGTTTTTCAAACAAAGTGGGAATTACTTAAAAACTGTATTTGCGCGCGAACGGTCGACCATAGCAGGTCTATGCGTCGACGCATAGCCTGTAGTTTTGGACAATCTGAAAAACACATCAGTATGCGTCGACCATAGGTCGGCGTGCGCTGACCCGTGGGAAAGTGAAACCTTCATGTGCCGACCCTGCGGTCGACTCAAGCCTTCGTGCCCTGACCCGTGAGAAAATGCACTATGTTATGCGCCGACCCTGCGGTCGACTCAAACCCTGCAAATCTGCAAAAATTCAGATTTTTGTGGTTTTCATGCATTTTGTCATGACCATATTTTATCCACATATGTTGTATGAAATATAACAGTTTAGATGAACATAGAAGAGGATATGATAGGTGATATGTTGCATTTGTTTTGTAGAGATGGAATCGACAATGCCGATTCATCCATGGTGGTAATTTGTCATCATCGAAACCTATGATCGTATGTTGTATGACAGTTTGCCCTTACAGATTATGCATGTAATGCAAGGTATACAACATAATTATCTTTTTATGTTTAAACCTCAAGAAGACGATGGGAAGAAACTCCGCTGGGGAATAAGAATATCGGTAAAAAAGAAAGGGTGATTGCCCCTAGCAAAGGCTGGGGAGAAAAAGAAGGTAATTCTTAAAAACGAATGGAAGACCTAACTCTGATGAGGAAAATATAGATTTAGTGACGGACATCTACTGGGGATCGACCAAGTGAATTCAGCGATGATTCTTAGCGACGACTGAAGCTAGCGGAAATATACCTGAATGCATCGCATGCTCGAACATACAACAGAGTCACCATTGAACTTTATTTATTCCTGAAGGAAATGGAAAACATCGATAAAACCCGGGGGAAAGAGATATGTTGGGTAAGGAAGTCAATTATGCAAGGGGAAGGTATTAGGACCCCTAACATCCATGGTACTCCATGGGAACTGTTTTGATTTTTTCACTTGAATAGGTGTGATATCTAAAGATTACTCACAAAATAATGAAGGGAAAAGGAAAGAAAATAGATAAAGTGCTCAGTGAGGATTAGGGCCCTCATGCCTACGTATCCTCAAAGAACTAATGGCGGGAGATGAAAATAATTGTGATAGAAAGTATGATCTAAACAAAAGAACTATGTGTTTTGAACTCCAACAAGGGTGAAAACATGAACCCAAGAGTAAGGTGGCTCTTACCAGTACGTGGGATAGCATGGCTGCCGCTATAGGGTAATGCCGAAAATACGAAGAAATAAGTGTTTGGGGGTATGACCCAAACATCTCTTGGTTCACAAGGGGATGCAAGAAGGAGTACAAAGAGGTAGTGTATTTGGCTCAAAGAGTAAGGTATATCACATGGAGTGAATGGAGATAAAGTATGAATGTATCATGGAGATGAATGTAATGAGGTGACCAAAGTCACATAATTGAAGAGTTTGGTAACAAATGACTGAAAAGGTATAGTTTGAAACCAAATGTAAATGTGTATTGGAATCCATAGGAGAAATGGAATTTGTACCATAGAGGGAAGGTGGCACAAACCACAAGTGAGGGGTCTAAGACATGGTATCACTATACGGTAGGCCAAAAAAGAAGCATTAAGGGCCCGTTTGAAAAGGTTTTAAAAAATAGTTTTATGATTTTTTAAAATTAAAAAACAAAAAAATTGTTTGATACATTTGTTTCTCAAAATTATTTCTAAAAACATTTTCAAAATTCAGTGTTTTAAAATCTAAAAAACTCAAACTATCAAAATATGTTTTGATTTTCAACTTTTAGTTTTACTTTTTAATTTCCAATTGAGGTAAGTTGGAAAAAAAATACGGTTTCATTAATCGGATTATAGTAATTACTTGCAATATTTTTTAATTGTAATATTTCACTCTCAATCTATTGTTAATCCTCATATATTGTTAATGAAAATTAAAATTCTCACTCCCAATTATTCTCTCTCTAATACATTAAATGAATTGTGTATATATATTCAAACCAACACTCAAATATAATTTTTATACATTAAGTGAATTATATATTTTATCATTAATTATTAAAAATATTTTAATAAACTTAAATGTATATTAGCTGAATTTTAATATTTTCAAAAAATATATCACAATTATTTTTATTTAGTAAAATATATTTTTAAAATATAGATTATAAAACAAGCTATATTGTCCTATTTTTAAAAAATAGTTTTTACAAATTATACTATCAAACATATTTTTTCACTTTTTAATTTTTAAAACAGTTTTCAAAAATTAAATAACCAAATGAATTCTTTTTATTTTATTTTCTCAAAAACAAATTTACAAAATAGATTTGTAAAACAGATTTTAAAAACTAAATTGAGAAAAGATCCAAACATGCCCTAAATGTTTGGGGACAATCCAAACAACTTTTGATGACAACAGAGACTTTTCACTAGGCGTCCTAAAAGGGTATATATGGGTCTCCATAGAAAGTGTATATGATTTCAAAGAAAATACTATGTCACTAGGGTGAACAGTTTATGATTGAAGTTAGGTAATGGATCATGAAAGACATGTGTGGTTCCCTAAGGCGGAATAGGAATAATTAGTAGCTTGCTCGCCAAGGATTCGCATCCTCGTGCCTTCGTATTCTCATTGTACAATGAGAAAACCAGAGTAATCGTAGTTCGTAGAACTACGAAAACAAAGAAATAGATTGAGAGTGATGAAAATTATAACTCATATCAACAGAATGGTAACATGGGAATCCATAAGGTAAACTGGCTTTGAACCAAATAGTGAAAAGGTATAGACTAAGATGTGAAGGGACCTACGCATACCCACTATATTGTCTTACCAAAAGGAATGAATTAAATGTTTGGGTACAAGCCAAACAACTCTTGGTTCACAAGATGGACAAACGTCCTAACATGGTGAGTATGAGACCCATAAGAAAGTATTGTTAGGTGCAAGGAAGAATATATCACTTGCTGGGGGAACAAATAGTTCGAGATCAAAGGAAAATAGTATCTTGGATTCATGAAGGAACAAACTTTGAACCGAAGAGCGAAAAAGGTATTGACTAGGATGTGGAGGGACTTACGCATACCCACTCCTTTCGTGACTAGAAACAAAGGGAATTAAATGTTTGGGTACAATCCAAATAACTCTTGGTTCACAAGACGGACTGTTCATTAGGTGTCCTAAAAGGATGAACTTGGAAACCAAGGAACAGTAGTATTCAATCTCAAAAAGATGGTATTGATTGATGAGTGAAGAATGATTGATTAATAAATAGGGTAGCTCGCGGAGAAACTGGGTTCTCCTACCTACGTATCCTTATAGTGCAATAAGGAAATTAGAGCTTCGTAGTTCAGCCCTCTAGGGCTGAAAACAAGATGATTAAGGAGGCAAGAAGAGGTGATAGAATGATTGAAATAGAGAGTGGGATAGACTTAATAGTTACATGGTAAGAATCACACTAAACTCTATGAATGAAGGTGAATATGATAAGCAACAGGCCAAATGTCCCGTACCGAAAGATATCTAGAATGAGTGTAGGAAAGCTCCAGTCTCATTCCTTCTTTACTACTTAAGGTTCGTATTGTGTAATTCTCATGTTGAAACTCAAGTTGTTGGAGGAGAATCTTTGTTGTTGTTCTTGCGATGATGAAGAGAAGGAGACTTGATAGTTGATTGACGAGGATCACACTAAAGTTTATGAATAAGGGAAAGTGCTTTGAATAACTAGGGCCCACTCCACATACGCAAAGTCACTCTAGACAAGGATGGGAGAAACTTTGTCTCATCATTCCTTACTACTTAAGACTCATGGCGCATGATACTTCTTATAATTGACAAGTTGTTGGAGAAAACTCTTCATTGTTGATCCTTGTGTTGATGTTGTCTTGTGTGAAGAAGACTTGGTAGTTTACTCGATTCGTATTGCACTAAAGTCTATGAATAAGGGCAAACGCTTTGAATAACTAGGGCCTACGCGCCGTACGCAAAGTCACTCTAGACAAGGATGGGAGAAAATCCGTCTCATCATTCCTTATTACTTAAGGCTCATATCGTACAATTTGAATTGTATTCACCAAGTGTTAACCTTTGATTTATCTTGTATAATATGCTGCTTGGTGTGACTGAGGATGTCTTGACTGAAGATATGACATGAGGCTTCGAGCTCCATAACTTAGAGAAAAAATTCTTATTAAGTGACCAAGGGCCTTTTAGTCACTCAAATTAGACTGTAGGGTTATACAAGTTCAAAGGATTTAATCGATCAAAATTACTTTTGATCAATTTGAATCAGAGGGCTTGAATTGATTTAAGAAACTAGGTTACAACCTAACCTAATGGTTATAATGCTCAAACTATCCTATGGGATCATGTTATAGTTAGTTGATCGTGACTTAGTAAATCTATGAGAACCGTGACTGCAAGTGCACAGTCGTATCACGTAGTTTAAAAGATTATCAAACCCACAAGGACTAATAATCGAACGTATCGTTATCTGATGTTACTATGTCAATCTAAGGTTGAGGAACGATCTAAGATTGGAGGGATGAAGAGAAATAACTATAACGTAAATAGAAGATTAATAAAGATATTTAATAAAAGGATATCGGTATGTAACGCATCAAACTTTGGGGATTCGATGGATAGTTGGTGTAATATTATTGATCAAAATAATCTTCAGTAGAAATTATTTATAAAAAAGACTTTGTCTCACACTCTCGTTTTTATTGACTCTGACCATACTCTTAAACCAGAATGCTTGGCTCTCGCGGTCTCATTATGAATTTAAAAGTATTTTTTGAATATGAATAAAGTCTAATTAATCCTAAAGCGCTCTCGCTGTTTTAAGGATTAATGTCTCGTTTCAGCTATCCGGTTAAAGTCTCACACTCTTGTTTTTATTGATCGTAACCTTTGTTTGCTTTGTACTCTCATACGAAAAACAGTTTTGAATAAAACAAGAAACTAAAACCGGAAAATAATATTTTATAAAAGCCAACACCAATTATTTACGAATCTCGTCGTTTCGACGGTATTTACATACTGATACCTAGGGGTTTAGCTGGACATGGATCCAGTAACAGACATGGTATTCATACAATGAAGCCTACAATAAGGCATAAGTAATTAAAATGTAAATTAAAATAAAACCTGGAATATAAATCGAGAACTTGGAATGAATCTTGATTCTTCAAATTAAATAATGCTAGCAAGCTTTGGCAATCGAGTACACCGTTACAATCGAATTCAAATGCTTAAACAATAAATTACAATAGTCCCCGATGTGGAGAGTCTATTACTTTTACAAAGTAAGAAACTTCCTAAGAAAACCTAACCAAAATAATCTGACTGAAAAATGCACATCCGTGAGAAAACCGACCCCTCCTTTATATACTTCCACTTCCCCTAATTGTAGCATTCGTTAGTTGAAAAGGTAAGTGGAAATCATGGCTAAAATTGTGGAGGTCGTGGCTAAAAAGTTGGAGAGAAAATAGGGGAGACAAGGTTGATGGAGGTTTCCACAACCCTAGTATGGTCTCCGTGGCGAGCACCACCTTTTGAGGGATGGGCGCCACCACTTCCTTGCTTTGTGGCGGGCGCCACCACTCCCTTTAGGTTATGTGGTGGGCGCCACACATTCAAGTGGTGGGCGCCACATGTCCATTTGGTGTGGTGGGCCCATGCTCTCTATTTCCCTCCTATACAAACTAATCATAATCATGTCGTCATGCCTAAGCCTACCTTACTTAACCTTCTTTTTATCCTTTCACATTCATAGCAAGAGAATATGTTAGTGACTATGATCTCATCATTATTTCTTTCTTTCTTTTTTGCACTTTGGCTTAAATAACAGTTAAAGATGGTTATATCGTTGGGCTAAATAACCGGGTGAGCGTCACCTAACTTAGAAGGAACAACATTTTTCATACAGTTCGTCAATCTTTTTACTCTTTTAAGCCTGAGATCATACACTTATTTGCATCTACTTCTCGTGTAGTGTGTGCTTAGGATGGTGCTGACTGCTAGATAAACTACTTAAGGAATATTAAAGGATGGAATTTGAGGCTATGGCATGACAAGTACTCAAATCGATCTTATACTTGGGAGATTTAAGGTGTTAAAACGATACTGATCTTGTAAAGTTTTTCCAAATCTCTACAATTCAACCTCAGTTTTATTTATAGGTTAGAATTTTCAAAAGATGTACTGTATCTCTAAGTCTAGATTTTTGCAAAAAAAATTGTATGGCTTAAGCAAATGGGAGAATTAGTAAGTAACGAAAACCACGCATAAAGACTCGACGCTTAAGCAAATGGGCGAATTAGTAAATAACGAAAACCACGCATAAAGACTTGACGCTTAAGAAAATGGGCGAATTAGTAAATAATGGAAACCACACATAAAGACTCGACAACACATTGATATTTGACTCGACTGACACTTAACAAAAATAACAAAAGGAAATAACAATAACAATAATTTAAATCTACCTAGAAAGTGATAAATAAAAGCGTTAAAGCTTCCTCCCCCATGCTTAAACCTTGCATTGTCCCCAATGCAACAACATAAAATAGGAAAGAAAGGTAGAACCTGGGTAGCCTGCTACTGGCTCCTTCTTCCACGCGTTCGTGCGCGTCCACCATTCCTAGGCCGGGGAGGTGGTGGATAGTCTTATATATCTTCCACAGCACTGTCAGTGCTTCCATTTCATCGATCAAGCCAGACATGTTATGTTCGGTTATGAAAGCATAGTCGTGCTGATCATGTTGCATCTGGCGAAGTATTTGCAACATTTTTGTTTGCTTAGCATCCATGTTTTGGATTTGTAGGTCGTGTTGAGCGTCTAATTTGCTACGCCGCAGTAGTTCAGCATAAATCTCATCAAGAGTGACAAGTGCCACATTTCTTCTTCTGGGTCTTTGGCTGGATGATGTACCTGCAACATTTTCAGATGACATGTGTGTGGTGTGTGGGTGTGTGTCAGTAGCAGGAGTAGCTTACTCTGAAATATAATCCCCGTCGGTGTCCCCTCCAGCAGCTACATTCTCAGGAATATGCGCGGGGACTTGGTCAGGTACCAGATCATTAATATAACAATAATTTTCTGGGTTACGCACATCTGTGCGAGTTGGATTTGGGAGAATGAAATCTTGTAAGACATTATTTGCAATTATTAGACTAAACTTATCGTCTTGCCTTCGTTTTACAAATTTCATGCTCCTTTCCATGTCAATGTCAATGGCATGATGCGGGAGCGGGGTTAACTGGGAGAATTTTTCTTCGAGTCCTAGGACTCTGGCTATGGAGTTTATTTAACCTCCAAAAATAATCGGCCCTCTCTTTGCATTAACAATGGCTTGCATGTGAGAGAACATAAAAGGGACGGTATTCACCTTTTGTGGCAGAAAAGTGGCGAAAAATAAAAGAGTTCTTTTTCGTCCACCTTGTTAGAGTTTGCTCGGCCAAAAATGGTGGATGCCAATATTTGGCGGGAATATCGAATAGTCGGGTTATGAATTAAAATAGCTTTGTTTCCCTCAAAATTATGAATTAGTGTACCTGTTATTGCCCTCTAAAATGGTTGAAAGGCGCGTTGCCAACCCTCAGTATCTGGGACCTCACTTACCACGCCATCCCCATGGGGAAATTGTAGCAGGTCTACAAGTTGGGAAAGTGTAAAAGCATATTCAATGTTGAACAAACGAAACTGGACAGTCCCACTGGAACAGTTTGTGTTGGGTGTGGGACTAAAAATTAACGAACTTAGAAATTCTAGTGTTAATTGAGCATAGACAGGGTCCTTAAAAGATAGGAAATCATTTAAATTTAAAGTGTCTAGCATATATTTAAGACTATCTAAAATTCCTAAGGCAAATAAGCAGGGTTCATCGGCGTACCTTGTTGATTCGATTTTTCTTGCGCTTAGAGCCGTGTATGTCTCTTCTTGGAATTCACCTAGTTCGCCATTTCTGAACACTATTTTATATTTCCTCATATGTGCCATGACTGAATTTCACAGTACTCGTGTAATGTAGTAAGAATATAGCAAGAGAGAGGAGTATTGTGCTTATGAGAGGTGTGGTTTTGTGAGATTATGTTGGTGGTTTATATAGAGATGGTTGTGGTTGGGAATTGATGAATAAAATATATTTTATTTATGTTCTTCAATGTCGTGGTCAAAGGATGTGAGAGTGGTTAAAGAGTTTTAATAGAGTGTCCAACATGCAAGGGACAAAGCAGTTAAAGCAATCATGTGACATTAGTACAACATCGTGCATGTGAACGTTAGTGTAGTGGCTGGCGCCACTTTTTATGTGTGCGGCGGGCGCCACAAGGGACTTGTGACGGGCGCCACAGTCTTCACATGGGTGCCACAGCCTGTGTGTGGCAGGCGCCACATGCAATGTTGTGTGTTCCCATATGTGAACCTTTTTATGGTTTTGACCGTAATTTTTTCCATTTGAATTTTTGATTGACCGGCATTAAATAGTGGTTGTATAATTAGGTAGAAGAAAACCAACATAATATATAGGTAGGAATGAGAAATAATATATGGTAAAATGACATTAAAACGCAAAATTGAAAAATAAAAGAATAAGGTAGATAGGAAAAGATGATATAATTCGTCTGGTGGAATTAAAAAGAAATGAAATAAATAAATAAAATTCCCAATGTGTAAAAACAAAAATAAAATTCAAAACATAAAATAAAATAAAATAAGATCAGTAAATCGGTAATATTCAAATAAATTAGCCATTATAGTGACTGCTGGTAGGAGGAGCGAATAAGTATAAGTGCTGGTAGGTGTGATCCAGGTTCTCAGTCACTACATCCATAAAGTCGTGGAATTCCACACGCAAAGTGCTCAGCTCACCTCTCAGGTTGGCGATGTCTGTCTGGACAACTTCGATGGCAGCAACATGATCGGTAGGAGGTGCATCAGGTATAGTTGGGACGTGTGATTCAGCATCAGAGAGAAAGGTATCATAGTGGTCATAGATTTGGGGCATCTATGGAGGAGAAAGTGGTGCATCTGATGGTCCATCCAAATCATAGAGCCAGTTGTTCTTATCATGTACACTCGTTATATGGTCTGGCAGGGTAAACATGTGTACTACTTGGCGGTTAATTAGAAATTCAAACACATCTGGGCCTAGGTTCCTAATGATACTAGTGTTGAAACAGAATTGGATGTTTATTGGTCGTATCCCACCTAAAGGGTTGAGCCTGATAAGTGACTGTCTCAGTCCAATGGCATTTGTGATCATGGTCACTAAGCCCCCTACTAAGATTGGTTCATGGTTATCTTGCGCTATACAGTCTAAGTTAGCTATCATAAATGTAGCGGTATTAACAGGACGGGCTTGTGATGCACAATACATTATAAAGAGCTCGTCTTTGGACACAGAGGTTATGTTTTGTTCCTTTCCAAATAGGGTGTGAGCTAGGATCTTATGAAAATAACAAATGGCATGGCTGTGGATGTTCTCGGAATGCATGAGATCCAGCTCGGGATGGTTGTTTCCTATAATGCTACCCCAAAAGTAATCTAATTCAAGGTTTGCAAGCCTGTCTTCCTGGGTAATGATAAAGGTATCATGACCATTAAGGCATCCTAGGAGTTCAGTTATTTCTCTATGAGTGTAGCGAAACTCAATATCAAACATCCTAAAGGTGATAAGGCCTTTGTTAAACCCCATACCATGGTTTGACAGGTACACTAGGGAGCTTAGGAATTCTAAGGTCAACCTACGGTAGGAACAAAAATTTCTTTTGATAGCAAAGGCAACCAATTTGGTTAATTAGGAACATAATACTGTCTCTTATACCTAACTTGGTCATGGTACGTCCATCTAAGTATATGGTTAGTGCCATTTCTCTCTGAGCTAGGGCCTCAAAGCGTCTCCTTTGACCTCTGCCTCTAAAGACTATGTCCATGTAATCTACTTGTTGCATCGTGATGGTCAGTAGCTAGATAAATTTAAGTAGATAATGGCATTAAGTCAGTAATGGTTAATAATAAAGAAAAAACCGAGTGAATTTATGAAAGAGAAGAAATAAAAAAAATGGATAGAAAAAAATGACATTAATAAAATAGGAAATATTCGCTATGTTTAACGTCGATAGCGCGACGACTCAGGAGTGTAAGTACTCATGGTAGTTCTTTCGAGGATGAATCCTCGGTCAAACTTTTAATTATCCTCGATTTCCATGGCCATTTATCAAGCCATATCTCATATCCATCACCTTTTCTTCTTTTTCTTTTGCGAGTGTCATACGGTGAACTGACTTGGGGTATTTTGCTTTTTATCGCAATGTCGCGGATAGCAAGAGTCGCCACCGACTTTTCTTTTATCCAATAAGGAAAGGTGGAAAAGAACAGGAAAGACCTCAATAGATTTTGGGTTCGGGAGGTACATTATACAAAGGGAAGGTATTAGCACCCTTTGTATCCATGGTTATCCATGGGCTCTTAATTGCTGGATCACTTATATTTTTGTCTGAAAAGTGTTGGTGAATTGTTTAAAAATGTTTCGAAAAGAGAGTTTAACTTTGTAATGATTCTCGTATGAATGTATACAAAGTATTTATCTCGTTTGATTTTGAAAAACAGTTTAGAAAAATGTAACTTGGTAATGATTCTAGTATGAATGTATACCAAGTGGTGATTTTCTAGGACTTGCGAAGTGTGAGGGGTGGAAAATGTTTTAGGTTATGATCCAGTAATTGAGAGTTATACCTTCCTAAGGTCGTTATGAACGTTTCCTATCCTTATGAGGGTAAAACTGTCCTTATTATTGAGAAGTAAGTAATTTTATCCTTTGGATGTAAAAGGGTCATCGTAGGGTCATCGATAGGTCATTGAAGGCAACAGTTATAAGGATACCTTAGCATTCGAAGGGACGATCATCATTTAACCGTAGGCTACACCGAAGGGTCATCGAGGGACAAAATCGTATTTTCGAAGGCAACATCCGAGGGACTATGATTTATTTTATGATGATTTAATCGAAGGATCATTGCTAAGTGTATCCCCACATTCGCGGGACATGATCGTGGTACCGTAATATCGTAAGGCAACAAAGAGAGGTCCAAGATCACATATTTAAAGGTCATATTTTAAAGTCAATTAGGTGATTAGGATGAATCTCCACATTAAAATCAATAAAATTAATACATTAAAATTAATACATTAAAATTAATTAAGCAATTTAGGGTGGATCTTCATAAGGGTATCCCACAAATAAAGTGGAAGGCCTAAACAGCACTCTTTTCCTGGGATATGTGAACCTTTACAAAATTCAGCAAACGGGTTAGAATACCAATCAGGGTGCAATCGAGGATTACACCGCAAAAGAAAACACAGCAGCATGAATGTCAGGCAAAACAGTGCATAATTAACATAGAATAGATCAGGTTACGCATAGGACATAACAAATATCAACGGCTGTCCCGTTCGCCTCTGCCTCGCCTAGCGAGGTCCTAGCGAATGCTCGCTACATGCTCGCTTAGCGATGTGCTAGCGAGCGGCTGCGGGTTTTGAATTTCAGAACAGTATGATCTCAGCATGCTGCATGCCTTATTGCATTCAATTACAGAAATAATATAGTCAAACACTCAGGATATTCAGGCGTACTGGAATTCACATGCAAAGTCTAATTACATATCCAAAAATTCAATCATGATGTATCATGTATTTAGAGATTTACAAATTGGAAGCATAAAACAATAATGATACACAAACCTGTTTGCAATGGAGTGGTAATGCTGAATTGGCAAGTCACTTTTGGTATCGGGTTGAGTTGGGCGGCGGTAACTTCGGTGCGGATGAGCGGCCGTCAGGGTTTCTTCACTCCGACTTCTCTGGGCTACTCTCCGGGGTTGCTATGCCAGGGTTTCCGGCCGTCTCCGTCTCGGTTTTTCGTTCTCCCTTTTCGTTCTGGAGTTGGGGTATTTATAATACTCCTTTGATGACCTAATGGGCTCAGAATGAAGCCCGAAATTTTCTGTTGTCTGTCAGCTTCGCTAGGCGAGCGTGTAGCGAACGTGTAGCGAACGTTCGCTAGGCGAGCGTGTAGCGAACAGGCCAGTTTGGGCCATTTTCTGGATTGGGCCATTCGTGAGCTGGGCCTTTGTTCCTTTAAGATCAGTGTCATAAAAATGAGTCGGAATGCCCTGAAAAATGTCTTAAAATATTAATGGGCAAATTTTGGGGTATGACAGCTGCCCCTGTTCGATATTCTTGAACCGAGAGAGTCATAATGGTATGTACGCCATTCGTGGTCTGGAGGTGGAAGATTATTGAACACTTAGAATGCCCCAAAAATTTGCACTTGTCAATTAGTTAGTCTCGATGGAGATGGGCTTAAAGATGCCATCTAGGAAGTTTGATGATGAGAGCTTCAGAGTACGTCGTACGTTAGAAGATATCTGAAGTCATGGGTGTCACTGGGTCATACGCTAGACCGCATAGTGGGTCGTTCATTAGGCCGTCGACTTCACTGGGGAGTTAGAATGGGTCATACGCCGCTGGGGATAACAAATTAGAATGGATCATACGCTAAATCGTATCTGAGTTGCAGAATGGGCCGTCTGTTAGGCTGTATCTGACGAAAAGTAGTCGTACGCTAGACTACACCTCGGGATGTACCGTACGCTAGGTAGTATCTGAGGAATGAAGATCCGAATGGGTCGTACGCTAGACCGTATTGTTGGAGGAGTAATGTGTTGTGCCGAATCAAAATGAGATAAGAATCCGAATGAGTCATACACTGCTGGGGATAAAGGATCAGAATGGATCGTACGCTAGATCGTATCTGAGTTGCGGAATCAGCCGTCCGTTAGGTTGAATCTGATGATGAAAGGGGTAGCCGTACGCTAGACTACGCTTCAGAAATGTACCGTACACTAGGTAGCATCTGAGGACTTGAAGGTCTAACTGGGTCGTACATTAGACTGTATTTGAGCAGAATGAGCCGTCCGTTAGGCTGAATCTGATGATGAAAGGGGTAGCCGTACGCTAGACTACGCTTCAGAAATGTACCGTACACTAGGTAGCATCTGAGGACTTGAAGGTCTAACTGGGTCATACATTAGACTGTATTTGAGCAGAATGAGCCGTCCGTTAGGCTGAATCTGATGATGAAAGGGGTAGCCGTACGCTAGACTACGCTTCAGAAATGTACCGTACACTAGGTAGCATCTGAGGACTTGAAGGTCTAACTGGGTCGTACATTAGACTGTATTTGAGCAGAATGAGTCGTCCGTTAGGCTGAATCTGATGATGAAAGGGGTAGCCGTACGCTAGACTACGCTTCAGAAATGTACCGTACGCTAGGTAGCATTTGAGGCCTTAAAGGTCCAAATGGGTCGTATGCTAGACCGTATTGGAGTTGTTGAAGGTCGGAATGGATCGTACGTTAGATCGCATCTGAGTTGAAAGAGTCATATGTTGAGCTGAATCAGAATGAACCGTACGCTAGGCTATATCTGATAGTATTGGTATATGTTGTATTTGCAATAAATGTCTGGGATGGGCTTATAGATGCCATCGTTAGGAGGATGTCAGAATGAATGTTGACATGGAGTATATCTGAAAGATGTAGTTGAATCCTGAACGTAATTGATGAGGATGTCCGTCTGAATGGACCTTTGTTTTGACTGTATCAGGGGAATAATTAACCTGAAAAATAAAGTTAGCTTCATGCCATGTCATGATGCATGAGATGTTTTATGCTTTCGAAAATAACTGTGAACGATGTATGCATGCGTATGCTGTGAAATGATGTAATGAATGAATTATGCATCTGAAAAGTTCTTCCAGAGGACTCTACTGGGGAAAACAAATCTCAATCTTCTGGTTGGCGATTGATCGCTCGACTGGGTGAGTCGAGAATGGGATACAAACTGCAAGTGCACAGTTCTATCGCGTAGTTTTAAAAGATATCGATCCCACAGGGACTTATGAATCGATATACCGTTATCTAAAGTTACTACGTAAATCTAAGGTGAAGATGTTTGATTGTTTGGGGAAAAACTAAGAGCTAAACTAATGTCTAGATTAAATATTAATAAAACGGATATCGGTATGTAATTCGTCAAAACTAGGGAATCAAGTCTTTGTCGGTTTCTTGGTTTTAAAATGAACCGTTTCGGTTAACTTTATTGGTTAAAGGTTCTATCTCAAACTCTCGCTCTGTTGAATAAACCATGATTTTATATTAATGTTGCTGTCACTTATAATTAAGTCAAAAACCATATTTTGAAAACAATAAAGTTGCAGAAACTCTTTTTAAGAAAATACTGACCGTTTTAAACACCCTTATCTCAAACTCTCGCTCTGTTGACTTAGGTTATATAATTAAATCCAAATGCTTAACTCTCGTCCTCACATTCAATCTTTAAAAATACTTTTTGGAAAAGGTCAGAATTTAATTAACTCTAAAACTTGCTCTCGCCCTGATCTAGAATTAATGCCTAACTTACACTGTCCAGTTAAAATCTCAAACTCTCGCTCTATTGATTTTAACTTCTCTATGTCTTTTACTTTTGTAAAAAAATCTTGTTATTAAACCTGTAAGTTGAGACCATAAAAAGATTGATTTTGATTTTAAGTTTAGATAAACCAACTCAGTCTCGATCCCTTATTCTGCTTACTTTACATACCGATACCTAGGCAAATTAGCCAGACATGCTAAATAAACAAGAATTCATATCATGCATAAACAGACTCATTCCAGGCAGGCAATATGAATAAACAATAGAATAAAACATACAAAATTAAATAGCAATTAAAGAACCTGAATGCGTAATACAATGGTCTTGAACACTCCACCACAAGCCGGTAGGATTTGTTCTTGGATTCTTAATTAAACCGTAAAATAAATCAAGGAAATAAAACTCGAATATAACGTAAGGTTAAATCCGGTATGAAGCTGCACAGTAGTTTCCGGTGTAGAAACTATTATGCGAAAAATATCTAAAAGCTAAAAACGGGAAAGATAAATTGCAAGGGAAAAGGGAAAGTAAAGCTTGCAAAAGAAATAAATAAAATGAACAATGCTGGAAGGGAAGAAAAATAAGCAAAGGCGTGAAAGGAAAATTTGGCAGAGCTTTCGCAAAACTGAGCGTGCCAAAACTTGTGTCCACGGCAAAGAGAGGAGATGGCTATTTATAATAGCCTTGGTAACTGCCTTGCGTTTCCTACGAGTCTTCAGCATGGCTAAATACACGGCTTGAGAATAGGACACGAAATCCTCAACGTTACTTCCATTCTTCTGAGAGCGTAACTTGCGCCAAAAAGCTAGTGGACTGGTGTGACGCTCGTCACACCATGTGTGACGTCCGTCACAAGGCTACTTCGCGTGACGCTCGTCACAACCCTTGTGACGCCCGTCACAGGGGCAACTTGCGCTTCCTTTTGGGCTGGGCTTAGTCTTGGTTATTTGTTTTCTTTTTATTGCTTTTTACACCTCCTTTTCTTCCCTTTTTCACTTTTGCTTCAAAATGGGTACCTGATGTAAATAGAAAAGAAATACTGCATAATATCTGATAAAATGGGATAAATTAAAGTAAATGATAATATAATCTAATTAAATTAAGTCTTAAAATGTGATATAATTTCATGTTATCAAACTCCCCCATACTTAAATCTTTGCTTGTCCTCAAGCAAAATTCAGTATAGAACTTGTTAAAAGTTTTAGCCAGATGAAATTTCAAAGCACACCTCAATTCGTACTAGGTTGCGAATGGATTTTTGTTTAGGAGGATTTTGAGTTTAATCTTGACATCAACAACTACCGTTACAACTTAGATAACCCTACTTTTATGCCAATCAGTTATAAGTACCCTATGATAGCTATCCTGGTTCCTTTAGTCTTATTTTACCCGTTTTCATTCTAGCGAAATCACATTAAGCCCTTTATCTTTTCGCGCACATAGTGGAGTAACCGGTTAGTGATTATGATCCGCTTTTAGCTAGAAGTTCTGGTACATAAGTCGGATAACTTCATTATTCAGTCCATTGCAAATTGCGGGGGATCGGACCGTAGTCCGCCCTACCGAGTTCAGTACCAGATTCCTACTGAACCAACTCATAATGGATCTTTCGTATTGTGCTTTTGCATGATCTGCAACCTTTAGATTAAATGATCTGGTAAGGATCACCTAATTTAATTAGTGCATTTCTTGATATCTTTATATATTTTAGGTTACTTTGGGGATCATTCACTTATATTCATCGGCTCTCCACGTAGTTTGCTATTAAGACGGTGCTGACTTCTGTATAAACTACTTGGGGTTGCCATAGAACTAAAAGTTCGAGGAATTGGTATAATAGGTACTTATCCTGATCTAACATATTGAGGTTCTCAGAGCGTTGTTACGGTAATGGTTTTGTTTTGATCTCACTCAAGTTTTATAAAGTAAGCAACCTTTATACTTATTGGGTGTGTTAAAATTTTTGTTATGGCTCAGGAAATTGAGGGGAATAGATAATAGAAAATTTTCACACTTAGGAACTTAACTTAAAATAAATATATATTATAATAATAATTTTTGTTTTTTTTTTTTTTTTTTTTTTTTTTTTTTTTTTTTCATAATAAGAAGGGGAAATAACAATGAAAGGGAAAATAACATACTTGAAAAAAAAACTGAGAATGGAAAGAATATTGTTTCCCCCCCATACTTAAACTAAACATTGTCCTCAATGTTTTAAGGAAGTGAAATACAAGATGGAAAGGAAAAAAAAAGAAAATAACAACTAAGGCTGCCTTCCGCCTCTGGTTCTTGGACCTGGTGATCTTTGACGTATGTCTAAGTTGTCGAACCTGTTGAACAATTCAGTAAACCGCTGGTCGGTTATGGCATTCCGAGCGTCCTGTTGCTGTTGCATTTGACGCATCATCTGCATCATCTCTGTATTCTGTGCCTGCATACCATCGATAGCATCCATAATGTCATCGTTGGTCGCAGGCCTTCGTCGTTGACGACGTTGGGAGGATGGGCCGGCTGCATTACTGGAAGGGTTTAGCGGGACTGATTGTTGTGTTGGCGGATGATCACCTTGTTCCATTTCTTCAAACTCATCTGTTTGCTGGTTTGTTTGTGAAGGCTCGGTGGTTTCAGGAGCGCTAAGATCGTAGAGGTGGCGGTCGGGGTTTGTGACATCAGTTAGGGTGGTATTGGGTAGCACAACACTCGGGACTGCTTGGTTGTTCACCATAAGATAATAGCCTCCGCCTACTCTGTTTTTAATCAGGCGGCTGGAGCGGCAATAGCTGATATCCATAGACAGGGGAGGTAGGGATTCTAAAGTTTGGAGTTTATCCCCTAGGTTCAGGCCAAGTGCTATGGAGGTTATTAATCCACCAATTATAAAGGGTTGCCGGCCTCTAGCACATAAGGTGCGGATATGATGAAAGAGAAAAGAGGCGGCGTTTACCTTAGTATCCGGTTCGAAAACGCACTGGAGGAAAAATAACTCCTTCGAGTTAACCTTACTGTTGTTTGGTCTTCCAAAAAGTGTGTTTTGCAGGATACGGAGAAAATAACGGATGGTGGGGTTATGGATGTGGGAGAGAAGGAGTTCTTCCCAGTTGTAGGTATTTATACCGGAAATTTTCTTAAAAAGATCGAAAACTAGAACTGTGTTCCAGTTTGAGGTTGGAGGGATTCTGGCATGCAGCAGACCTTCTGTGGGAAATTGTAGCATGGCACTCAATTGGCGTTGGGTTAGAGAGTACTCGGTGTTAAACATACGGAAGGTTGCCGTACCGGTTAGAAATTCACCTTCACCGGCGGGAGTGGTGTAGTCGTAAGAACTTAGGAATTCTAAGGTTAGGGAAGGGTAGGTGGGTTGGTTATGGGTGCAAAGGAAGGTTAAATCGGCTTTACGGAGCATCCACTCGATACCTTGGAGTAAGCCCAATTGTTGTAAACAAGTTAAATCGGGGTACCTGGTGGGAGCGACGCCTCGCTGTTGGAAACGCTCGAATTGCTCTTGCTGATAGTTGTCATCTCCGGATCGGAAGATGATATTTCCGAAATTTTGATTTCCCGCCATTGTGATGAATTTTTGAAGGGATGATTTGGAAAGGAAGAGAAGTGTGTTTGATATGAGAGAATTGTTTTGTGGTGAATGAAGGAGGTTTTGGTAGGTATTTATAGGAGAAGGGTTGGAAGGTAGAAAGAAAAAGTGGTTGAAAAGTAATTAAGTGTGGTAAATGAAAAATGAATGGGGAATGTAAAAAAAATCAAAGTGTAACGTTCGTCTCCAACGGCTCCTTAACGTTCACTTGTCTGAAGGGCGTTACGCTCGTCACAGGGGTGTGACGTTCGTAACAGGCGTTTTGCGTGCCGTTCGTCATGGAGTGTGTGACGCTCGTCACACCTCCTTTTTGGCAAGGCTTCAGTGGCGCTTCACAGAATTACTTTGGCGTATTTTAATGTTTTATTTTGCTTATGATCAGTTTAGTCTGCAGTTTTAATGCAATGTGCACGCTTACTTGCTTTGTATAATGATAATAGTAGGTAACAACAGTAGAACATAATAGCCATTGCATAATAAAATTAATTAAACAGCTTCAATAAAATTGATCATAAAGTATTACAGGGAAGGAAAATAATGAAATGAAACAGAAATAAACATGAATTCAAACAACATTAATGAAAAAAAATCTAGCCTAAAACTAAATAACTTAGAAAGAAATATAACTAAATTCCATCTATCTTCGGATCTCTGGCCGGAGGAGCAAAAGAGTTAACATGATGCCGTAACATACGTAACTGACTTGCCGTTCTGCTCATGCATTCTAGGATTTCAAGTCTCAAGTTATGGAAATCTTCCCTGAGGGCGTCTTGCTCTGACATCAAGGCTTCAATGACTGTTTTAATATCTGTTCCTGGCATATGATGTCGGAGATCAGGCATGACTGACTCTTCGGTCAGGACAGGCTGAGGAGGAGGATCAATATCATAGTAGCCGGAAGGTGTCTGAGGGTCAGACTCAGCAAGAGAGATATGGTCAACATAGTGCTCATAGTCGTCACAAATCTCATAATCCTGGATGGATTCAGTGGATCCAGCCGGAGTTGGGGTTTCATTCAGGTTATAGAGCCAGTTCCTTTGATTATGAACACTAGTTCTAGGATCGGGCATGGTGAATAGGCAGAGAACCTGGTTATCAATAATAAGCTCGAACTCATCAGACCCTATGTTTGCTATAAACATAGTGTTGAAGAGGAAGGGTATACTCATAGTAGTAATGCCACAAAAAGGGTTAAGGTCAAGCATAGGCTGACGTAGTCCAATAGCATTACCTATCATAGTGATCAAACCGCCTATTCTAATGGGTGCTCGCTCATCCTGGATAAGGTGGTCCAAATTAGCTAACATAAAAGTAGCACCATTTACTGGACGGTTCTGGGAAGCACAAAATATGATGAAGAGTTCATCACGTGAAACTGAAGTACTATTTGGCTTCTTCCCAAATAAAGTGTGGGTCAGGATCTTATGGAAATAGCGAAAAGCCGGGTTATGTATGTTTCCAGAGAGAAACTCATGTTCTTCGGGCTCATCATTTCCAGTCAGCTTACCCCAAAAGTGTTCAAGCTCTCTATATTCAAAAAGTTCTTCCTGGCTTACAGTGAATGTATCAAAGGAGGTAGGAAAACCCAAAAGGTTGGTGAAGTCTCTAATATTAAATTGGTACTCCATATTGAACATTCTGAACTGGATAAAACCTCTGCTAATTCCTTTTCCATGGCTAGGTAGATAGATTAATGAACTAAGGAATTCTAGTGTGAGTCTCCGGTAGGTGGTGAAATGTCTTAGGATAGGGGAGGTCTCCCATCCTATCTGATTCAGCAAAAACAGGACACTCTGTCTCAGTCCAAGGGCAGTCATAGCCCAATCATCAGCATATAAACTAGGTAGCATCTCTCTAGCGGCTAGTTCTTCAAACTTTCGTTTCTGAGCCATTCCTCTGAACTTGATACCCATACGATCAAAATGTCCCATCTGGTTAGTGTTAACTAGAGAAAAGAAACATGAGTTTAAGTCAGGATTTGGCCAAATGCCGAAAGAAGAAAAGAATTATTATTATTATATATAGATATATTTTTTTCTTTTTGAATAAATCAATAATGAATACTAAATAGAAATTAAAAGAATAATTAAGAGAAAAATAGAGAAATGATAATAATAATAGAATAATAAAATAACAGATTAATTTGTGGGTTGTCTCCCACTAAGCGTTTTGTTTAAATGTCGCAAGCTCGACAAAGAAACTGTTAAATATAGTCTATGAGTCCTGGGGGCGTTTCGTCTAAGTGTAGAATTTGCGAATCCTCGTTGGTTTCCGCATAGTGATAATGTTTCAGACGTTGCCCGTTTACGGTGAACGGTTCTGTAGATTGTCCTTTTATTTCTACCGCTCCACTGGGAAAGATTTTAGTGATATGAAAAGGTCCTGACCATCTGGATCGTAGTTTTCCCGGGAATAACTTTAGTCTAGAGTTAAATAAAAGTACTGCGTCGCCTTGCTTGAAGACTTTCCTTGATATACGCTTGTCATGCCATTGTTTTGTTCTTTCTTTATAGATTTTGGCATTTTCATAGGCGTCTCTTCTGAGTTCCTCTAATTCGTTTATGTCAAGGATTCTCTTTTCACCGGCGGCTTTATAATTCAAATTTAAATTTCTAATAGCCCAATAGGCTTTATGTTCTAATTCTACCGGGAGGTGACAGGATTTTCCATAAATGAGCTTAAATGGGGTCGTCCCTATGGGAGTTTTATAAGCAGTTCGGTATGCCCATAAAGCTTCTGGTAATTTCAATGACCAATCTTTCCTTGAAGTGGCGACCGTTTTTTCTAGTATTTGCTTGATTTCTCTGTTAGATACTTCCACTTGTCCACTGGTTTGAGGGTGGTAAGGTGTTGCTATCCTATGTCTCACTCCATATTTAAGTAGTAGTTTTTCGAGTACCTTGGATATAAAGTGTGATCCACCATCACTGACTACTATTCTTGGGATGCCAAATCTCGGAAATATTATATTTTTAAAGAGTCTAGTTACTACTCGGGTGTCATTTGTTGGAGAAGCTATAGCTTCGATCCATTTTGATACGTAGTCAACTGCCACGAGTATGTATTTGTTACCGAAAGAGGATGGAAAGGGTCCCATGAAGTCTATCCCCCACACGTCAAAAATCTCTACTTCCAAAATACCTTTTTGTGGCATCTCGTCACGTCTAGATATGTTTCCCGTGCGTTGACATCTGTCACACTCCTTAATAGCCGCATGTACGTCCTTCCATATAGTTGGCCAATAAAAGCCAGCTTGTAGGATTTTAGAGCAGGTCTTGGTGTCGCATCCTGCGAAAAATCAACCGGCGAGCCTAAAAATAAAAACACACAGAGAGCCGCCACTGCGCGTTATTTATCCCAAGATAGGGAAAGGAAACGCTCAGAAAAACCTGGAAAGGAAATGGTCTTGCGACCAAAGAGAAAGGGTAAGGGAGTCGGTTACGCAAGGGGAAGGTATTAGCACCCCTCACGTCCTAGGTACTCCTAGGGATCCACGTCCTAGAATAAAGAAAAGGTTGCTAAACATCACACACACACACGGGGAACGCAGGTGGGGTTAGGAGGAACGAGCTCGATAAGGTATCGCACCTTATGCCTACATATCTTGTCTGGAACAAGAATCAGAGCCACTGTAGTTCGGCTTACGCACGCCAAACAACACAAAACATACCAACAAGCAAGGGTGGCAAACATGGAGCCCGACAACCACTGGATGGAATTACGTCGGCATCCGAACCAAAACACACTCAAAAGGGCAAACGTGGAGCCCGACAGCCAATCACTGGGCTTACGTCGGCATCCGAGCCAAAACACACAGTCAGATAACAAGTTAACGCACGCAAAAAAGAAAAAGGTTGCCCGGAGTGGTCTCGCACGACCACCTGCCTACATACCTCGTCTGGAACGAGGATCAGGGCGATGTAGTTCCCCTGAAAGGGAAGAAAGAACACGCAAACTAGTAGGGAGTCGGGAACTCGAGCCTACAAGTCATCAAGCAAGCAAGAAGAGACGCCGAGACGTCAGAAGAAATTGAACACACAGACTAACAGGGAGTCGGGAACTCGAGCCTGATAGCTGGCAAACAAAATACACGCAAAAAAGAAAAGGGTGCCCGGAGTGGTCTCGCACGACCACCTGCCTACATACCTCGTCTGGAACGAGGATCAGGGCGATGTAGTTCCCCTGAAAGGGACTAAATTGCTAACCAGAAACCGGGGAAAGATACACAACTAGGGAGCTGAGACTCGAGCCTAATGTTGTCATGCATCGTCAACCCTAAGTTCGGTTTTCTATCCTACTTGCATAAGCAAACTAACCTAACCAGGAAAGAAGCTAGCACACAAGCATACAATCATATATCATCAAATGAGAACAGGTATCTCAAACAAGCATGTCAATCAGATATCCACATAACACGCACTATAGCCAAACAAGGGGCTCAATCAATCAGGTTTGACTGCCTAAGCAATCGTCTGTACAGGCTGTGTTTGCTCTTAACCTTGCCATTACGAGGCTAAGGTGAAGCAGATGAAAGGATGAAGTGAGGATCAGACCTCACAGCTCTTATCCCTAACCAGGGAGAGCTGACAAATGAGCATGGGTCCAGAATGGGGGAACCCTTCTATGCTCGATGACTCTGACTCAATGTGCACTGCACAGATCTTGGGCTTTTGATCTCAATGCTACAACCATGTAATGGGAGCAAGGAGAAGACTCAACTGAATAATGGGGGACAGGTTGCTTGTCCCTACCTTCCACCAATTGCCTTACTTGAAGGGCTTTTCCTGCTTGGCTTAAAAATAAACATACACAAGCATTGCCTCTTAAGGAGGACTTCAGACAATTTGCCCGGCCCGGTAACAGCCGGGTCTCCAGACTACATGAAGTTTTAAGAAGTTACCTCAATGCAAATTGCTTATGCAAAGCAAAGCAAAGCAATAGTTCACAAGGAACTGAGCAACTAAAGTACCTGGAAACAATCAAACTCAGTCAGTATTCAATCAGACAAATTGTACAGCAAACAATCAAACAGTTTAAACAATACAACACAAAGCAAGCTCAAGGCTTAAGCCCAAGCTCCAACACCTACAAAACAATGTTATGTTAGTGTACAAACATCCACAACATCAATTAAAATCAACTTGTATCATTCTCCATGTACATTATGCTTTTGATCCTGAAAAACCAAGCAAATATTAGTAACTAGACCACTAGGCCAAGCCTAGGGTCCAAAAGCAAGAAAAAAAATTAAAACAGCAAGGTATCCACCATCCAACATCAAATTAACATCAAACAAGAGCAAACATCATTGGTCTCATGTTTATATCATCCATCATATTCAATTCATGCACAAAACAATCCATATGAGGTCAAATGAACCACCAAGCATACAAACAGAAGTATTGCATTCAAAGCCATGCCAAAACACATCAAAAAAATCTCAAATTAAATACACCTAAACAGGGGTCAATCAAGGTCTACCATGTCAAATTTGGGCTTAATTGGGCAAATGGAACCATGTCAATGAAAATCAACAAAAACAGACACAATTTCATGCTCCAATTCACACCATCAATGCATACATCCACTTCAAAAATTCATATCTCATTGAAAACAACACATAAATGGATGAGACCAAAACAAGGAGGTCACACAACGTGTCTAGTTCATGCATATCAAATTTCATGGCCATACAATACAATATGAGGATTTCCCAATCAATCTACCAACATGTATCACATGAGCTTGCAATTTCAACAACCAGAAATGAAAAATCAAGATTAAATTGAAAATGCAATGAAAAATCCTACAAAAATTCATCAAGCATCCTAACATGTCAACAAGTCATCATGCAAAATTTCAGCCAATTCCAACATGCATAGGTCATCCAATTAAATCCAACAAGTTGACATCAAGAGGTGTGACACAAATTGTCACACCTAAGTTCCAGAATTTTCTGCTCATTGACCAGGTATCAAAAATGCATGAAATTTACATAGAAATGAGCATCAATCAGTCAAGAATCATCACAAAATTTTCAAGAATTTATTTTACATTTTGTGCATTTCATGATCAAATTGGTAGAAGGTAGCAAAAATGGACACATGTGAAACATCCCTAGGTCAAACAATATTTTTGCCATGCACAACTTTGTCCAATAGGTCAAAAAATCCTAAACTCAACAAGGAAGTCAAAGAAACAATCCACACATTTTTCTGAATTTTCTACAATTTTTTATGAATTTTCTAACATTTGTATGATTTTAAGGATTAATTAAATTAATTGAAATTTGACGATGGCATTTCTGTAATTAATGCGCGGGGGAGGGAAACAAGTTATTTGAATTTTCAAATGAAAATGAAGATCAAACAGTAACAGGCCAGCAAACTCCATCGTCTTCCTCGCACAACTCAACCTCCAAGTCCAAAATCGGTTTTGCTCAAAACTCAACCAAATCTCACAAATGAATAACCGTTGGAAAGGTCTCACTCTCAGGATCTCAATCATGTCTACGATTTAACCTACAAGTTCCTAAATCTCACGGATCGATCGACTAAAGTTTCACATTCAAAGCTTCGAGTTCAGAGTTCTCCACCTACGGTTATCCATTTCTAAAACCAACAGCACCACTACGATCTATGATAAACAAGCTACAAAACGCCTATAACCAATTGAAAAATCGTGTTACTCGAATACTAACCTCAATTCGAAGGCAGTCGAGATTCGTGGAGTTTCGATGCTTAATTCCTTGAAACAGATGGCCTAGAAGCTACAAGAAGTTGCATACAAAGCTCAGGTTCGAGAGAGATTGCTCCTACCGCGCTAAATCTTGATTCACCATGGATGAGGCTATGTTGGACAGTCACGATTCCGAGCTTTTTCCAATCCAAACTCCACAAACAGTTTGAGAAGATGATGAGAGGAGTTCAATGCAAGAAGAATTCTCAAGATTGATCAAGAATTGATGATGAATTTTGGATTTGAAGTTTTGGTGTTCTTGAGGAAATTGAGAGAATTGGAAAGGTTTCAGATCTGGTTTTGGTGAATATGACAATCTGTCATGATTAGATGATGATTATGAATATATACTTCAACTTAATCCACACTTAATCACCTTAATTAACCAAACCAAATGTAATTAGCATAATGTGGTTTAACTTAAGCAAGGGCAAAATGGCCTTTTCACTCAAGCCCTGTGACAGCTCATTGACAGCTCATACATTCTCAATTGATATTTGGAGTGTGTTGGCTCAAATGAGATTTTCACTCTTGTGCATGAAGATGGTGCATGAAGTAATATGGACATGAACAGTGTTGTATGAGAGCTCAAAATAGAGTTATGTATTGATACATAACACTTTTTAACAGTATGCATCGATACATAACTTGTTTGTATCAATACAAGGCACTTTTTAACAGTATGCATCGATACATAACTTGTTTGCATCGATACAAGGCACTTTTTAACAGTATGCATCGATACATAACTTGTTTGTATCAATACAAGGCACTTTTTAACAGTATGCATCGATACATAACTTGTTTGCATCGATACAAGGCACTTTTTAACAGTGTGCATCGACACATAACTCGTGTGCACCGATACATGGCCCTTTTTTGCCTTGCACGCATCGATACGAAATTCGTGTGCATCGATACATGGAAAATTTTGCCATGCACGCCCGGTGGTAATTTGACCATATCTCCTCAACCGTTCATCCGATTCTCACGATCTTGGACTTTTTGAAAATGGGAGAGAAAGATCTACAACTTTCATGTTCAACAAAATTACATTTGAAGCTTTTTTGATGGTGGAAAATTGGGTTGAAGTCGTTCCAAAAACTTGCCATCCTTTTGGAAACTTGAAACCATATGTCATTTTTCCTTTTGGAAACCTTTGCTATGACCTCAAATCCTTCAATGTGAGTATTTGAAATGTCAAATGAGACTTGTTCGAACATGAATGGAGTATCTCTTGCCCTCTCCCTCCTCCAAATCCATCAATCCAGGCACCGTTGACCACAATTGACTTTTTCTGACAGATAGATGAATTTGGCTACGCACTGATCAAATTGAGCCCCAAACTCCTGATGAAATGGCTCAACCATGAAACCCTAGCATAATGAGCTCAATATAATCACATTATGATCCTCATAACCATCATAGCCCCCATCTCCTGATTATGCCCTGATTGGCCCAATGCAGATGATTAAGGTTGACCAGTGGTCAAAACCCTATTCCCAAGGAATCTTCTTCAATCTCCTGATGACATCCAACCATGATGATGATGATGTATCATTGCAAACAAGATGAAGACCAATACCCTTGGAGAATCATGAAACCCTAATTCACAACCCAATCCTCAGATGGCTAATGATCAGTCAATAAACCCTAGGCTTGCACTTTGACTTCCTCATCTTCTGATCAAGACTTGGGAAGATGGCTTGCACTATGTAACCACATGATATGCAACATGAAATGCCTAATGTCCTAAAATGATATGCAAATATGTTAATGCTGGTCCCAAAAGAGGAGGGCGAATTTTGAGGTGTTACAGCTGCCCCTATTCAATCCACTGTGAACCTGTCGATACGAAATAGCCTCGGATTTCGGATGATCAGGATGAAGAGTGATTGAATACCAAGAACAGACGAACAATTTGCACTCTGATGGGATAATAATTAACAACGCCTGTCAGCATCGGCGAAGAAACAAACTCTGAACAACGTCGACCTGGATACCAAAATAAATGGTAACACAGGGATAACCATGGTCTGAACACCACTTATCCGCTCGGGATTATTATTCTTTCTTCTTTTTATGCTTTTCTTGAACCCCGAAAATTTTCTCTTCTTCTACCTGGTCCGAAAACCACTTCGGTCTGAACTCCGAAAAACTGGCCTGAATACCATAAGTGCTTCAATCTGATAGTCGGAAACTTCACTAATCACCACTCTAAGGGCAACACATCAGAGGGTACACCTTCAACCAGACACTGACTGATGACTGGGAAGAAACTCGACGTTTACTGAACATCGGACGATGATGTTTACTGACACCAAAAAAAAGCTCGACCAGACATTAACCAATGACCGGGAGGAAACTCGATGTTTACAAGCACCGAACAATGATGTTGACATGACATCAAACAATGATGCGGACAGACATCAAACAATGATGCGGACAGACATCAAACAATGATGCGGACAGACATCAAACAATGATGCGGACAGACATCAAACAATGATGCAGACAGACATCAAACAATGATGCGGACAGACATCAAACAATGATGCGGACAGACATCAATCAATGATGCGGACAGACATCAAACAATGATGCGGACAGACATCAAACAATGATGCGGACAGACATCAAACAATGATGCGGACAGACATCAAACAATGATGCGGACAGACATCAAACAATGATGCGGACAGACATCAAACAATGATGCGGACAGACATCAATCAATGATGCAGACAGACATCAAACAATGATGCGGACAGACATCAAACAATGATGCGGACAGACATCAATCAATGATGCGGACAGACATCAAACAATGATGCGGACAGACATCAAACAATGATGCGGACAGACATCAATCAATGATGCAGACAGTCATCAAACAATGATGCGGACAGACATCAAACAATGATGCGGACAGACATCAAACAATGATGCGGACAGACATCAAACAATGATGCGGACAGACATCAAACAATGATCGACCAAACACTTACTGATGTCTGGGAAGAAACGGTGGTTCCAAACTCACAATGCTGAACTCCTCGGAGCATCGTCTTCGCTGTCAGACAAAACCAAACCTCAAGCGGTAATCACGGCTTGAATCGCGCTGATCGCGTAACGTCTTCTGACTGTATTTCCATCTCTGCCCGACGGAAAAGCTTCCTCCAGTATCGCACTACTGGGGTACATCTCTGATCCAATCATGAGGCTAAACTCTTCGGAGTAACATCTTCACCTCTGACACAACCACTTCTCAAACGGTAACCACGGCTTGAGACTAGCTCTGTGCTTGCAATGATGCATGATTGATTTTTTCTGCGTAATGCTCCATAATTATGGAAATGCTACGCGATTATTATTTTTCTATGCAATATGCTATGCTATTCTACATGATGAATGCATACAAAGCATCCCCCTCAAGGGACTCTTCTGGGAAGCACGAGACACTCTGCTGAGGAACTCGTCACTGCTCTGATTCCACCCTGCTGGGGAATAAGCACTGCGGCTGGGAAAAGGCAACCCTTGCTGGGGAAGAACCTCCTTTGCACCCAATCCACTCGAGGAACTGCTGGGGATAAACACCACCAACACTCTGTGGGGATACAACAGTCTTTGACTTGTTGAGGATATCAATCCTGACTCCGCTTCGGGAAAACCCTCACAGATACCCGTGGACTTCGCTGGGGACATACCCACAGAAACTCTGCTAGGGGAATAACAACCTCCAGACTCATCTGGGGAAACATCAATATGTCGCCTGCTGGGGATAACCATCCTGACCCTGCTAGGGAAATGCATACTACTCTGCTGAGGATAACCCATGCAATCCATAGGCAGAATCAGCTCAGCCGGGGATGCAAAATCTGTCCGCTACGGGAGCTTGTTCAATCCTCTGGTAAGATGAACACTGTTGGAGATATATTTCTTTGAAAAGAACCCGCTCCACTCGGGGAGTAGCAACCTTCTGGCCTGGCTGCTGAGGAAACACCATTTTGAACCTGCCGGGGATAACCATCTTAACTCGGCTGGGGAATTCACAGACCTTGGATCTGCTGGGGAGCTAGTCCTATAACTGCTCGGGGACCTAGCTGGGGAAATGAGAAAAGTTGGTACAGAACATCCGTCGACTCGTCGAACCCTGGTATCCACCTCCCAATCTCGCATCAGCTTTCCACTTTTGAGAATTCCCAGACTCGTCTGGACCTTTTCTGCTCCATCATCTTGTATTCCAAGTCGCTCCGCGCTCAACGAGAGACGTACTCCTGGATTTATACAGAAATTTCAATCTTCCGACTTTGAAGAGTCTTCTTGATTAATTTCAAAGGTCGTCCGTCGTTTCGACGTCTCTCCGCCCTTTCCTCGTCCCTGATCGGACTCTGCGGGGAATTACATACTTTCAAGTCTTCCGACCTTGAAGAGTCTTCTTGATTACCATCAAGGATCGTCGTACGTCGCAACGTCTTCGCCGTTCCTTCGTTCCTGATCGAACTCTCTGGGGATTCGTTGCAAAGCTTCCACATCACAACCTGCAAGTGAGTGAAAAAAACCTAACAGTTCCTGCGAAACAGACCGTCAGATAAACCCGTGCCCCAGGCGTGTCAAGATTTCAACACTTGGGTCACTCAACCTTCCAAATAAGATTTCAAGCATTCAATCTTATAAACATGCATTGGAAAGAACCTGTATGTATAAAAATGCAAAATTCTTTATCAAAATAATCGGATGTTTTTGCAATCAAAACGGTAATGAAAAACAAAAACAGAATTATTTGACTGAATGTGCATTTTATTGATTTGAAAAAGTGTGGCTCAAATTGAGCGATACAAAAGGAAGCAATTCCTGAAAAGAGGTAATTGCGCTCAAAAGGAAAAATCTATCCTAATGGCAACGTGAAACCCGTGATCTCATCGAGTTCCAACTCGGTTACACCCCATATGTCCTCAGACTCTCCGTGCTTTTCTGCCTTCTGAACAAGACGATTCCGACTGATCCCTACCGGGTATTATCCATGATGCCATAACCAAAGTGCAAACGATCATGCCAGACGCAGTTGTTCGTTTCAATCCCTCTTTTGCCTGGACCGCCCTTTCGGATTTTCAGTCCACCGGGATACCCTTTTTTGCCCAAGTCGCCTGTTCAGGTTTTCGACTTGTCGGGTGTACATTTTTCTTTTATATCCCTAATTTTTGCCCGAACCTTTTTTCTGTTTTTGGTTCGCCGGGATGCCCATTTTTGCCTGGACTATTTTATTCTTTTCGTCCAGCGGGTCTCTTTATACGAAGTATTTTTTAACTGCGTCCGCATTCACAGGGGATGGAAAATCCTCGCCATCCATGGTCGTTAGCAACAAGGCTCCGCCAGAGAAAACCTTCTTGACCACGAATGGACCTTCATAATTCGGTGTCCATTTGCCCCTTCGATCGTTTCGAGGAGGAAGGATCCTTTTCAGCACCATATCACCCTCGTGATATACCCGAGGTCGCACCTTTCTGTCAAAAGCATGCTTCATCCTTTGCTGGTATAACTGCCCATGACAGATGGCTGCCAGCCTCTTTTCCTCTATCAAGCTCAACTCTTCATACCGGGCCCTCACCCATTCAGCCTCTTGCAATTTCACGTCCATCAGGACTCTCAAAGAGGGAACCTGAACCTCAACCGGTAATACAGCCTCCATTCCATATACCAATGAGAGAGGCTTTGCCCCAGTAGACTCCAGCACCGAAGATCGATACCCAGGATACCAGTTTCCTACTCAATCACACTGTCGGTGCCTTCCCACGTTATCCTGGCAACAAAATCTTATTCTCCTTAACCTCCCCATCAGACATCAGAATCCGTTCGGATTTGGGGTCAGGCCCCTCCTCCGGGATCGGTCACTCTCAATCTTTCGATTTGAGTACCTCGAGATGTCCTCATCAGGGAACTCAAACTTCCTCGGTTGATAACCCTCAATGGGTTGCGGAGCGACGTAATCAGACAATACACCCCTTGATTGCTTTCTGAGAGCATCACCAATCAATCAACATTCTTTCGCCTTTTCACAACCCGTCCGGTCGATGCTGGATTCTCAAACCCATACTCGATCGGATCCATCTCGGAAATCCACAAAGTGGTATGAACCAGCATATACTGTCTCAATCGGCGAGCAGCCTATGCCAAAGTACCGCAAGTTTTCTCGAACAGTGAATATATTGTTTCACAGTCGGTAAACTTTTTGCTCAGGTAAATTGCATGCTCTTTTCGACAAGACGCGTCATGCTGACCCACTTCACCTCGTAGACCCCTCGAAGGCCGTCAAGTACAAGATTGACAATCGTTCATTCCACAAGAGGTATCAGAATCAGAGGCTCCTGCAACTTTTCTTTTATTCTTTCAATGCCCCTTGGCAACCATTATTTCACCTGACCGTTTGATTTTTTTCTCTCACAGCTTGACCATAGGTTCACACGTGGCTGTTAGATAAGATGTGAACCAGGACAGGTAGTTCAATCTTTCTAAGAAGCCACGAACCTCTTTTTCTTTTTCTCGGTTTAGGCGTTTCTTTTTATTTTTATTTTTATTTTTTTTTGCAGGATGAACCTCGATTCCTCCCTTACAATGAACCCCAACAGCTTACCGGATCGCACTCTGATAGTGCGCTTATCTGAATTCAACCTCAGTTTGAATTGTCTCAACCAGTTCACTCAGCTTGGTCATATCCACCAGATGCCCCTCTTCTGTTTGGGACTTTGCTATCATGTCATCAACATAGCATTCTATTTCATGATGAATCATCTCATGAAACAAAGTCACCATGGCTCCCTGATACATGGCACTGGCGTTCTGTTTCTCTGGAGGACAGTCTCCTTTCCATGGTAGCTTGTGCACAACGACACCGGTATCCGACCCTGGCATATCCTGACATGACCAGGCGAAGGTATCCACATGCTCTTTCAACAGGGCTACCATTCTGCTCTCGATTCGCCTCTGAAGCGGCTCCAATTTTTTCTTCCTGACCTCGGCGCTTGGAATAACAATCTCAACCCGCTTCACGTGCGGCTGAATCACCTTCTCCTCTGGTTTTGACAATCTGGCTAGTTCCAGCAGATCACAATCTTCTTTGTCTTCTTCTTCAGCCTGATCGCTCGGATTGTCGAAGTCATATGAGGTGTAATAGGATTGTTATCAATGAGATCCGGAGAATTATTTTTGAATTTGGGACGAGACAAATCAAAAAGGAGAAATGAAAACAAACATCGCCATTTTTATTTGTTTTTAAACTGCAAAATAAATGAAAAACAGGGAACACCGCTTTTTGACTGAAAAACATCCATTTATTAATGATGCAGAAATGCAAATTTAAACATGAGGTGGCCCTTACAATGGACCATTACGTGTCGGGCAACACATATGGCTTTCATGCAGATAAAATCAAAACAGAAATCATTACTCTTCCGGACGAGTAACAGTGTTGATCCCTTTTTAAGCCTTCCAGCTTCCTGGTACGCACGATTTTATCCATTGATCAATTCCCCAGTCACTGTCAGTTTCTTTACCCACTGTATAGGCGTGATCTGAATCTAGCATCCCGGCACTGACAAAGGTGAACGGCGGACGACGTCCTCTGTTCTGCTCAGACGAGTCTTGACCTGGATGATAACCAATCCCAAACATATCCGCCTTTACTACAATGCCTATGATTTTTCCCCAGCCTGGGATCCCTCCATTTCTCAACATTTCCAGTGCCTGTTTGTAAGAAGACACAGACGGTTTTTTCTCTTTCCCAACACCATTGTCATTTTCCACCTTGACGGTTTCAATCAGACTGGGTGTTTCAAATTCTCCACCGTCCATTTCCTTCACCTTCTGGATCATATCCCCCATCGGTACACCACCCTCTGTGGCGATGGCCATACAACAAGTATCAACACTAGGGAAAGTTCCCTCTTTCCTCCGGGGTTTTGGGACCACAGGCCTCGGCACTTTTAATCGATCTCCATTCACCAACCCAATCGTCTTCCTATCCTCTGAAATTGCATTCATCTCCACCTCACCATGCGCGGGCATATGATTAGCATTAACATTGGGAAATTGTGCAAAATTAATGGCCTTGGAATCCACCAGGTCTTGGACAGCATGCTTAAAAGCTCTACAACCCTCAATGTTATGCCCAGACGCCCCCGAATGGAATTCGCACTTAGCATTCTCATCGTAGTTGGTTGGCCTCTGATCAGGTTCTAATGGAGCTAATGTCCTCAATTGTACCATTCCGAGATCTTTCAACTTCCTCAACAGAAGAGCATACGGTATGGGTGGCCTATCAAATTGACGATCAACCCCCTTTCCTCTTACCTGGTTCCCAGCTCTCTGTGCTCCCGGGCGAGGTGACGGATGTCTCGGTGGTACAGATGAACCACCAACAGGAATGGTTGCAGTGGCAGCATAAGGGTGATAACGATCCTTACCGCATTCTCTTTTAGTCTGCGCACCACCCGATTCAACCTTCTTCTTGGGCTGACCAATGTCAAGGGATTTCTTCACCACAGAGCCAGAGGGATTTGTTACTTCAGATGACGGAGCCTTTTCCTGAACTTTTTCCTTAATCATCCAGCCCTCAATCCTTTCTAATCTCTCGGCCATGGCTTTCTGCCCCAAGGCAAGCCCTTGCACAACCCTGAACAAATCCCTCACCATCTCTTTCAGTTCGAGGATATCTGTGTTGGGAAGATCCATGAGTCTAGGAGTATTGCGCCTGGTGTAATATCTATGAGGTCGGGTTGAGTGCAAAGGTACAGCTCTACGAGCATGAGCAATTATTCCTGCAAAACAGCAAACAGGTTAATATGCATGAATGCGACGTCTATCCATATGAGGAAGCTTCTGTCTTTCGATCCTGGTTTCATCGAGACAGATAATATTTCACCGATAACATTTTGACATCCAGATGTCTCTCAACCAGATTCTCAATCCATAATACTCCTCATATGGCCAGACGTGAGTTTGATGCAGATGAATGCTAGATGTAATGATGCTAATGAATGAATGCAATGCGTTGCCATCCTCCAAGTCATCTGATCATCTGTTGCTCTGAATCACAGCCCGGATCTCTGAACCGATCATAACCATCTGAGGGAATATGTAACCATAAATCCGACTCAAGGGTTCCGAAATAAACGGAAGACAGATACATCATCATCACCACTGGTCTCTGAGCAGACACACCATCACCATCTGAATCGGCCCAGGGAATCCTGAAATAAACGGATCCCCACTGATAAATAACTCGGCCCGGGGAATCCTGAAATAAACGGATCCCCACTGATAAATCACGGACAGCACTCCGGCGTCTCGGCAATAAATGACCATAAATCCGACTTATAAATATGTCTCTGAATCACAGATCAAAAGTCACCATCTGAAGGCTATCTGAACAAACATCTGACAGAACAACCCTCCCCTCACAGGTAAGTTCTAATCAAGTCATCCTAAGGCGGATAATGGTCTCGACAATCGGGCGGAGATACTCAATGGGTTTGCCCTTTCGGGTGTGCCATTGTAGCTCCCTTAAAATCGTCTAAACCAAAGATCCGGGAATGATCGGTCACCAGAGTCAACAACTCAAATGGAGTGACTCAAACAAAGCGGAATATCCACAGAGATGAGTACTATCAAGTGAGCCTCGTCCGGCTTGTGGCACATCACGCCGCCAGGCACATGTTGACTTAACATGAAAGAGGCAACGTGAGACCACACTAGTCCTAGGTGTATACTCGGGCCTGGGTTTTAGCCCCACTCAGAACACCCACCCCACACAACAGAACCACCTGCAGAGGACAGCAACAACATGATAGTATGATGCATGCACATATTTAATGCAAATATAAACAAGGGTTAGAATAATAAATGCAATAAATAACACAAACAAGCAACCTAAACTAATCCTAGAACGCTAGGAAGGACTCGCTTAGGGACGATGGACCAGCATAGGTCTACATCGCAATGAATCCCCAGCAGAGTCGCCAGCTGTCGCATCCTGCGAAAAATCAACCGGCGAGCCTAAAAATAAAAACACACAGAGAGCCGCCACTGCGCGTTATTTATCCCAAGATAGGGAAAGGAAACGCTCAGAAAAACCTGGAAAGGAAATGGTCTTGCGACCAAAGAGAAAGGGTAAGGGAGTCGGTTACGCAAGGGGAAGGTATTAGCACCCCTCACGTCCTAGGTACTCCTAGGGATCCACGTCCTAGAATAAAGAAAAGGTTGCTAAACATCACACACACACACGGGGAACGCAGGTGGGGTTAGGAGGAACGAGCTCGATAAGGTATCGCACCTTATGCCTACATATCTTGTCTGGAACAAGAATCAGAGCCACTGTAGTTCGGCTTACGCACGCCAAACAACACAAAACATACCAACAAGCAAGGGTGGCAAACATGGAGCCCGACAACCACTGGATGGAATTACGTCGGCATCCGAACCAAAACACACTCAAAAGGGCAAACGTGGAGCCCGACAGCCAATCACTGGGCTTACGTCGGCATCCGAGCCAAAACACACAGTCAGATAACAAGTTAACGCACGCAAAAAAGAAAAAGGTTGCCCGGAGTGGTCTCGCACGACCACCTGCCTACATACCTCGTCTGGAACGAGGATCAGGGCGATGTAGTTCCCCTGAAAGGGAAGAAAGAACACGCAAACTAGTAGGGAGTCGGGAACTCGAGCCTACAAGTCATCAAGCAAGCAAGAAGAGACGCCGAGACGTCAGAAGAAATTGAACACACAGACTAACAGGGAGTCGGGAACTCGAGCCTGATAGCTGGCAAACAAAATACACGCAAAAAAGAAAAGGGTGCCCGGAGTGGTCTCGCACGACCACCTGCCTACATACCTCGTCTGGAACGAGGATCAGGGCGATGTAGTTCCCCTGAAAGGGACTAAATTGCTAACCAGAAACCGGGGAAAGATACACAACTAGGGAGCTGAGACTCGAGCCTAATGTTGTCATGCATCGTCAACCCTAAGTTCGGTTTTCTATCCTACTTGCATAAGCAAACTAACCTAACCAGGAAAGAAGCTAGCACACAAGCATACAATCATATATCATCAAATGAGAACAGGTATCTCAAACAAGCATGTCAATCAGATATCCACATAACACGCACTATAGCCAAACAAGGGGCTCAATCAATCAGGTTTGACTGCCTAAGCAATCGTCTGTACAGGCTGTGTTTGCTCTTAACCTTGCCATTACGAGGCTAAGGTGAAGCAGATGAAAGGATGAAGTGAGGATCAGACCTCACAGCTCTTATCCCTAACCAGGGAGAGCTGACAAATGAGCATGGGTCCAGAATGGGGGAACCCTTCTATGCTCGATGACTCTGACTCAATGTGCACTGCACAGATCTTGGGCTTTTGATCTCAATGCTACAACCATGTAATGGGAGCAAGGAGAAGACTCAACTGAATAATGGGGGACAGGTTGCTTGTCCCTACCTTCCACCAATTGCCTTACTTGAAGGGCTTTTCCTGCTTGGCTTAAAAATAAACATACACAAGCATTGCCTCTTAAGGAGGACTTCAGACAATTTGCCCGGCCCGGTAACAGCCGGGTCTCCAGACTACATGAAGTTTTAAGAAGTTACCTCAATGCAAATTGCTTATGCAAAGCAAAGCAAAGCAATAGTTCACAAGGAACTGAGCAACTAAAGTACCTGGAAACAATCAAACTCAGTCAGTATTCAATCAGACAAATTGTACAGCAAACAATCAAACAGTTTAAACAATACAACACAAAGCAAGCTCAAGGCTTAAGCCCAAGCTCCAACACCTACAAAACAATGTTATGTTAGTGTACAAACATCCACAACATCAATTAAAATCAACTTGTATCATTCTCCATGTACATTATGCTTTTGATCCTGAAAAACCAAGCAAATATTAGTAACTAGACCACTAGGCCAAGCCTAGGGTCCAAAAGCAAGAAAAAAAATTAAAACAGCAAGGTATCCACCATCCAACATCAAATTAACATCAAACAAGAGCAAACATCATTGGTCTCATGTTTATATCATCCATCATATTCAATTCATGCACAAAACAATCCATATGAGGTCAAATGAACCACCAAGCATACAAACAGAAGTATTGCATTCAAAGCCATGCCAAAACACATCAAAAAAATCTCAAATTAAATACACCTAAACAGGGGTCAATCAAGGTCTACCATGTCAAATTTGGGCTTAATTGGGCAAATGGAACCATGTCAATGAAAATCAACAAAAACAGACACAATTTCATGCTCCAATTCACACCATCAATGCATACATCCACTTCAAAAATTCATATCTCATTGAAAACAACACATAAATGGATGAGACCAAAACAAGGAGGTCACACAACGTGTCTAGTTCATGCATATCAAATTTCATGGCCATACAATACAATATGAGGATTTCCCAATCAATCTACCAACATGTATCACATGAGCTTGCAATTTCAACAACCAGAAATGAAAAATCAAGATTAAATTGAAAATGCAATGAAAAATCCTACAAAAATTCATCAAGCATCCTAACATGTCAACAAGTCATCATGCAAAATTTCAGCCAATTCCAACATGCATAGGTCATCCAATTAAATCCAACAAGTTGACATCAAGAGGTGTGACACAAATTGTCACACCTAAGTTCCAGAATTTTCTGCTCATTGACCAGGTATCAAAAATGCATGAAATTTACATAGAAATGAGCATCAATCAGTCAAGAATCATCACAAAAATTTTCAAGAATTTATTTTACATTTTGTGCATTTCATGATCAAATTGGTAGAAGGTAGCAAAAATGGACACATGTGAAACATCCCTAGGTCAAACAATATTTTTGCCATGCACAACTTTGTCCAATAGGTCAAAAAAATCCTAAACTCAACAAGGAAGTCAAAGAAACAATCCACACATTTTTCTGAATTTTCTACAATTTTTTATGAATTTTCTAACATTTGTATGATTTTAAGGATTAATTAAATTAATTGAAATTTGACGATGGCATTTCTGTAATTAATGCGCGGGGGAGGGAAACAAGTTATTTGAATTTTCAAATGAAAATGAAGATCAAACAGTAACAGGCCAGCAAACTCCATCGTCTTCCTCGCACAACTCAACCTCCAAGTCCAAAATCGGTTTTGCTCAAAACTCAACCAAATCTCACAAATGAATAACCGTTGGAAAGGTCTCACTCTCAGGATCTCAATCATGTCTACGATTTAACCTACAAGTTCCTAAATCTCACGGATCGATCGACTAAAGTTTCACATTCAAAGCTTCGAGTTCAGAGTTCTCCACCTACGGTTATCCATTTCTAAAACCAACAGCACCACTACGATCTATGATAAACAAGCTACAAAACGCCTATAACCAATTGAAAAATCGTGTTACTCGAATACTAACCTCAATTCGAAGGCAGTCGAGATTCGTGGAGTTTCGATGCTTAATTCCTTGAAACAGATGGCCTAGAAGCTACAAGAAGTTGCATACAAAGCTCAGGTTCGAGAGAGATTGCTCCTACCGCGCTAAATCTTGATTCACCATGGATGAGGCTATGTTGGACAGTCACGATTCCGAGCTTTTTCCAATCCAAACTCCACAAACAGTTTGAGAAGATGATGAGAGGAGTTCAATGCAAGAAGAATTCTCAAGATTGATCAAGAATTGATGATGAATTTTGGATTTGAAGTTTTGGTGTTCTTGAGGAAATTGAGAGAATTGGAAAGGTTTCAGATCTGGTTTTGGTGAATATGACAATCTGTCATGATTAGATGATGATTATGAATATATACTTCAACTTAATCCACACTTAATCACCTTAATTAACCAAACCAAATGTAATTAGCATAATGTGGTTTAACTTAAGCAAGGGCAAAATGGCCTTTTCACTCAAGCCCTGTGACAGCTCATTGACAGCTCATACATTCTCAATTGATATTTGGAGTGTGTTGGCTCAAATGAGATTTTCACTCTTGTGCATGAAGATGGTGCATGAAGTAATATGGACATGAACAGTGTTGTATGAGAGCTCAAAATAGAGTTATGTATTGATACATAACACTTTTTAACAGTATGCATCGATACATAACTTGTTTGTATCAATACAAGGCACTTTTTAACAGTATGCATCGATACATAACTTGTTTGCATCGATACAAGGCACTTTTTAACAGTATGCATCGATACATAACTTGTTTGTATCAATACAAGGCACTTTTTAACAGTATGCATCGATACATAACTTGTTTGCATCGATACAAGGCACTTTTTAACAGTGTGCATCGACACATAACTCGTGTGCACCGATACATGGCCCTTTTTTGCCTTGCACGCATCGATACGAAATTCGTGTGCATCGATACATGGAAAATTTTGCCATGCACGCCCGGTGGTAATTTGACCATATCTCCTCAACCGTTCATCCGATTCTCACGATCTTGGACTTTTTGAAAATGGGAGAGAAAGATCTACAACTTTCATGTTCAACAAAATTACATTTGAAGCTTTTTTGATGGTGGAAAATTGGGTTGAAGTCGTTCCAAAAACTTGCCATCCTTTTGGAAACTTGAAACCATATGTCATTTTTCCTTTTGGAAACCTTTGCTATGACCTCAAATCCTTCAATGTGAGTATTTGAAATGTCAAATGAGACTTGTTCGAACATGAATGGAGTATCTCTTGCCCTCTCCCTCCTCCAAATCCATCAATCCAGGCACCGTTGACCACAATTGACTTTTTCTGACAGATAGATGAATTTGGCTACGCACTGATCAAATTGAGCCCCAAACTCCTGATGAAATGGCTCAACCATGAAACCCTAGCATAATGAGCTCAATATAATCACATTATGATCCTCATAACCATCATAGCCCCCATCTCCTGATTATGCCCTGATTGGCCCAATGCAGATGATTAAGGTTGACCAGTGGTCAAAACCCTATTCCCAAGGAATCTTCTTCAATCTCCTGATGACATCCAACCATGATGATGATGATGTATCATTGCAAACAAGATGAAGACCAATACCCTTGGAGAATCATGAAACCCTAATTCACAACCCAATCCTCAGATGGCTAATGATCAGTCAATAAACCCTAGGCTTGCACTTTGACTTCCTCATCTTCTGATCAAGACTTGGGAAGATGGCTTGCACTATGTAACCACATGATATGCAACATGAAATGCCTAATGTCCTAAAATGATATGCAAATATGTTAATGCTGGTCCCAAAAGAGGAGGGCGAATTTTGAGGTGTTACACTTGGATGTACTTGTGTGTCCACCATAAGGCGCAGAGTGACAGTGTTGGATTATATTTTCTACCTCTTCTTCGGGTATACATCGACGGAAAATACCATCGGGGCCTCTTTTGAAAAGTAAGGGATCATCCCAGTAATAGTGTTTTATGTCGTGGAAGAATCGTTTCTTCTGCTGGTAAGATAAAGTAGGTGGAACTATTCCGGCAGCTAAATAATTGACTAGATCAGCGTACCATGGTATGACAGATATAGCTAAGGTGGTTTCTACTTGCATGTCGGAGTTGTTCTCTTCCAAAGTAGCTATGAGTTTATCATACGAGAAATCATCATTAATGGATGTTCTTTCTGGTTCAAGGTTCTCAAGTCTAGAGAGGTGGTCTGCTACTACGTTTTCAGTTCCTTTCTTGTCCTTGATTTCTAAGTCGAATTCTTGTAGTAACAAGATCCATCTTAGGAGTCTAGGTTTAGCATCCTTTTTTGTTAAAAGGTACCTGATAGCAGCGTGATCAGTGTAAACTATTATTTTGGCTCCTACCAAGTAAGAACGAAATTTATCTAGCGCAAATACCACTGCTAGGAGTTCTTTCTCGGTTGTGGCATAATTCATCTGTGCTTCATCCAAGGTTCTGCTAGCGTAATATATAACGTGAAGCTTTTTATCCTTTCTTTGTCCTAAAACAGCACCTACAGCATAATCACTGGCATCGCACATTATTTCGAATGGTTCATTCCAGTCTGGTGTCTGCATAATGGGTGCGGAGATCAATGCTTGTTTAAGAGTTTGAAATGCTTTTAAACAGTTATCGTCGAATATGAATTCAGCATCTTTCATCAACAGTCCGGTTAAGGGTTTGGTTATCTTAGAGAAGTCTTTGATGAATCGTCGGTAAAAACCGGCGTGTCCTAGAAAGCTTCGTACTTCTCTCACGGTTCTTGGGGTTGAAGATTTTCGATTACCTCTATTTTGGCTTTGTCTACTTCAATTCCTCTGTTCGAGATGATGTGTCCTAAAACAATTCCTTCTTGTACCATAAAGTGGCACTTTTCCCAATTAAGTACTAAGTTTACTTTTACACATCGCTCCAGAACTCTTTCCAGGTTTTCAAGGCATTCTTCGAAACTTTGTCCGTATACAGAAAAGTCATCCATAAATACTTCCATGATGTTTTCGAGAAAGTCGGCGAATATTGCCATCATGCATCTTTGAAAAGTTGCAGGGGCATTACACAGACCAAACGGCATTCGTCTATACGCGAAGGTACCAAAAGGGCATGTGAATGTTGTCTTTTCTTGGTCATCAGGGTGAATTGGTATTTGAAAGAAGCCTGAATAACCGTCTAAATAACAGAAATGTGAGTGTTTAGCTAATCGTTCTAACATTTGGTCAATGAATGGTAAAGGGAAATGATCTTTTCGGGTTGCTTTGTTTAGTTTCCTATAATCAATGCACATTCTCCATCCCGATTCGATTCGTTTAGTTATAGTTTCTCCTTTTTCGTTTTCAATAATGGTTATGCCTCCTTTCTTGGGTACAACGTGTACAGGACTAACCCATTTGCTGTCAGATATAGGATATATAATACCTGCTTCTAATAACTTGGTTATTTCTTTCTTTACTACCTCACTTAGGATCGGATTTAGTCTTCTCTGGTGTTCCCTAGAGGTTTTACAGTCTTCTTCTAACATGATGCGGTGCATACAAATAGAAGGGCTTATTCCTTTAAGATCGGTGATGTGGTATCCTAGTGCAGTTGGATATTTTCTTAAGATATGTAGGAGTTTTTCTGTTTCGAGTCTTCCTAGATCTGCATTAACTATCACAGGTCGTTCAAGTTCTAAGTCTAGGAATTCATATCTCAGATTTTTGGGAAGTGTTTTCAAATCAGGGGTTGGTTTGTTAAGACACTGCGTAGGATCTGGTGTTATTGCTAGGCATTGTTTAGATTTGTCCTCTAAAAGATAGTCTGATGGTTTGACTTCTCCTGACTCTGCTTCTTTTATGCATTCATCGATGATATCCATGAAGTAACATGTATCTTCTATTGCAGGTGCTTTCAAGAATTGGGAAAGAATGAATTCAATTTTTTCTTCACCTACTTCGAAGGTGAGTCGTCCTCGTTTTACGTTTATGATTGCACCGGCAGTTGCTAAGAATGGTCTTCCTAGTATAATAGGTGTCGTATCATCTTCTCTAATGTCCATAATTGTGAAGTCAGTGGGAATGTAAAACTGACCTATGCGTACGGGAACGTTTTCAAGGATTCCTACAGGATATTTGATGGAACGATCTGCTAATTGCACAGACATTTTGGTCGGTCTTAATTCTCCCATCTCTAGTTTCTTACATATGGATAAGGGCATAACGCTAATTCCGGCTCCTAAATCGCATAAGGCTTTGTCGATGACAAATTTTCCTATGTGACAGGGTATAGAGAAGCTACCCGGATCCTTGAGTTTAGGGGGCATGTTTTGGATTATAGCGCTACATTCGGCAGGGAGTGTAACGGTTTCGCTATCCTCAAGTTTCCTCTTATTAGAAAGAATTTCTTTTAAGAATTTAGCATATGAGGGCATCTGCGTAATAGCTTCGGTAAACGGAATTGTAACGTTTAATTGTTTAAGGAGATCAACAAATTTTCTAAATTGGCCTACATCTTTGGTTTTAACAAGCCTTTAAGGGTAAGGTATACGTGGTTTGTAAGGTGGTGGAGGTACATAAGGTTCCTTCTTTTTTAGGGTTTCCTTATTACTCTCTTCCTTTTCCTTAGGTTCACTTTCCTCAATGGATTTCTCAGGGTTTTGGTTTTCTATCCTTGGGTCAGACGGTCCTTCCACTTCCGTTCCACTTCTCAATATAATTGCATGAGCTTGGCTTCTCGGATTGGGTTGGGGCTGTCCAGGGAATGTACCAGTTGGTGCAGCAGTAGGTGCTTGTTGTTGAGCTACTTGAGATATTTGCGTTTCCAGCATTTTGTTATGGGTAGCCAGGGCATCTACTTTGCTTGCTAGTTGTTTAAGTTGTTCGCCAGTGTGTATGTTCTGGTTTAAGAAATCTTTATTGGTTTGTTGTTGGGAAGCTATAAAGTTTTCCATCATGATTTCCAAGTTGGATTTTCTAGGGGTATTATTGTTAGGATTCGGTTTCTGATATCCTGGAGGTATAGATGGGGCTTGATTTGGAGACTGTCCAGGTGCGTATAAAGCATTATTACTCTTATATGAGAAGTTTGGATGGTTCTTCCAATTTGGGTTATAGGTATTCGAATAGGGGCTTCCTTGAGCATAGTTTACTTGCTCTGTTTGGATTCCAGTCAAGAGTTGACATTCCGCAGGAGTGTGGCCTTGGATTCCACAGACCTCGCAATTCTGAGTTATAGCAACCACGGCTGCTGGAGGCGATACGTTTAAACTTTCAATCTTCTGGACCAAAGCATCCACTTTTGCATTGACGTGATCAAGGTTACTTATCTCGTACATGCCAGTTTTCGGTTGAGGTTTTTCCACTGTTGTTCGTTCGGTTCCCCACTGATAGTGGTTTTGGGCCATGCTCTCGATAAGCTGGTAAGCATCCGCATAAGGTTTGTTCATTAGTGCACCACCTGCAGCGGCGTCTATTGTTAACCTTGTATTGTATAAGAGACCATTATAAAATGTGTGAATTACTAACCAGTCTTCCAAACCATGGTGTGGGCAAAGTCTCATCATGTCTTTGTATCTTTCCCATGCTTCGAAAAGAGACTCGTTGTCTTTCTGTTTAAATCCGTTTATCTGGGCTCTTAACATAGCTGTTTTGCTTGGCGGAAAATATCGGGCAAGAAAAACTTTCTTCAACTCGTTCCATGTGGTGACTGAGTTGGAAGGAAGAGATTGAAGCCATCTTCTAGCGCTATCTCTTAATGAGAAAGGAAAAAGACGAAGTCGAATTGCCTCTGAAGTGACACCATTAGCTTTAACAGTATCAGCGTATTGGACAAATACGGATAAATGAAGGTTTGGATCTTCGGTAAGATTTCCAGAGAATTGGTTCTGTTGCACAGCCTGCAACAACGAAGGTTTAAGTTCAAAGTTGTTTGCTTCGATTGCGGGTGGAGCAATACTTGAATGCGGTTCATCTTGCGATGGAGCGGCGTAATCTCTAAGAGCACGAGCTGGTTCTGCCATCTCGGTTAAAGAAGGAAAATCTTTGAGATCAGGAAGGTCTATAGGAGGGAGATTGTTTTCAGCACGATATTCCCGAATTCGTCGTAAGACTCGGAGATATAGTTCGATGTCGTTGATTCGTAAATAGAGCGGTTCGCCTTGAGAGCGAGTGCGTGGCATACAAATCAACGAAAGAAAGAAAATAGAAGAAAAAGAAACCTTAGTCTCTACAGCGTAACGGAAGAGTTACGATATCGATTGAATAAAAGTCCCCGGCAACGGCGCCAAAAACTTGATCGCTCGACTGGGTGAGTCGAGAATGGGATACAAACTGCAAGTGCACAGTTCTATCGCGTAGTTTTAAAAGATATCGATCCCACAGGGACTTATGAATCGATATACCGTTATCTAAAGTTACTACGTAAATCTAAGGTGAAGATGTTTGATTGTTTGGGGAAAAACTAAGAGCTAAACTAATGTCTAGATTAAATATTAATAAAACGGATATCGGTATGTAATTCGTCAAAACTAGGGAATCAAGTCTTTGTCGGTTTCTTGGTTTTAAAATGAACCGTTTCGGTTAACTTTATTGGTTAAAGGTTCTATCTCAAACTCTCGCTCTGTTGAATAAACCATGATTTTATATTAATGTTGCTGTCACTTATAATTAAGTCAAAAACCATATTTTGAAAACAATAAAGTTGCAGAAACTCTTTTTAAGAAAATACTGACCGTTTTAAACACCCTTATCTCAAACTCTCGCTCTGTTGACTTAGGTTATATAATTAAATCCAAATGCTTAACTCTCGTCCTCACATTCAATCTTTAAAAATACTTTTTGGAAAAGGTCAGAATTTAATTAACTCTAAAACTTGCTCTCGCCCTGATCTAGAATTAATGCCTAACTTACACTGTCCAGTTAAAATCTCAAACTCTCGCTCTATTGATTTTAACTTCTCTATGTCTTTTACTTTTGTAAAAAAATCTTGTTATTAAACCTGTAAGTTGAGACCATAAAAAGATTGATTTTGATTTTAAGTTTAGATAAACCAACTCAGTCTCGATCCCTTATTCTGCTTACTTTACATACCGATACCTAGGCAAATTAGCCAGACATGCTAAATAAACAAGAATTCATATCATGCATAAACAGACTCATTCCAGGCAGGCAATATGAATAAACAATAGAATAAAACATACAAAATTAAATAGCAATTAAAGAACCTGAATGCGTAATACAATGGTCTTGAACACTCCACCACAAGCCGGTAGGATTTGTTCTTGGATTCTTAATTAAACCGTAAAATAAATCAAGGAAATAAAACTCGAATATAACGTAAGGTTAAATCCGGTATGAAGCTGCACAGTAGTTTCCGGTGTAGAAACTATTATGCGAAAAATATCTAAAAGCTAAAAACGGGAAAGATAAATTGCAAGGGAAAAGGGAAAGTAAAGCTTGCAAAAGAAATAAATAAAATGAACAATGCTGGAAGGGAAGAAAAATAAGCAAAGGCGTGAAAGGAAAATTTGGCAGAGCTTTCGCAAAACTGAGCGTGCCAAAACTTGTGTCCACGGCAAAGAGAGGAGATGGCTATTTATAATAGCCTTGGTAACTGCCTTGCGTTTCCTACGAGTCTTCAGCATGGCTAAATACACGGCTTGAGAATAGGACACGAAATCCTCAACGTTACTTCCATTCTTCTGAGAGCGTAACTTGCGCCAAAAAGCTAGTGGACTGGTGTGACGCTCGTCACACCATGTGTGACGTCCGTCACAAGGCTACTTCGCGTGACGCTCGTCACAACCCTTGTGACGCCCGTCACAGGGGCAACTTGCGCTTCCTTTTGGGCTGGGCTTAGTCTTGGTTATTTGTTTTCTTTTTATTGCTTTTTACACCTCCTTTTCTTCCCTTTTTCACTTTTGCTTCAAAATGGGTACCTGATGTAAATAGAAAAGAAATACTGCATAATATCTGATAAAATGGGATAAATTAAAGTAAATGATAATATAATCTAATTAAATTAAGTCTTAAAATGTGATATAATTTCATGTTATCAGCGATACTGGTATCGGTGATCCTTTCTTAGCTGGGGGTACTTGATTCTGTCTGAGGGTAGAAATATTTAACAGAAGCCTGGCTGGGGGTGGAAGAGATGACCAATTTGTCTAGTAATGCCAATTGCTTTTGGGGAATAACTGGCTTTGCTGGGGAATAGAATTAGCAACGGATTCATTGGAAAGCATGGTTAGACCTTCTCCACGATCCTGAAGTCTCGTAGTAATCGCTATTTCTATTTTATGCACGCATTTTTGGTAAACATCGATCATATCCAAATGCATATATTAATTCGAATTAAATCAATGGACGTTTATGCAAACAAAACAGAGAAAGTAAAACAAGAGCATTTTTTTTTTTGAAACTAAAATTATATTGATTTCGAAAGAGGGCCTATAAACAGGCAATTTGTGTACAAGGAGACAAAAATCCTAGTAAGAGGAAATTGTCAAGAAAACAAAGAGAAAGCTATGCCGAAAACGTCCTATTGACTTTAATTCCACTACTGCCATTATGTCTTCAAGCCTCTCATCTCCTGCTGTCGGATAGAAGTGATTAGCTTGTTCAGTCCTTTGAACTTGGATGAAGCTGTCTGAGAACGGGACATAGTCATACACTTTAATCCCTAATTTTTGCCTGGACCGCCTTTTCAGGTTTTCAATCCACCAGGATACCCCTTTTTGCCCAAGCCGCCTTTTCAGGTTTTCGACTTGCCGGGTGCACATTTTTTTATGTTTATCCCTAATTTTTGCCCGAACCTTTTTGGTTCGCCGGGATGCCCTTACTTTTGCCTAGGTACGTCGACCTAGCAGGTCTCTTTTATGCGTAGTATTTTTTGACTATGTCTGCGTTCACGGGATGCGGGAAGTCTTCGTCGTCCATTGTGGCTAGTATCATGGCTCCACCAGAGAATACCTTCTTAACTACAAATGGCCCTTCGTATGTGGGAGTCCATTTGCCCCTGGGATCACCTTGTGGTAGAATGATACGCTTTATTACCAAATCGCCAATTCGATATACCTGTCTCTTGACTCTTTTGTTAAATGCCTGGGTCATGCGCTTCTGATATATCTGTCCATGACAAACAGCCGCAAGTCTCTTTTCATCAATCAAATTTATCTGATCGAGTCGAGTCTGAATCCATTCATCTTCATCTAAGTTTGTATCTTTCATAATTCTTAGAGAAGGAATCTGAATTTCCACTGGTAAAACGCCTTCCGTTCCATAGACTAAAGAGAAGGGAGTTGCCCCTGTCGAGGTGCGCACTGAAGTGCGATAACCATGGAGAGCAAAGGGTAACATCTCATACCAGTCTTTGTATGTTACTGCTATCTTTTGTATGAGCTTCTGGACATTGTTAGCAGCCTCCACGGCGCCGTTCATCTTTGGCCGGTACGGAGAAGAGTTATGGTTTTTTATTTTGAACTGCGTGCAGAGTTCAGTTTAGTACCATCATCAGTGATAACTCTTTCAGGAGACAACAGGTTTCTCGAATAGATATTTGATAGAATCCATCTTAGAAGTCAATAAAGTGGTATGATTCAACATATACTGTCTTAGTCGGCGAGCAGCGCAAGCCAAAGCACAGCAAGCTTTCTCGAGCTATGAGTATCTTGTTTCACAGTCGGTACCTTTTGCTAAGGCAGTATATGACATGCTCTTTTCGACCAGACTCGTCATGTTGCCCCAACACACACCTCATTGAATTTTCTAACACAGTCAAATACATGATTAGAGGCCTTCCTTCAACTGGTAGCATCAGAATTGGAGGTTCTCGGAGATACTTCTTGATTTTGTCAAAAGCTTCTTGGCATTCATCATTCCATACCATCTCTTGATTTTTTCTCAGTAATTTGAAGATGGATTTGTAAGTAGCGGCCAAATGGGAGCTAAATCGGGCGACGTGGTACAGATTTACGATTTTGATCGATGCCCCATGCAGCTGAATAGTCTTTTCTTCTTGTAGTACCAGTCTGGCAAGTTCTCCAGGGACTTCACAATCTTCCTCGCTTCCACCCTCGGCTTGGTAGATCGGATTTTCAAAGTCATAATGAACAGTAGCAGAATTACTATCAACAGGATCAAGAGTGGATATGGATCAGCAAATTGTTACGTGAGTGTGTGCAAGAATACATAGCTTTGTTTAAAAGATGACAGGAAAGATAAAGAGCGCAATATTTGAATGCAAAAAGTCCATTGATTCATTGAATGTGAATATGCTTATGAAAATGACAAAACCCTTGAAAAATTAGCTATTGTGCCCCGGGCATAGACACAATGCTTTGAAACACTAAAATAGCAATAACAATTACTCCTGACTAAAGGAAATCAGGATAGTGTCTTCAGCCTTCCAATTGTCGAGTCCGTCACCAATTGTTGGGAACATCCGGCTATCCCAGTCATAATCGTCATCAGCATCTTCCACAGCATTAACATTCTCGTCATGATTAGGCAGGGGAGCAATGAGGACATTAGGAGTCTCCGGATGATCAGAGGTAGTTGCCTGTATCTTTCCACTTCGAATGTCGCTTTCAACATGTTCACCTGTTAATATAAGTTCAGTGAAACCCGATGAGGAACTTCTCAATAGATGGCTGTAGAATGGGCCAGTCAGTGTGCTCATGAACATGTCTACTAATTCTCGATCAGTCATAGGGGGTTTGACTCTGCCAGCCAAATCTCTCCATTTCTGAGCATATTCTTTGAAACTTTCTTTAGATCCCATAGTCATATTCTGCAACTGTAGCCGAGTAGGTGCCAATTCAGAATTATACTGGTAGTGCTTGTAGAAAGCTGTCGCTAAATCAGTCCATGTGTGGATGTTAGAGCTCTCGAGCTGATAGTACCATTCCAACTGTGTGCCAGACAGACTCTCTTGGAAGAAATGGATCCATAGTTTCCTATCAGTGGTATACGGCTGAATCTTTCTCACATAAGCTCTCAGATGCATCTGAGGACAAGATGCCCCATCATACTTAGTGAAAGCGGGGACCTTGAATTTGCGGGGAATGACCACATCAGAGACCAGACCCAAGCTTTCGAAATCCAGACCGGGTGCCTTCTGAGATTCCATAGCTAGCATACGTTCTTCCAACAACTTGTACTTGCCATCTCTTAGAGAGTACTGTTCATTCTCATAATCTTCATTGTCGTCCTCAGGGTTGAAGAGATCAACATTCTCATCTTCTGAATCTGTCTCTGTTTCCTCTTCTTGATCCTTCAGGATTTTAATCTCGACTCCTGCGGCCTGTCGTTTGAGCCTTCTTCCCGGATTGATGTAACTCACAGCTTTCTTGTCTTTCTTCTGCCCGAGCAAGAGAGCCTTCAGTTCCTCCTGCCCCTTGGATAAGTTCAAGATCATCTTCTGGAGTTGAGCATTCTGAGCATGGAGATCTTTGATAGTTTGTTCGAGGTCCATTTTTCTGTTTGCAGGAAAATCGTGAGAACATTGATCCCTTTAGAGTACCTGTTATGCAATGTGATGTTATGCTATGCAATATATGAAATGTTTTCAATGTTTAAAGTCCTTGAAATGGTTAGTACAATGCAATGATGTCATGATGTCATGATGTTATGATGTTATGATGTTATGATGTTATGATGTTGTGTAAATAACAAGCACAAGCAGGTCACACAATCATCATTCCTAGGTTTTAAGGCTTGCATGAGTTCCAAAGGTAAGTACCCTCCCCACTGAAATTTAGTTGGTTCAACCTGTCCTAGAATAGTAACCGGGTTCTAGAAGGATCTCAAATCACCGACCTTCCTTTAAGTCCACTTCAGTGCAACACCAAGTGGTTGATCGAAGCTTCCCTAAAGTCCAATCTCAAAGAGTGTAGTATCGAGTCTCAACCAACCCCAGTCGGAACCGAAGTCAGTTATCTCACTACTTTCTAATGGCTAGGATGAGTCAATTAGGGTTCTAAAGGTCTGGTTAATGCTTTGATGACACCACGCGAATGCCAAATTTTTCCTCAAGTAAACATGAGGAACATCAGGACATCCAAAGTGTCACATTAACCGTAGCTATCATTTTAACCATTCCAGTATACGCCGGATAGTCGCGATGATCTATTGCTACTTACCTAAGGTACACTAGATCCGGGTGTAGGATCTTTCACTCAAAAATACCCAAGCAATCCCTTAAACGTAAATCAGACAATTTGGAATAAGTGATCTTGTTTTTAAGGTAACCTCTCTTTTTAAAGTATCCCCAGCAGAGTCGCCAGTTCTGTCATACGGTGAACTGACTTGGGGTATTTTGCTTTTTATCGCAATGTCGCGGATAGCAAGAGTCGCCACCGACTTTTCTTTTATCCAATAAGGAAAGGTGGAAAAGAACAGGAAAGACCTCAATAGATTTTGGGTTCGGGAGGTACATTATACAAAGGGAAGGTATTAGCACCCTTTGTATCCATGGTTATCCATGGGCTCTTAATTGCTGGATCACTTATATTTTTGTCTGAAAAGTGTTGGTGAATTGTTTAAAAATGTTTCGAAAAGAGAGTTTAACTTTGTAATGATTCTCGTATGAATGTATACAAAGTATTTATCTCGTTTGATTTTGAAAAACAGTTTAGAAAAATGTAACTTGGTAATGATTCTAGTATGAATGTATACCAAGTGGTGATTTTCTAGGACTTGCAAAGTGTGAGGGGTGGAAAATGTTTTAGGTTATGATCCAGTAATTGAGAGTTATACCTTCCTAAGGTCGTTATGAACGTTTCCTATCCTTATGAGGGTAAAACTGTCCTTACTATTGAGAAGTAAGTAATTTTATCCTTTGGATGTAAAAGGGTCATCGTAGGGTCATCGATAGGTCATTGAAGGCAACAGTTATAAGGATACCTTAGCATTCGAAGGGACGATCATCATTTAACCGTAGGCTACACCGAAGGGTCATCGAGGGACAAAATCGTATTTTCGAAGGCAACATCCGAGGGACTATGATTTATTTTATGATGATTTAATCGAAGGGCCATTGCTAAGTGTATCCCCACATTCGCGGGACATGACCGTGGTACCGTAATATCGTAAGGCAACAAAGAGAGGTCCAAGATCACATATTTAAAGGTCATATTTTAAAGTCAATTAGGTGATTAGGATGAATCTCCACATTAAAATCAATACATTAAAATTAATACATTAAAATTAATACATTAAAATTAATTAAGCAATTTAGGGTGGATCTTCATAAGGGTATCCCACAAATAAAGTGGAAGGCCTAAACAGCACTCTTTTCCTGGGATATGTGAACCTTTACAAAATTCAGCAAACGGGTTAGAATACCAATCAGGGTGCAATCGAGGATTACACCGCAAAAGAAAACACAGCAGCATGAATGTCAGGCAAAACAGTGCATAATTAACATAGAATAGATCAGGTTACGCATAGGACATAACAAATATCAACGGCTGTCCCGTTCGCCTCTGCCTCGCCTAGCGAGGTCCTAGCGAATGCTCGCTACATGCTCGCTTAGCGATGTGCTAGCGAGCGGCTGCGGGTTTTGAATTTCAGAACAGTATGATCTCAGCATGCTGCATGCCTTATTGCATTCAATTACAGAAATAATATAGTCAAACACTCAGGATATTCAGGCGTACTGGAATTCACATGCAAAGTCTAATTACATATCCAAAAATTCAATCATGATGTATCATGTATTTAGAGATTTACAAATTAGAAGCATAAAACAATAATGATACACAAACCTGTTTGCAATGGAGTGGTAATGCTGAATTGGCAAGTCACTTTTGGTATCGGGTTGAGTTGGGCGGCGGTAACTTCGGTGCGGATGAGCGGCCGTCAGGGTTTCTTCACTCCGACTTCTCTGGGCTACTCTCCGGGGTTGCTATGCCAGGGTTTCCGGCCGTCTCCGTCTCGGTTTTTCGTTCTCCCTTTTCGTTCTGGAGTTGGGGTATTTATAATACTCCTTTGATGACCTAATGGGCTCAGAATGAAGCCCGAAATTTTCTGTTGTCTGTCAGCTTCGCTAGGCGAGCGTGTAGCGAACGTGTAGCGAACGTTCGCTAGGCGAGCGTGTAGCGAACGTGTAGCGAACAGGCCAGTTTGGGCCATTTTCTGGATTGGGCCATTCGTGAGCTGGGCCTTTGTTCCTTTAAGATCAGTGTCATAAAAATGAGTCGGAATGCCCTGAAAAATGTCTTAAAATATTAATGGGCAAATTTTGGGGTATGACAGCGAGGTAGTTTATCCTTCTGAACTTGTGGTGGTGGTTCTGGCTCTATCCTGAGAGCTAGCTTTTCAGGTTTGGGTTCAATTTTTTCATCCACCACCTTAAAGTCTAACTTGCCCCTTTTAATACTAATGAGTTCCCTAGTTTCACGGTCTTCTAATTTTCTCTTCTTATTCAGGATCTCATATAAAGGTGCATTGGTGTGGATATTTTCCAATATCTCCTCATACCTTTCGAATTTGGGGTCTACCTTAACATCCACGGACCTTCGTAGGAAAGGAATTCATGATTTATAGGGAGGAGGAAGAACACATAGTGCTTCCTTCTCCACCTCTTCGACAACCTCCCTTTCGGGTGGTGTCGGTGGATCTTTCTCAATCTCTACTATTTTCTCACATGAACCCTCCTCATTATCACTCTCAGGATTTTTGGTAGATTTTTCACTGGTGATTGTTACAACATCCGCATGTTTCTCAAATAATGGTCCTAGAGGTGTCTGTGCATGCATAGAGATTTGAGTCTCCAATGCCTCGTTGTGAGTGACGAGGGACTCGACCACAGTGTTCAGTTGCCTAAGGGTTTCATTGGTATAGAGACTTTGTTCTCTAAATTCTTCATTATGAAGAGTTTATGTGGCCACAAAGTGTTCCATCATATATTCTATCCTAGAGTGAGTTTGTGTCACAATGAAATCCTTAATTAATATTTCCAAGTCGGATTTATAGGAATCTTGTGATTCCTCAAAATAATTGGAGTGATAATCGTAGACAAAATTTGGGTGATACATAGTAATAGAGAAAATAGTTCCTTAGTCTATATTGGGCAACACTGGAGTTACGATATCAACTAAATTAGTCCCCGACAACGACGCCAAAAACTTGATCGCGACTTAGTAAGTCTATGGGAATCGTGACTGCAAGTGCACAGTCGTATTGCGTAGTTTTAAAGATTATCGAACCCACACAGACTAATAATCAAACGTATCATTATCTGATGTTACTATGTAAATCTAAGGCTAAGGAATAATCTAAGATTGGAGGGATGAAGATAAATAACTATAACGTAAACAGAAGATTAATAAAGATATTTAATAAAAGGATATCGGTATGTAACGCATCAAACTTCGGGGATTCAATAGATAGTTGGTGTAATCTTATTGATCAAAATATTCTTCAGTAGAAATTATTTATAAAAAGGACTTTGTCTCACACTCTCGTTTTTATTGACTCTGACCATACTCTTAAACCAGAATGATTGGCTCTTGCGGTCTCATTATGAATTTAAAAGTATTTTTTGAATATGAATAAAGTCTAATTAATCCTAAAGCTCCCTCGTTGTGTTTAGGATTAATGCCTAGTTTCAACTATCCAGTTAAAGTCTCACACTCTCTTTTTTATTGACCGTAACCTTTGTTTGCTTTGTACTCTCGTACGAAAAACAGTTTTGAATAAAACAAGAAACTAAAACCGGAAAATAATATTTTATAAAAGTCAACACCAATTATTTATGAATCTCATCGTTTCGACGGTCTTTACATATCGATACCTAGGGGTTTAGTCGGACATGGATCCGGTAACAAACATGGTATTCAGACAATGAAGCATACAATAAGGCATAAGTAATTAAAATGGCAATTAAAAGACAACCTGGAATATAAATCGAGAACTTTGAATGAATCCTGATTATTCAAATTAAATAATGCCGATAAGCTTTGGCAATCGACAACACCGTTACAATCGAATTTAAATGCTTAAACAATAAATTGCAATAGCCCCCGATGTGGAGAGTCTATTGCTTTTACAAAGTAAGAAACTGCCTAAGAAAATCTAACTAAAAGAATCTGACTGAAAAAATGCACACCCGTGAGAAAACCGACCCCTCCTTTATATACTTCCACTTCCCTTAATTCTAGCATTCATTGGTTGAAAAGGTAAGTGGAAATCATGGCTAAAATTATGGAGGTTGTGGCTAAAAAGGTGGATAAAAAATAGGGGAAACCGGGTTGATGGCGGTTGCCACAACCCTAGTATTGTCTCCGTGGCGAGCGCCGCCTTTTGAGGGATGGGCGCCACCACTTCCTTGCTTTGTGGCAGGCGCCACCACTCCCTTTAGGTTATGTGGCGGGCGCCACACATCCAAGTGGTGGGTTCCACATGTCCATTTGGTGTGGTGGGCCCATGCTCTCTATTTTTCTCCATTTTATTCTCTTTTTCTTTCCTTTTTGCTATTTTCCACTTTGCTTGCTTATACATCTCTTATTCGATAAATACCTGAAATAAACATAAAATATTGCGTAATAATAAGTGTTAATCAAGAAAAAAGAAATGCATATGAAGCCAAATATACGATACGTTTTCGCGTTATCATTAGTCAAAAACTCGATTAAAATTCTATGTACAAATTCCTAAGGGAGCATGCATTCGTGAAATGGCAAAAATTGGTAAGATAAACCCCTTAGGGGTAAAATAGTCATTTCACAAATATTGATATTGAATTAAATTCCTAATCATGAAATCCTATTTAAAATCCATTCTAAGTTTTAAACAATTCTATTTAGTTTTAATTCTAAAACCTATTAAATTTAAGAACTAAATGAAGTTGTTATTTCTAAGAGTTTATCAAAGTTAATCGAAAACTTTTAATAAAAATTAAATCCCTAATTAATACTAATTTCTAACCAAATCCTGATCCTTCAATTAAGCTAAACTAAACATTAACTAAATGGAATTAGAAAAACTAATCAACAACTAAGCCATGTAAAAAACAACAAAAAGAGAAAGATGGGCCAAACACCAGCGAGGGGTGCAAGCCCGAAATGGAGGGTTCACAAAGCAAATGGGCGTAGGGCCCATCCTAAATCCCAATAATCATACTGATTATTTTTGGGGCGAAAACACACCAAACAAGTTATTGGGCCTACAATCCGATGGATCCAGCTGCAGAATCCAGAACACAAATGGAGGGGTGTAGATAGTGATGAAATTAAAGTGAGGGTAGCTTTGTTTGGGCTTAAGGCCTAAAACGGGATTCCAAGAGTTTAATCTGGTTCACCTTAACCTAATAAAGGGATATGAACCATCACGATGAAGCCTCCATGCGTGGCCATGAGCGTGAAAATGGATCTTTCTAACGTCCTTCGCGTTCATGAATCTACGTCTGTCACTCTCCACTGGCAACTTCTCTGAAATGCCTCCCTCCAAGCGCCCGATGGAAACAGACATAGCATCGATAACACATTCTATCGTGTCCATCATCATCTTCATTAATCGAATTCAACTCTTTTTTCATCAAGATGCAAGCCTCTTCGCATTGGGCTCCTAGTCGTGATGCAAAAATTTAGACTTCGAAACTGTTTCCACGATTTCGCAACGATCGGAGATGAACTGTACGGTGTATCGAACGACGAGACTCGATTTCTATTAGCGTGCAGATTTGAAACGGAAGCTAAAGATTAAGGACTTACCGTATTAACACAGGTATTGAATCTTCGTGAATCTTTTATGCTCTATCTCCTTACTCTGTCTTAAAGTTGTTTTTTATGTATGCTAATCGCCACGTACGATGGTTCTGTGAGGTCTTGGAGAGCTTGACTTGCACAGGTGGTGATGGAACTCGAGTCTTTGGGATGAAGGTTGCAACAGGTGAAGCAAAAGTGAGTCTGTGTAAAGAGAGGTTCATCATCCAAAAGAAAAACCCCCTTTGCAGAATTACGTGAGTTTATTTATAGAGTTTTCATCTTCTCAAATCTGTTGGAAATGTCACCCAAATTCATCTTCAAATGCCACTGAAATTTCAACAATTAGTTACCAACAGAGTTATTAGTAATGGTCGCGAAAGGCGCGATCCCGAGCGGTCCGGATGGAGCGGCCACCAGCCGCGTGAGAAAAGGGTGGCGGAGTGGCGTTTGAAAACGCGGTCGAGATCGCCGCAAACGCGGGTCGCGGGCCGCACCATGAGTGGTGCGGTTTATCCACTTTTGCCTTTTTTTCTCCTGATATGTTTCTCTGGTTGTTTTGCAGATGCCGCAGAGAAGAAAAGGAGAAGAAAGGCAGCGGCGGAGAAGAAACAAGAAGGCAGCGGCAGAGAAGAAAGAAGAAGACAGACAATAATTAGGATTTAATGGACTCGTTAAGAATAAAAAGGCTTTTTTTACTGAATACAAAATTAAAGTGGGCCTGAAATGGGCCTTATGTTAAAAAAAGACATATTAACCCTTTAGTTTATAATAGGATAATAAAATCTAATAAATAAAATAATATTAAACTTAATAAATATAATAACATTTAATAATAAATATAATAATATCAGATATCAGATATTTTTATTTTATAAATTTAATTTTTATAAAACATTTATGTTGCTAATTTAATATTCTTTTTAATGTTCATCCAAAATAATTTATTTTTATTTGTATAGATTATTTATGTATTTAATCTAAAAAATAGTCCATTCTAAAAAGTCAACAAAACTTATCCCGCTATCCGCTATCCCGTTATCCAAGTTTTTGAGCCGACCGCTCCGCTCCGCTATCCGCTATTAATAACTCTGGTTACCAAATGCACAAAACAGTTATTGTGATTGTGGTTCTACCATCCCCTGTATGTTCTCCTATCTTAGTTGTCATGGGGCCTTAATCGGTATACTCTGTTTGAATGAGTTTGCAGGGTCTTTGATGTTAGCTTCCTTTCGGTACTCCACCGCTTGGAAATTCCTTTGGACTTTTTCTTAATTACCCTGTGAGCATTGTTAAAAAACCGAAACTCCTTTCTTCAACTTAACCTTCCTATTACTGCACTTGGAAGCAATGCATCAAGGGTTTTTTTAACTCTTTTTTCTTCTCCAAATCCGGCTCTGCCTCAAATCTGGCATAGCATGAAAGGCTACAATTTATCCGGCACCCGTGGTTCCTATCATCTTCCCTTCCAGATTAATGGCTCTATGTGCAAAGCCAGCAACATTGAAACTAGTGTGGCCAGAACCAAATCCGACAATCGAAGGTAATTCTCATATCTTATACTTCTTTTAGTGATAACAAGACCATGTGAACTTTGGTTTATGACTTAGGTGGGGTTCCCAATTGCCTGCTATTTGTGAACTTGGTTTTTTTTATGTGTGTTAATCTGTCCATGGTTTGGTGACGTGTATAAGATAATATGGAGAGGATAATTGTAAAATGCTTCCATTTTTCTTGATTTTGTGCAGGTTATGGAACCTGTTATGAGCTCATTGAACTCAGAATTGCATTGATTTTTTTCTTGGAGAGGAGGTCGATTATAGAGTTGTTGAGGGGTTTACAACTCGGTTTTGTTTTCACGACAGTCGGGGCGGTTAGAATTTTGTCATTCTGTTATGGTTTTCGAAGAGAAATTGGTTGGAATTGTATTATAACTGTCATAATAAGTATGAAATGGAATTGCCGAAATTCCTGCGAAAAATTGTTGAATTGGAACAATGAAATTCTGTTGAAGGTGAGTGCCATATGGATGGCTTGGATTGACTTGATACCTACGTTTTCAAGATGTTTTTGCAGCTTGGCGGTTTCAACTAAACATGGATCTTTGGTCAAAATTGTGTATTTTTGTGTAAATGACATTTGTATGGTGGGTTTGAAAAATTTGAATGAAAATATCTCTTATGAACCAAATCTTACTTTCATGTCGAAAAATGTTTCCGCCCTTTTTCTTTGAGTCGTGACTTGAAATGAATGAGTCGTTATCTTAATGATACTTGAACAAAATGGATTCTCAGTGCGTAATAACACATGGACCAAATGGACCAAGGTACATGGATGAACCAAGAACACATGCCCTTTTTAATCACAAATGATCAATGACAAACAACAGACCAAAATAATGCAGCCATGGCTCATGAATCACTGACCAAAGACCTATGAACTCGAAAGCACCATAGGCTTAAACTTGATGGATTAGAAATGGCCAAGTAGAATATACATATGTGGATGCTTGAACAAATCCTTGAATCAGATTAAATCTCAACCATGTAGACACGTAGATTAACTGGATAACTCCCATAACCACGTGGATCGATGATGGATGATGCATGATGTGATAGCCAAACACCTCTCCCTGATGAATTAGGGTTTCAAACAATCTCTAGATGAAAAGGCAAACCAATAAGAGGCACAAGGACCGAGTCTCCTTGATTAGGGTTTTATGGTGCATACCATCTAAACAAGGTCCTCACACCATGCATGAGACTCCACGGACAAGCTCCCAACACATGGGTTCCTCAACTAGGGTTTAGAAGTCAAATCAAATAAGTAGAGAATGTCAAACACAAGATCCCATAGGAGCAAAGTCAAAAATTTAGGGTTGGGCTACCTAGATGAATACCATGGTGTAATCTTCAAGAATCAAGGTCTCAAAGAATCAAGAAATTGGGGTTTCTCCCCATGATGAGCAATACCACCATCTTTAGGCTACAACCCTGATTTTCATTAACCACAACCTTGAATCTATGACATTTGTTAGCATGTGGTGAATATGCATGAATGATGCACATGAAAGAGTCATGAGTGGGTCTCAAGTTATAAGTTACGTGAGAAGCAAAAATGGAGGGCAAATTTTGGGGTACAACAGTTGCCCCTATTTAATCTTCTTGAACCTGAATACAAGAATTGCGGAAGCTTTTCAGGTATTCAAGGTAGAAGAGGATTAAATACTAACGTATCCAAAAAAAATCTCGTTGTAATAAGGATTTTGTGGTTTGCCAAGCAAAGGTTGGGCTTTGGGTTAATCAATAAAATTGGATTTTTGGCTTTTCTGGTTTGCGGTTTCATGTTATGCTTTATGAATGATATGCATGAGTGACACGACCTTACGGGTGCATGATAATGATTTATGCCATGGTTAAGCCGAATGCTCACATAGAGGGCGGCGAGAATTTTGGGCTAGGATAATGGTCATACAGACATGATTCTACGATACCTTAATAGTTGTTGTAACACCTCTGAATTTGATCTGAAACATGGAGAGAGTTCGTACTTGTGTAGCCTGCCTCTGCCCCAACATACTGAATATTTGCACCAACTTCCCCAGTTACAAGTTGCAGAGTAGTCTCATCATCTGAATATTTCAACCTGGCTTACCCCGGTGTCTCGAAACTGCATTTCTTGATTAACCATCTTAGGAGTGACAACTTCTCATGCTCTTGAGGTGGCCTTCCCCAATATGAGCCTTAAAGTAATATTTCCCATATCCGACTGATTCAGAGAGATTTGTAGAATCTTGACATGGTTGCCCCAGATTGACTGACCCCTAAAGAGATATGAGTTATGGGATATCGGGAATTTGTTAGACCTTCCCAATATGTAAGCTTCCTTGATGTCAAACGAATGTTCGCATGTAAAATACTCATTTTGAAAATGATAATTGTAATGTCATGCTCATGCAAGTTTTGACACTCAAGTGTGTTCACTAAGATTAGGACATCTAGTGAACGAATCACTGATTAGAATGCCATACCACTATTAATACAAATGACAAGCAAATCTTTAGGAGTAAGCTTAACGTGATCTTACCATAGTATGCTTTCAAAATAAACCATGCCTCAATTAGGTCTTTCGAGGGTTGTAACATGGTCTGGTTCACGGTTTTAGAAAGAAAGGATATAAGGCTCAAAACCTATTCTAACCCACTTGTTCTTCGTGATGTTCTCCAGTCCTACATTCAGTTAGCTTGAAACAAGTGTTCACCTTTCAGCAAGGTTTTGAATATCAGCAATAATGGTTATGGAACCCATGAGAATTTGGAGCAATAGCCACCCATCTTTTGCTTTTGTTTGCAGTCACATGGATTTACTTTTGCTGAGGATTTTGATATTGATCCTCTTGTCTCTTTTATTTTGCTTTCCCTTATATTTTCCTGGACTGATCCTTTTGGATTGCAGTACACAGGGATGCCCTAACTTTTTCCTAAGTCAGTCTTGTTTTCAAGTTCTTGACTTAGCGGACTTTTCATTTGCTTTTGATTTTTTTCTTCATTTTATTTCATCTTTTCTTTTAGAGAAAATCCTGTGACACTGCTTTCTCGATTTGTTGCAAGGTTGTGACTATCTCACTCCATTTATAGGTAAGGGATAATCATTTTGGATTTGTGATTCCATCCTCTTGAGGGGGATATGATATGATTAATCACTTGATGGGATATTCTCCTTCTGAAGTTTGAATGCAAGTTCGAACTAACTGAAGACTACCCTGCCCCTGGTTAAACATGAGGATGGTATGTGTATAAAGAAAGAAATTTCTACTTCAAGGCCCAAAGGGGTTGACTAGGGATTATCTTCCTTATATCTCTGGTGTTTAGGGATTTGAACAATGCCTTACATCATCAGCACAATCTTATTCAAAAGCATACAGGCAACGATCTTACGTATTCTAATTGCATCATTCTCTTTTGATTTTATTTGATAAACAGTTTGATACGGACAAAAATAAAATATGAGTGAACACGAATGGATTTAAGACAAACATGCACGTTTATTTCATTATGATTAATATTCAAAAACAAGCAAGTTCACAGTTAAACAATACATTGACATATAAAAAAAGAGTTACAAATGAAAATATTGAAAAACAACATGATCGCTGGCCTAATTGGCCTCATTATTCTTCTGTAGACACAACCTCAGTTCTTGAGCATTCTTCATTGATGACTGCACTCTCCCTTTAGAGCCTTGGCATTGGGTCCTTCACCAGATAAGGACAAGATCTTCTGATCGATAAGTTCTTGTACCCTGGTTTTGAATAAACCACAATCCCCGGTAGCATGTCTTACGTATCCGACATGGAAAGAACAAGAAACATTAGGATTATACTTCGGGCTGTTTGGATAAACATCGGTTGGTACTCCCTTCAGCATAGTAAGTCCTTGCTGGACGAGATAAGGCAACAACTGAGCATATGCCATAGGGATCTAATCACATTGCAGATGCTTCTTGTTAAGACAATTGGTCTGCCTCTGTCCCTAATGGTTACATGGCATAGTTTGTTGATTTTTCAAAATTTGATCCGGAGGTGGATGCTGATACTGGGACGTAACACCATGTGGAAATGAGTAGTATGGCATACGCATCAAAGATATCTGAGACTGAGAGTGAATCTGAGGAATAACCATTGGTTGGAATATTTGAGTAGAATGCACCAAGCCAGGATTGACTATCTGATAAGAAGTTTGACCATAATGAATCCCAAATGGGTCGTAGGGTGCCCCATTACATGAGTACTGAGGTTCAACAATAGTAGAAGATGATGACCCAAGATAGGCCAACAACATTCTAGGATGGTATCCTTGATTCGGATACTGCATAACAGGATGGACCACAGGTGGATGAACTCGCACATGAATTGGAGAACCCTTGTATTCGAACCTCTTCTCAATAGGCGTTTCAGTAGTGACATGCGTGATACACATCAACTTTCGATTAATGAGTTCTTTAACTTTGGCCTTGAAAGGGTAACAATTCTCTATAGAACTCCCTACATGTCCAGCATGATATCCATATATGGCATGAGGGTCATGCTTACGACCGTAGGGAAATCTAGTAGGCTCAATTTGTTTAGCCACAATTGCCCCAACATTAACCAGTATAGGTAGCAGTTGTGTGTAACTCATAGGAATTAGATCATTGCAAGGACGTCTCCCTTCTTGATCCTTGTTCTTCTGACTGATTTGCTTCTGCTTTAGTTTCTGGTTGCTTTGAGCAGGCCTCTGAAGTGGAAGTAAACATTTTTCTTGAGGAAGAAGTGGCAGGATGCTTGCAACCACCTTATGTTTGTTATCTTTCTTCAAACTGTCTTCAGCTTGCTCATCAATCACAACCTGATTTGGAAAGTCCATTGTCATGCTATCCAAGAACAACCCCAAAACCATACCGGCTTTGTCAATGCTCTTAGTCTCTTCCATGATCCTTGGATGACTGGTGTCGACGAATCGTTGTCTTTCTGACGGAAGAATGGATAGGGTTAATTTTCTGGTTAACATGCATGAAATGCAAATGAATGAATACATATGTTAGGGATGGAATGCAAATAATTATGCAACATCCATATATTCAAAGCATTGATGGTATAGCAACCCAAGTTCCGAGTTCTGACATATATACAACAATGCAATAACATGGGTTAACAACACCAATAGTCTGGATAATCCGTGTATACTACCTGATGCAGGATCAAAGGTCCGACGTCCATGAGAATAGAGGTATATAGAGTCTATGGTTTCCTGCAGAAAAAACCCATATTTCCCTCGCAGGTAGGTTCTAGTCTTTAAAGGGTAATTCTAAAAAGGTCCATAGAGTCAACGACCCATTTTGAGATACCAATGTCTTGGACAAATGAATCGTTGGAGAATGATGCTCTTAAAAGGATCTACTCTAGGTGTGACATCTCGTGTCAACCATAATCGTGGAATAACTCCATGGAGGTCAAACACGACTCTAGTCACATTGCCATCATGTGCATGTACTCAAGCTCGGGTGTAAAGATTCTCTCTCATGTATCAATAACCCAATCCAACAGAGAGTCTAACAGATAATATCCATAATAAACAGCAAATGAATATAATGATAAAGCGAGTAAAGCGCAAAGATAAACATCTAAAACTATTGAAGAAAAACCAAAACTAGGCTCGACTCCTTTTAGCGACTAGGAAGTACTCCAAGCAACGAAGCTTCCCCAACAAAGTCTCCAACTGAAACTAGCAAAAATATACATGAACGCATCGCACACTCGAATATACAACAGAGTTGCCATCGAACTTTATTTATTCACTAAGGAAAGGGAAAACATCGATAAAACCCGGGGGAAAGAGATATGTTGGGTCAGGAAGTCGGTTATGCAAGGGGAAGGTATTAGCACCCCTAACATCCATGGGAACCGTTTTTATTTTTTCCGCTCAAATAGGTGTGATATCTAAAAATTAATCACAAAAGAATGAAAGGAAAAGGAAAGAAAATAGATAAAGTGCTTGGTGAGGATTAAGGCCCTCATGCATATTGTCATTCGGTGAACTGACTTTGTGTGTTTTGCTTTGGAAAGCAAATGTCGCAGATAGCAAGAGTCGCCACCGACTTTTCTTTTATCCAATAAGGAAAGGTGGAAAAGAACAGGAAAGACCTTAATTAGATTTTGGGTTCGGGAGGTACATTATACAAAGGGAAGGTGTTAGCACCCTTTGTATCCATGGTTATCCATGGGCTCTTAATTGTTGGATCACTTATGTTTGTCTGAAAAAAAGTGTTTGTGAATTGCTTAGAAAATGTTTTGGAAAAGAGAGTTTAACTTTGTAATGATTCTTGTACGAATGTATATAAAGTGTTTATCTCGTTTAATTTTGAAAGCTGTTTAGAAAACTATTTAGAAAAATATAACTTGGCAATGATTCTAGTACGAATGTATACCAAGTGGTGATTTTCTAGTAGATGTTTTGCAAAGTGTGAGGTGTGAAAAGTATTTTGAGTTGTGATTCAGCAATTAAGAGTTATACCTACCCAAGGTCTTTATGGGCATTTCCTATCCTTATGAGGGTAAAACTATCCTTACTATTGAGAAGTAAGTAGTTTTATCCTTTGGATGTAAAAGGGTCATCGTAGGGTCATCGATCGGTCATTGAAGGCAACTGTTGTAAGGATACCTTAGCATTCGAAGGGACAATCATCATTTAACCGTAGGCTACATCGAAGGGTCATCGAGGGACAAAATCATATATTCGTAGGCAACATCCGAGGGGCTATGATTTATTTTATAGGGACATGATGATTTAATCGAAGGGTCTTTGCTAAGTGTATCCCCACATTCGCGGGACATGACCGTAATACCGTAATATCGTAAGGCAACAAAGAGAGGTCCAAGATCACATATTCAAAGGCAATGTTTTACAATCAATTAGGTAGTTGTAATCAATTAGGTAATTAGGTCCACGTTAAAATTAATTAGGTAATTAGGATGAATCTTCACAAGGGTATCCCACAAATAAAGTGGAATACCTAGCAAGCTACCTTTTCCGGGAGTATGTGAACCCTTACAAAATTCAGCAAACAGGTCAGAATACCAAATCAGGGTGCAATCGAGAATTACACCACAAAAGAAATCACAACAGTAATAGGGTCAGGTAAACAATGCATGGCTATGATAAAACATGTCAGATGAGCAAAAATCAGAACCGAAAAGTCAGCGGCTGTCACGTTCGCTCCTGCCTCGCCTAGCGAAGGCTTAGCGAATACTCGCTACATGCTCGCTTAGCGATGTGCTAGCGAGCGGCTGCGGGTTCTGGTTTTGATAACAGTACAATTTCAGCAAGATCCAAACCCTATGGCATCCATTTCAGAGATTACATGGTTAAACATTCAAGACATTCATACATACTTAAATTCACATGCAAAACTTAAGATATTTTTATAAATTCAATCATAATGCCACATGCAAATTAAGAACATAAAGCGGTAATAGTAATGCAAACCTGTTTGCAATTGAATTGCAACCTTGAATTGGCAAGTCACTCTTAGGGTTGGCGCCGGATTGAGTTGGGCGGAGATAACCTTGGTGCAAATGAGTTTCCTTCAGGGTTTCCTTTAGGGTTGCTCTGAATTCTCTGGGTTAGCCTCCAGGGTTTGCTGTGCCTTCTCTCTATCTCCCGTTTTCGTTCTCCTTTTCGTCCCCTTTTCTGACTGAAGTGTTGGTATTTATAATGCTTTTTCGTGACCTAATGGGCTCAGAATGAAGCCCAGAATTTTCTGGTATTCACAAATTTCGCTAGGCGAGTGGCATAGCGAAGGGTTCGCTAGGCGAAGGAGCTGCTCGCCTAGCGAGCATGCCAGTTTGGGCCATTTTCTGGATTTGGCCATCTGTGAGCTGGGTCTTTGTTCCTTTAAGGTCAATGCCTTGAGTAATGAGTTGGAGTGCCTTAAAAAAATGTCTTGCAAAATTAACGGGCAAATTTTGGGGTATGACAGCTGCCCCTTGTTCAATATTCTTAAACCGAGAGAGTTAGAATGGTATGTACGCCATTCGTGGTCTGGAGGTGGAAGATTATTGAACACTTAGAATGCCCCAAAAATTTGCACTTGTTAATTAAAAGTTAGTCTTGATGGAGATGGGCTTAAAGATGCCACCCAGGAAGTTTGATGATAAGAGCTTCAGAGTGCGTCGTACATTAGACCATATTTGAAGGCATGGGTGTCATACTGAGTCGTACGTTAGACCGTGCAATGAGTCATCCACTGGGGTGAGCTGGACCTGATGAGATAAGGATCAGAATGGGTCATGCGCTGCTGGGGTTAAAGGATCAGAATGGATCATACGCTAGATCGTATCTGAATTGCGGAATGAGCCGTCCGTTAGGCTGTATCTGGAGAGGTAAGGATCAGAGCGGATCATACGCTAGATCGTATCTGAGTAGCAGACTGAGTCGTCCATTAGGCGGGTGACTTCACTGGGGATGAAAGATCAGAATGGATCATACACTAGATCGTATCTGAGTTGCAGAATAAGTCGTCCGTTAGGCTGTTTCTGATGACGAAAGGGGTAGTCATACGCTAGACTACACTTCAGAATGTACCGTACGCTAGGTAGCATATGAGGGGATGAACATCCAAATGGGTCGTACGCTAGACCGTTTCTGAGCAGCAGGATGAGCTGTCCGTTAGGTTGTATCTGAAGAAGAAAGTAGTCGTACGCTAGACTACACCCCGGAATGTACCGTACGCTGGGTAGCATCTGAGGACTTGAAGGTCCAACTGGGTCGTACATTAGACCGTATTGGAGTAGTTGAAGGTCAGAATGGATCGTACGTTAGATCGTATCTGAGTTGAAGGAGTCATATGTTGAGCTGAATCAGAATGAACCGTACGCTAGGCTATATCTGATAGTATTTGTATATGTTGTATTTGCAATGAATATCTGGGATGGGCTTAAAGATGCCACCATCAGAGTGCTTGTCGGAATGAATGTCCATATGGATTGTATTTGAGAGATGTAGTTGAATCCTGAATGTAATTGATAAAGATGTCCGTCTGAATGGACCTTTGTTTTGACTGTATCAGGAGGATAATTAACCTGAAAAACAAAGTTAGCCTCATGCCATGTCATGATGCATGAGATGTTTTATGCTTATGCGAACTAAATGCGAACAATGTATGCGTGCGTATGCTGTGAGATGATGTAATGAATGAATTATGCATGAGGAGTTTTTTCCAAGGGAAAATAAATCCCAACATTCTGGTTGGAGATATTTGTATTGATGACCCTTTCTTAGCTGGGGGGTATTTGATTTCTGTCTGATGGTAGAAACATTCGGCAGAGCTTAGCTGGGGACGGAAGAGATGACCAGTCTGTCTGGTGATGCCAACCTCTTCTGGGAAATAGTTGGTTTTTGATGGGGAATAGAATCAACAATTGGACTTGTCGGAAAGCATGGTTAGACCTTCTCCTCGATCCTGAAGTCTTGTAGTAATTGCTATTTCTATTTTATGCATGCATTTTTGGTAAACATCGATCATATTCAGATGCATATATTAATTCAAATTAAATCAATGGACGTTTATGCAAACAAAACAGAAAAAGTAAAACAAAAGCATCTTTTTGGAAATAACATTGTATTGATTTTGAAAGAGGACCTATAAACAGGCAATTTGAGCACAAGGAGACAGAAATCCTAGTAAGAGGAAATTGTCGAGAAAGCAAAGAACAAGCTATAAAGGAAAAGTCCTATTGATTTTAATTCTGCTACTGTCATGATGTCTTCAAGCATCTCATCTCCTACTATCGGATTAGAAATGATTGGCTTGTTCAGTCCCTTTGACTTGGGTGAAGTTGACTGAGAACGGGACATAGTCATACGCTTTTAATCCCTAATTTTTGCCTGGACCGCCTTTTCAGGTTTTCAGTCCACCAGGATACCCTTTTTTGCCCAAGCCACCTTTTCAGGTTTTCGACTTGCCAGGTGTACATTTTTATATGTTTATCCCTAATTTTTGCCCGAACCCTTTTGGTTCGCCGGGATGCCCTTACTTTTGCCTAGGTACGTCGACCTAGCGGGTCTCTTTTATGCGTAGTATTTTTTAACTATGTTCGTGTTCACAGGATGTGGGAAGTCTTCGCCATTCATTGTAGCAAGTATCATGGCTCCACCAGAGAATACCTTCTTAACTACAAATGGCCCTTCGTACGTGGGGGTCCATTTGCCTCTGGGATCACCTTGTGGTAGAATGATATGCTTGATCACCAAGTCGCCAATTTGATACACCTGTCTCTTGACCCTTTTGTTGAATGCCTGGGTCATGCGCTCCTGATATATCTGCCCATGACAAACAGCCGCAAGTCTCTTTTCATCAATCAAATTTATCTGATCGAGTCGAGTCTGAATCCATTCATCCTCGTCTAAACCTGCCTCTTTCATGATTCTTAGAGAGGGAATCTGAATTTCCACCGGTAAAACAGCTTCTGTTCCGTAGACCGAAGAGAAAGAGTTGCCCCTGTCGAAGTTCGTACTGAGGTGCGATACCCATGAAGAGAAAATGGCAACATCTCATGCCAGTCTTTGTATGTTACTGTCATCTTTTGTATAATCTTCTTAATATTCTTATTAGCAGCCTCCACGGCGCCGTTCATCTTTGGCCGGTACGGAGAAGAGTTATGGTGTTTTATTTTGAACTGCGTGCAGAGTTCAGTAATCATCTTGTTGTTCTTCTGGAGAGAGCAGGTTTCTCAGATGTATATTTGATAAGATCCATCTCAGAAATCAATAAAATAGTATGATTCAACATATACTGTCTTAGTCGGCGAGCAGCCTAAGCCAAAGCATAACAAGCTTTCTCGAGCTGTGAGTATCTTGTTTCACAGTCGGTACCTTTTGCTAAGGTAGTATATTGCATGCTCTTTTCGACCAGACTCGTCATGTTGCCCCCAACGCACACCCTATTGAATTTCCTAACACGGTCAAATACATGATTAGAGGTCTTCCCTCAATTGGTGGCATCAGAATTGGAGGTTCTTGGAGATACTTCTTGATTTTGCCAAAAGCTTCTTGACATTCATCATTCCATATTATCTCTTGATTTTTCCTCAGTAATGTTCTTGTCTACTTCAGTACCCAGATTTACAATTTCCATTGATTCCTCATGCGGCTGTACAGTCTGGCAAGTTCTCCAGGGACTTCATAATCTTCCTCACTTCCATCCTCGGCTTGGTAGATCGGATTTTCAAAGTCATAATGAACAGTAGCAGAGTTATTACCAATAGGATCCAGAGTGGATATGGATCGACAAATTGTTACGTGAGTGTGTGCAGGAAAACATAACTTATTTGAAAGATGACAGGAAAGATAAAGAGCGCAATATTTGAATGCAAAAAGGTCCATTGATTTATTGAATATGAATATGCTTATGAAAATGACAAAACCTTTAACAAAATTTAATACATTAAAATAAGCAATAACAATTACTCCTGACTAAAGGAAATCAGGATAGTGTCTTCAGCCTTCCAATTGCCGAGTCCGTCACCAGTTGTTGGGAAAATCCAGCTATCCAAGTCATAATCGTTATCAGTATCTTCCACAGCATTGACAGTCTCCTCATGATTAGGTAGAGGAGCAGTGATGACATTAGGAGTCTCCGGAGGATCAGAGGTAGCTGCCTGTATCTTTCCACTTCGAATGCCGCTTTCAACATGTTCACCTGTTAATATAAGTTCAGTGAAACCCAATGAGGAACTCCTCAATAGATGGCTGTAGAATGGGCCAGTCAGTGTACTCATGAACATGTCCACTAATTCTCGATCAGTCATGGGGGGTTTGACTCTGCCAGCCAAATCTCTCCATTTTTGAGCATATTCTTTGAAGCTTTCTTTAGATCCCATAGTCATATTCTGCAACTGTAGCCGAGTAGGCGCTAGTTCAGAATTATACTGGTAGTGCTTGTAGAAAGCTGTCGCTAAATCAGTCCAGGTGCGGATGTTAGAGCTCTCAAGCTGATAATACCATTCCAACTGTGTGCCAGATAGACTCTCTTGGAAGAAATGGATCCATAGCTTCCTATCAGTGGTATACGGCTGAATCTTTCTCACATAAGCTCTCAGATGCATCTGAGGACAAGATGCCCCATCATACTTAGTGAAAGCGGGGACCTTGAATTTGCGGGGAATGATCACATCAGAGACCAGACCCAAGCTTTCGAAATCCAGACTGGGCGCCTTCTGACCCTCCATAGCTAGCATACGTTCTTCCAGCAACTTGTACTTATCATCTTTTGGAGGGTACTGTTCATTCTCATAATCTTCATCGTCGTCCTCATGGTTAAAGAGATCAACATTCTCCTCTTCTGAATCATTCGCTGTCTCCTCTTCTCGATCCTTCGGAATTTTAATCTTGACTCCTGCAGCCTGTCCTTTGAGCCTTCTTCCCGGGTTGATGTAACTCACAGGTTTCTTGTCTTTCTTTTTCTCGAGCAAGAGAGCCTAGTTCCTCCTGCCCCTTGGATAAGTTCAAGATCATCTCCTGGAATTGAGCATTCTGAGCCTGGAGATCTTTGACAGTTTGTTCGAGGTCCATTTTTCTGTTTGGAGGAAAACCGTGAGAACATTGATCCCTTTAGAGTACCTGTTATGCAATGTTATGTTATGCTATGCAATGTATGAAATGTTTTCAATAATTAGAGTCCTTGAAATGGTTAGTACAATGCCATGATGTTATGATGTTATGATGTTATGTAAGTAACAAGCATAAACAAGTCACACAACAATCATTCCTAGGTTTTAAGGCTTGCATGAGTTCCATAGGTAAGTACCCTCCCCACTGAAGTTTGGTTGGTTCAACCTGTCCTAGAATAGTAACCGGGTTCTAGAAGGATCTCCAATCATTGACCTTCCTTTAAGTCCACTTCAGTGCAACACCCAGTGGTTGACCGAAGCTTCCCTAAAGTCCAATCTCAAAGAGTGTAGTATCGAGTCTCAACCAACCCCAGTCGGAACCGAAGTCAGTTATCTCACTACTTTCTAATGGCTAGGATGAGTCAATTAGGGTTCTAAAGGTCTGGTTAATGCTTTGATGACACCACGCGGAAGCCAAATTTTTCCTCAAGTAAACATGAGGAACATCAGGACATCCAAAGTGTCACATTAACCGTAGCCATCATTTTGACCATTCCAGTATACGCCGGATAGTCGCGATGATCTTTTGCTACTTACCTAAGGTACACTAGATCCGGGTGTAGGATCTTTCACTCAAGCATAAAATACCCAAGCAACCCCTTAAAAGTAAATCAGACAATTTGAATAAGTGATCTTATTTTTTAAGGTAACCTCTCTTTTCAAATGTCCCCAGCAGAGTCGCCAGCTCTGTCATACGGTGAACTGACTTTGTGTGTTTTGCTTTGGAAAGCAAATGTCGCAGATAGCAAGAGTCGCCACCGACTTTTCTTTTATCCAATAAGGAAAGGTGGAAAAGAACAGGAAAGACCTTAATTAGATTTTGGGTTCGGGAGGTACATTATACAAAGGGAAAGTGTTAGCACCCTTTGTATCCATGGTTATCCATGGGCTCTTAATTGCTGGATCACTTATGTTTGTCTGAAAAAAAGTGTTTGTGAATTGCTTAGAAAATGTTTTGGAAAAGAGAGTTTAACTTTGTAATGATTCTTGTACGAATGTATACAAAGTGTTTATCTCGTTTAATTTTGAAAGCTGTTTAGAAAACTGTTTAGAAAAATATAACTTGGCAATGATTCTAGTACGAATGTATACCAAGTGGTGATTTTCTAGTAGATGTTTTGCAAAGTGTGAGGTGTGAAAAGTATTTTGAGTTGTGATTCAGCAATTAAGAGTTATACCTACCCAAGGTCTTTATGGGCATTTCCTATCCTTATGAGGGTAAAACTGTCCTTACTATTGAGAAGTAAGTAGTTTTATCCTTTGGATGTAAAAGGGTCATCGTAGGGTCATCGATCGGTCATTGAAGGCAACTGTTGTAAGGATACCTTAGCATTCGAAGGGACAATCATCATTTAACCGTAGGCTACATCGAAGGGTCATCGAGGGACAAAATCATATATTCGCAGGCAACATCCGAGGGGCTATGATTTATTTTATAGGGACATGATGATTTAATCGAAGGGTCTTTGCTAAGTGTATCCCCACATTCGCGGGACATGACCGTAATACCGTAATATCATAAGGCAACAAAGAGAGGTCCAAGATCACATATTCAAAGGCAATGTTTTACAATCAATTAGGCAGTTGTAATCAATTAGGTAATTAGGTCCACGTTAAAATTAATTAGGTAATTAGGATGAATCTCCACAAGGGTATCCCACAAATAAAGTGGAATACCTAGCAAGCTACCTTTTCCGGGAGTATGTGAACCCTTACAAAATTCAGCAAACAGGTCAGAATACCAAATCAGGGTGCAATCGAGAATTACACCACAAAAGAAATCACAACAGTAATAGGGTCAGGTAAACAATGCATGGCTATGATAAAACATGTCAGATGAGCAAAAATCAGAACAGAAAAGTCAGCGACTGTCACGTTCACTCCTGCCTCGCCTAGCGAAGGCTTAGCGAATACTCGCTACATGCTCGCTTAGCGATGTGCTAGCGAGCGGCTGCGGGTTCTGGTTTTGATAACAGTATAATTTCAGCAAGATCCAAACCCTATGGCATCCATTTCAGAGATTACATGGTTAAACATTCAAGACATTCATACATACTTAAATTCACATGCAAAACTTAAGATATTTTTATAAATTCAATCATAATGCCACATGCAAATTAAGAACATAAAGCGGTAATAGTAATGCAAACCTGTTTGCAATTGAATTGCAACCTTGAATTGGCAAGTCACTCTTAGGGTTGGCGCCGGATTGAGTTGGGCGGAGATAACCTTGGTGCAGATGAGTTTCCTTCAGGGTTTCCTTTAGGGTTGCTCTGAATTCTCTGGGTTAGGCTCTAGGGTTTGCTGTGCCTTCTCTCTATCTCCCGTTTTCGTTCTCCTTTTTGTCCCCTTTTCTGACTGAAGTGTTGGTATTTATAATGCTTTTTCGTGACCTAATGGGCTCAGAATGAAGCCCAGAATTTTCTGGTATTCGCAAGCTTCGCTAGGCGAGTGGCATAGCGAAGGGTTCGCTAGGCGAAGGAGCTGCTCGCCTAGCGAGCATGCCAGTTTGGGCCATTTTCTGGATTTGGCCATCTGTGAGCTGGGTCTTTGTTCCTTTAAGGTCAATGCCTTGAGTAATGAGTTGGAGTGCCTTAAAAAAATGTCTTGCAAAATTAACGGGCAAATTTTGGGGTATGACACATATGTATCCTCATAGTGCAATGAGGAATTTAGAGCTCCATGGGGTGAGATGAAAAGAAATGTGATAGAAAGTATGGTCTATGTAACACCCCGAATAAAATAAGAGAATTATTTAAATTAAGTTAATAATATATTTATTAATTTAATTAAATAAATTGAATTATTGGATTATTATTATTATTATTATTTGGAATAATAATTAGTGGAAAATATATAAGTTGGAATAAGAGAGAAGGGTTTTCATTTTTTTGGTAAAGAGTTTTCACGTGAAACAGAGAAGCGGCTGAAAAGTGGAAAGTGGAGAAAGGGCAAAGAGGAAGAGCTAGAGAGCAAAGGTTGAAGAACGGAAAAGCTTGAAGCTTAGAGATTGCCGGATTATCTCAGGTAAGGGGGGTTTATCGTCGTTTAATGGGTATTATAGATTAACATGTCATGGGTAGTGATAAACCGTTGGAGTGACCCTAATTGGGATGTTGAATGCTGAAATATTGTGATGAATAAGTTGTATTAAAGCTGTAATTGAGTCTGTAATTGTGTGAGTCGTGTTCCCCCGAACGTATAGCTTTTTACGGAAATTGAATCAGAGGTCCGGAAGTCCTCCAACGGCGGAAAATGCGGAGAACTCTGCATTCTGCCTTGTGTTAGCGCAGGAACTACTGTTTTGTCTGCGTTAACCGGTTAACCCAGGGCGTTAACCGGTTAACACTGTTATATTTTGTGGAAATGTGCTGTTTTGCCTGCGTTAACCGGTTAACCCAGGGCGTTAACCGGTTAACACTGTTGCGTTTTGCCAGAAAGTGTGTTTTGTCCTGCGTTAACCGGTTAACCCAGGGCGTTAACCGGTTAACCCAGGGCGTTAACCGGTTAACACTGTTGGAAATTTGAAAAATTGATATTTTAATGTTGTGAACCTAATTGGTGATTGGCCTATTATAGTTAATTATGATGAGTAATTTTGTTGGATTTATGTTATGAAGTGTTGATACAAGTATGTTGCTGAGTTGTTCCGTGTACGGAAAGTTGTTGAAAATACTGAGTTGCAGGCTTGGTGAGCCAAAGTTGATTATAAGTTGATGTTGTTGAAAACAGTGTTGTATTGCTATTATTATTATGTTGTCGACAGTTTAAAGTCGTGTATGCCATGTACATTCATATGCATTCAGTCGGAGCTTTGCTCACACCACGTTGGCCTGGATTGGCAAATTTTAAGTTGAAAGTTGAAGGCTTATGCCTTGATGCCCAATAAAATGGCAATGATTTTAAGTTGGGAGTTTTACTCCGAATGGTACCACATGCATGACGAGTCGAGTCTCATTAGAGTTGCATTTTGTTGGCTTGTTGTATGGATATTTAATTTAATTGAGGAGTGGAATTGTGTTGATATTAAGTATGATGTTTGAGTTGATGTGCCGTTACTGGATGTATGTTACGATTAGGGTGATGAAATGTGTGAATTTACTTAGCATTACATGATGATTTATAATGCTTATTATATCGATTGAGGAACTCACCCTTACAACTATTTTTCAGGTAACGAACAAATAAGTTGAGTGGAAGCTAGTGCTTGGAGTCTAGTGTAGTCTACTTAGAGGGTCGTGCTCTGATAGATGTAACATCGGGACGGGATGTTTTAATTGTTTTATTGTTGGTTGTTGAACCTTTTTTACCTGTA